>NC_079905.1:6550878-7150878 GCF_024868665.1 Triplophysa rosa | reverse complement strand
TCCTAGTTTCTAAAGCTACTTTAAAGGGGTGATGACACGGCTAAAACGAATATTGTCGTTTGTTTTAGATGTAATGCAATGCAATGTGTATACGGTATGTAAGGTTAAAAAACGCTGTATTTTCCACATACCGTGCATGTTTATCTCCTCTTTGCCCCGCCTCTCTGAAAAGCGAGGTGTGCTATGATTGGCCAGTTAACCAGTGCGTAGTGATTGGTCGAATACTGCAAGCGTGTGATGGAAATGTAACTTCTCTTACCATATTTGGAACATCAGGTTCCCAAGCAATTGTACTGACAGGTGATAAAATGTCATCAGTACTTTCCTTATCAATTCGAGCCCGAATCCGATCCAGAAAATAAAGATGATCAAGCCGATACATCAACTTTGCCAGCGCGACTTGAGCAGGATGTAAAGGATTGGTACATTTTTTTTTTAAATATTATGTAAAATAGTTAAAAACGATAGCTACCTGTTTTAGCTTTTATATACGAGGTTATAAAGATTTGCCGTTAGTGATCAACCAGTGTTACGCCATGTCTCGTCGCGCATGACTCAACAAAGACAATAAACCCCCATTATAAACATGACATTTGTTGCCTCTAGTTGGAACATAATTACTGATTATTAGGACTTATGTTGTCTTTTTTTCACGTTGCGCGTGTGTTTGCAGATCACACAAAGAAACAACATGCGCTACAAACACATGACAAACTCAACTCGCATTAGTCCGTAACAAAGTCTTTTACAATGAAAATATACTTACAGGCTGCGAATCTGAAGCGCCAGACTGTCCTTACGAAGTTGTAATGGTTGGAATTGGCCCACTTTTTAACAAAGCTTTCGTGCACAGCCGGCCTTGATCTCTCCCAGGTTCATGAAGCAATCTTCTGTGAAATGCGCTGCACACACTTGAATATTCGGATTGTACTATTCTGGAACAGTATTGTAAATAATGTAACCATTCGCTTTTAGTTGTCTCATCTTTTAGAAGGGCAAACAAAAAGGCTTTCTTTTCGCAACGAAACACACAGCGTCTCCATGACATGGCTGCGGCAGCGACGATACATTGAGATTTACAGGCACGCCCACCTTACTTGCATATAGATTTGGGCGGTCTTAGTTAAGTCATACCACGAAATGACGTAGATTCATGGGGGTGTGGTTACACGAGGCGTTTCAGGATGGTCTGGGTGAGCATTCGCCTTTAGATAGAATGCATCTTTTGTTCTGACACTTTAATTTTTGCAATTGTACGTGTCTAATACATGCATGGGCAACTTATGACACACCAAAGACACAGAAAAACATGTAATCGCGCCATATGACCCCTTTAATACAACTAAATTAATTTCAATCATCTCAAATGGATTAAGTAAAGTGGTTCAAAATAATTGTTTATTTAAGTAAATTGAAGAAGCATCAAATATTATTTTGTTCTACTTGATTGAAACATCTTCATTTAAAATGTAAACATTTAGTTAAGCCAAAGCATTACTGTTTTTAGTCCATTTAACACAATGCAATTGTGTTTGAACATGAAACCTAATACAATGGTGTTAAAACAAAATGAATTGTTTAAATAAAGTGAAGAGTTTCGTAAAATATTTTTTTTATCAACTTCAGTCATTCAAAGATGTCAAAATGTGATGTCTGAATCTCTCAGTGTCTTTCTATTTATCTTTCCTGTCCTTTCCATGCAACCTTTTGGATGCAGTAATCCCATACTTCTGCAAAAATGCAGCAAAACTGCCATTTCTGTTCTCTCACTGATCCAGGATTCATTCATAATTTAATGTATGTCTATAGTTTTTTCTCACATATTCGATTCCCCTGAAACGAGGTCATTGTCAGCACGACATTCACACCAGGGGTGAGTTTTTTCTTTAATCAAATCAATATGCCATGGAAAAGGTCTTTCAGGAAGTAAATAAATGTATAGTACATGTAGAACCGTGCTCTAAATTGTTACAGAGATTGGCTGAAAGTGAAGAAATTAAATATTGATTATTATTTTTTGAAATTAAAGAAATTATTTCATTTGGTGATTTATGTACATCTTTACATTTGAAAAATGTTAGTTATAGCATGATTTGTCACAAATAGGCAATGTGTGGATGAGGTTGATACACTCAGTAATTGATTCAGCGACAGAATCTAGTTTCCTTGAACTTTCTCAAATTTCCTCTAAAGGGAATTTCCTGCCTTGAACCACAGATACAGAATCAACAGTGGTTTAACAGAATTAAAGCAATTCAAAGCATTAAAATATGGATTACAATAAAGAACAAAGGTATTTTTTATGCACTGCCCCAGGTTTTCAGAAATACAAATCTAATTACAATGTTTACTTTACTTTCTGAGTATAAAGTGCAACTTTCCAAACCTCAGAATATTGTATGTCATAACATTTTATACTACTTCTCTCTAAACTCTTAAAAAAGGTGCTTCAAAAGGTTCTTTGATGCCATAAAAGAACCTTTTGGTTCCATAAAGAACCTTTAACATCATGAAGAACATGAAGAACCTTTTGTTTCAAAAAACGTTCTGCGTGGCGGAAAAAGGTTATTCATATAATACAAAAGTAAGAAAGAGATGGTTCTTTAAAGAACCAAAAATGGTTCTTCTATGGCATCGCCAAATGACACCACACCGCTTATGCATTGTAAACTCGGACATAACTATCTTACGTGTTTAAAATCAATGAAACGCGCACCGTGTACTTATGGTGCACGTCAAACAAGTTGCCCCGAAAAAAACTTGTGTTAATCTTCGTGTAACAGCCGCGACAATGCTGATCCACAAGAAAGACAACGGAGCTCAGAATTATAAAATAGCGGTGTGTTCTGCAACACACAGAAAAGCAGAAGAGAAAAAATCAAACGGCCTGATTTTACAACAGAATGCATAAAATCCGCACTAATTTCGTTCGCATCCAGAGACAACCCCTACCTCCACTATAGAATAGTCTGTGTTAATGTGCCATTAACCAGGGTCAGCCATCTCATTGAAGCCTTAATAAAAACTAAGGTTCAGATAAATGTTTTTTGTCCATCATAAATTGTCCATCTCACAGTAAAATGAAAATGTTTGATGCTGCAAATCCCTTAAAATAATCAAGCAATCTATATTAAAAACAAAAATAATACACAGAAAAGTATTTAGCGCTGTGCAACAATAAAATAATAGTCCTAATGTAATGTTTTAACATAACATTGCTGTGACAATAGGGTTGTTTCTATTTAAATAGCTCCGTTTACACATTTAGGGGGTCCCTGCTCCATGCATTTCTCATCTAAGGGGTCCTTTCCCCGAAAAACGTTGACGACCCCTGGTGTAAAGCAATCAAACACTGTTTGAGAAATAAGTTTACGCACCTTTTCTTACCTCAGCTGGCAGCGCGTGCCAAGGTCACGGGTTTGATTCATAGAAGATGCTGAGAAAATGTTTATCTTGAATGCAGGAATGTATTGCATAAACACACAGAGATGTCAGCTGGCTGCTTGTGGACAAAATGAGTCATGATTTGATCCACTTCATGGCCTCTTCTGCAGATCTAAAAAGCGTTCCTTTTGTCTACAGAAGCACATGCTTTTATTATTGTATCAACAGCTCGATTAATTCAAGTCCTTTGGAAACTCGAACACAATTGATTGTCATCTGTTTAATCAAAAACAAGCACCGGGCTCTGAATGTTACCCAAATCCTACGCTAGCCCTTCAGCTGCTTGTCAGGTCAAACTTGTTCATGTTAGGGGGTAATTCATCATAATGACACCACGATTGTGGTTTGTGATTCAACCTATGCAGTGATGGTAATGGGAAAAATACAGCAGAGGCAGAAAAACTGTCAATTACTGCATGCGTCCATTGTCTTTAATGCTGTTTAATGTTGATATAAGTTAGATGGCATGATTAGACACGGGTGATTGATGAACATGGTATGGTTTTTATTCAACAGCTGCTGTGCTTTGTGTGCCCTATCCAATTTATTCACCCTCATGTTATTCCAAACATGTGTATAACTCTTTCTTCAGTAGTATACACAAAAGAAGATATTTTGAGAAATGTCTCAGTGGGTCCATACAATGGAAGTCAATGGGAGCCAATATTGTTGGGTTATCAACATTGTTCAAAACAGAAGAAAGTCATGCATGTTTGGAATGACATAGGTGAGTATATGATGACAGAATTACATTTTTTGGTGAACTGTCCCTTTAAATTGGAGAGGTCTCCATTTGGAAGAGACTGGTACCATGGAAATTTGAGTTTGCATCTCACAGCTGGTTGGTTTGGTTTAAGGCTGAGACTTTTTATTGAAGAATTGTATGAAATGCTTATTGAGACAATGAGGGTAAGCTCAGATCTGGCCGGTGCTGCAAGAGCTTATCACTGTCTTTGGCAGTCAGTAAGAATGACAACTCAAAAGACATGTTGATTTCATGTTACAAAGGAATGGAAACTACAGTTGAGCAGTCTTCTCTCTGTTTTGGCCCCGCACCAAATAAGCAGCACTGTCTCTTTTGTGAACCTGGGGCTTAAATCAATATAATCGACCTGCTGCACCATAAAAGACAACTGCCTTAACTTAACAGAGACGTATAACAAGTTAATGATTCTAATTAGAGAACTGCCAAATGCAAACAGACAAACAGACTTAAATATAATAAAAAATATGAAGTTGTAAATTTAAGCACTATAGACAAAACAAATATCCTGTTTTGCTTGTTTTTTGGGGGCCCATCATTATTAAATATTCATACAGACAGATAAATAGATCGGGGAACGTTATGTGTCCCACAGGGCAAGTTCACACACAACCTCTCGGCTGGTTAGGAGAACAGACAACAAATTTCACAGCCGATTTTGTCATTGTACTCAAAGCAATGGACTTGAAATACAAATGTAACCCTGGGGAGTTTATAGGAATATTAAAACATCTGCAAAGGGCCAATGAAGTTCAAACTGCCTTTATGAGCATTGAGAATTAAAGGCATCAGAGCTATTTTGATGTTCTGTGTTACATTCTTTGTCAAAGGCATAACATTGACTCACCATCATTTCTAACAAAAGCATCGAGCGGTATTATTTTCTTTATTTATGTGAACTAGCGACAATATTTTCCCCAAATTTCAAATAAAATATTGTTTCTATTTGTATTTATTTGCAGAAAATGAAAACTTTAAAAACAGGTCAAAATAACAGAAAACATGTATTTGTTCAGACCTCACTTTTAAGAAATAGAACATGAATATTGGTACATGTATTGATGAAAAGTTTAAAAATTATTTTTAACCTCAGTTTTCACGTGTCTTGTCATGCTGTCATTCTTTCACATTGCTGTTGGATGACTTTGTCACTCCTGAGGTTTGATTTTGTTGAAATTCAACAGACAATGGACTGGAAATAATACATCTAGGAATGTTGATTAAATGAAAATTTGAAATGGTCTCTTAATGTTTTCCGTACATTTCTTTAGCTTGGAAATTAAAATAATGATTCACCTTGATTGTATGGAAAAGCTGTGTAAAGACCATTTGCTTTGGTGTTAAAAATAACATTCCTGCATTACTGCTACCAAATTAAATGGAGTCAACGATAAAACTTTTTTTAAAAGTTGCTCCATTCTTACTAACTTTGATCATTAAAGGATACACCTTTGCGGCGTCCTCCCAAACGCTTATCAAAAATAAATCAGATTTACTAAAGTGGCCTTACGGGAACGTGATTTCATATTGTCAATCCATCCTCTTGTTGCCCTGCTCTTTGCAATGGCGATAAAGAGGAGAACAGGTGCCTCTTTCAGCACAACCCAGCTGGCTCTTCAGCCTTAATTCATCCAGCTTCAAGTGTTTTTGGCCGAGCAGGAGGAAATTCATCAAATAAAACACTGCCAAATATTCCTATACAACAAATATAATGACAGTAGCTTCATTGTTATGCTGGGGTGTTCCCGTTGGCCTGGTGTTCGGGGACCAAAGAGGGACTAAATTTGTTCCATGCTCATTTCACTGGCTTGTGTTCTGAATATGTTTGACATATTTTGACATAATGTAACTCAACAAAAAATAAAGTTATAGATGCATAAGGCACACCTACCATGGAGTATCATTACAGTCACAAACACTGCTTGATCTGAAATGTATTTCATTCACATCTCAACAGTACCCTAAAGGTGACAGAGACTTACACAGAGAAACGTGCATTCATTTAGATGTGAATTATTTAGTGTTTACCAAAGAGCATTGTGTATGGTTTATCCCAAGGGAACACGCAAAATGTAAATTCTGAATGCACTTTAAAGGAGTAGTTCGCCTTCAAAATGAAAATTCTGTCATCAATTACACGCCCTCTTGTCATTTCAAACCTGTATGACTTTCTTTCTTGCTCAGAACACAAAAGAAGATATTTAGAAAAATGTTGGTAACAGAACAGCACAGCCCCCCATTCACTTTTATTGTAACCAATGCAAGTGAATGGGGGCTGTTAACAACATTCTTCAAAATATCTTCTTTTGTGTTCTGCAGAAGAAAGAAAATCATAAAGGTTTGAAATGACAAGAGGGGTGAGTAAATGACAGAATTTTCATTTTGTACTACTCCTTTACGTTGCTTTGGATATCTGCAAAAATATGAGATATACTGAAGGATGTCCACAATCCTTTGCATACTCAAAAACTATTTGGTCTATTACATTTGTCTGGGACTCCTCTGCCTTTTCCAGCTCACATCTGGAAGTAACAAGGACATTTCAGTCCCTGGTCTTTTCTGAAATGTGGTAATTAAGTATCATTAATTGACATGCCCCTCCAGTATGTAATTACAGATGGAGAAGGACAGAGGCACAGTGAGAAACAGCGTTAAATTACTCATTCATGTGTGCAAAGTTTAACTTCCTTCTGCAAGAGATTTACATAGGTCATCCTCAATTACTGGCATGATCTTTGATAATGGTGGTGGTATAATTTCGTCCCAGCAGACTGTGAGGTGAGCACAATTATGCTTGCTGTTTAACCTCCCGGCCCTCTATTTAGAATCGACCCTTGTGACAGATACCAGTCATAATAAAACAAGATGATCAGTTAATGCAGAAGAAAGGCTGGGAAAGGTTTACATTTAGAATTTTGAAGGAATTTACAATTGTGGGTAATTGTTTCAAACAAGCTCATTGGGAATTAAAGCTAGAGGAAATGAGTGATTTGGGCTGTATGAAGTTTTGGCAAGACATTTCTGCAAGTTTAGTTTGTGACATTTGATGAATAATGACAACCTTTTGACGTATGTTTTTAAAGTCACTATGAAATCATAAATGTCAATGCATATTTTTTATGAAATATTGCAGCGTTTATTATAAATGTATCCCTTTAGGTCAATTTTTGATTCATGTACACTCTTAATCTTTCATCAAAACCAAAAACTTTCCCTCCCCCTCCGACATCTCTTCTTTGCATGAAATATGTCTCGGCCCTAGGGCGGGATATATTGACTGTCCAATGGCCAGGCTTCCAATTTCCACCAATCAAATCCCAAAGGATGAAATTAAGCCCTGGCTTTCATTATTCTATTTCCAGGACTTGTTGCACTCAGATATACACTCAGTCACATTTCAGACGTAAACAACATCACAACTTCCATTTCATGCATGCTGGCTTTATAGCTGAAGTGAGTGATTGTTAAAAAGTTAAAGGGACAGTTCACCCAAAAATGAAAATTCTGTCATCATTTACTGACCCTCATGTCATAGGCAAGCAGTTTGGCAACAAAAGTCAACAGAAGCGTGTAAGTATTTTATTTATGTCTCGTTTGTTTTAGCGCAACTATCGTTGCTATTTAGCACAGTTTTTTGTTTACTGTTATAACACGTTGTGAAGTCGCGTTTGTTTCTTTGCATTCTCGCGCCGTATTACGGTTTCAGTCTGGTAGCTTAGCTTAGCCTCGTTGTTGTGCTAACATAGAAGGCGTGTCTTGCTGAATTCACTCGCAACCAGGAGCAATTCGTTTGTGCACCGCGGCAGCAGTCGCGCCAGCCTCGTCGTGTGCAGCCCTCATCGCGACGCATGAACACCAAAAAGTGTAAAGACCTGCGACTCTAGCTGCGCGACTCCACCGAGCAAGGACACCGACAAGGCACTTGAGTATTGCACTTTAATAATTATATTTTTTCTATTTATTTTTATTATTATTTTATTCTATAATTTTCTATTTTTCCTTATCTCTCCTATTATCCACTCTTGACTATGTGTTTTCAAATCCCATCTGTTACTACATCTCGTAAATCAATTGTCTCACGTCGTAGGCAACCCTAAACTTCTTCAGACTCTTTTCATGTCCAAAATTGCTGCACTTACTTTTCCTATTGGCTGATGGAACTGCCAATCTGCTGTAAACAAAGCAGATTTCCTTAGGGGTACTGCAAATCGTTATGGTCTTAACCTTCTAGCCCTTGCTGAAACCTGGAGCACTCCCTTCCCCAAAGCAGCTCCCATTACTGGATGTTAACAGTGCTACTAACACACTATGCTCCACTCTAACATCCTGCCTAGACAACTTATGCCCACTCAGACCGGCCTAGGCGATGCCCTCTGTCCCCTGGTTATCTGATGTTCTCCGTGAGCATCGCTCCAGGTTCAGGGCTGCCGAAAGAAAGTAGCACAAATCAAATGACCCCACTGACCTTTGTCATTATTAGTCTCTCCTATCGTCATTCTCCACTGATGTATCCTCTGCTAAAACTCATTTCTACCACTCTAGGATCAACAGTGCGTCGTACTCTCTTTAAAACCTTCTCTGCTCTTCTTAGTCCACCTAAACCTACATCATCGGTACTCATCCTGCTAGCTCTATCTGCTGCTTTTAACTCTGTTAATCACAACATCCTCTTGTCGACCATCAGGGCTATGGGTGTCTCGGGAACGGCGCTCCAATGGTTTGGTCATACCAAACCTGTATTGCTTTCTTTCTTCTGCGGAACACAAGAGAGAATACTGTATTTTGAAGAATATTGGTGACCAAACAACTTGGGTCCCATTGACTTCTATTGTATGGAAACAAAACCACTGAGACTTTTCTCAAAATATCCTTTTTTTCTGTTCCACCGAAGAAATAATCTTACATGGTTTTAGAATGACAATATTTTTATTTTGGGTGAACTATCCCTTTAAAATACAGAAACTATTGCAAGTTAGATTTAAAATCCTCTAGGCCACACCTGAAATCTTGTAAGCCCTAAATACGTAACGGAAGCAAAAGTTAAAGATCAGTGTTATCGTAATAATCTTTGACCAACCGTAGCCCAAGCTTGACTATTTTTTACACCTGCGGAAAAGTAAAGCAAATTGAAGTGCAGGTTGTCTTCACAAGACGGCGGGTTCCAATCACACAAACACCTCCCACACGCCAGCCAATCAATTCTCACGCTTCACAGTACCTCCCACACGAGTGTTCCCACACCGACCACGCAAATGTTACACCCTGATAACCACCAGAGCGAGAGAAATAGAGAGAGGGAGAAAGAATAAGAAAGAGACAGGTGGAGACATCTATATTCACAGCTGTTTATGTGAAAACAAATTACAATCTCTTCTGTTAACTTAAATTGTCACCATGTGAAAGCTTTAAAAAAGGTGTCAGAGATTTTTTTTAAAAGCTGCTTTTGTTCATACCAACAAAAATACGCGGGGATCAGGAACAGCCGGAGTCACCATATGCTTTCATTGCGTTCGCGGCTGAAGAGCAGCTTGGTTATGTACCTAAAGAAAACCTGCTGTTTTCGTTTTTAAGTAAACTATCTCTGAGTTCTTATCTTCTCATTACTATGCAAATGAAGCTATCAATACATATTGATTATGGCTGATTGATTGTGTTATCTTAAAGAAAATTATCTTGATTTTCTTGTTCCACACAACAGCTTCCGTTCTGTGCAGACATGTTAAGAAAGAGAAGAATAAGATGACAAACAGCTACAGACAAAATCTAAGAAGAAAAGAAAAGGTGCAAATAATAAATTAAATGGCCTTGAGGCAGGTGTAATTCATATTCATAGTCAGTGTACACTGATTCTGTTGAAACACAATAAAAAGTTAGTCACAAATCTGCAATATTTATAAGTGACGTAAAGATGTCACCAGCAGCAATATTTCTCTATCACTTCCAAAATGGATACTAATAAATATATGTACACTCATATTTTCTTACACACCTGATCACACAGATATTGCAGGTGGAACTGGTCCAGTTGCTGATTCCACTCCTTAGGGACATTTAAAGTGATAGTTCAAAAATGAAAATTCTGTCATCATTTACTCACCCTCTTGTCATTTTACACATGTATGACCTTCTTTATTCTGCAGAACACAAAAGAAGATATTTTGAAGAAAGGACACAAAACCAATGCAAGTGAATGGGGGCCAGTTACCAACAATCTTCAAAATATCTTCTTTTGTGTTCTGCAGAATATAAAAAGTCATACAGGTTTGAAATGACAAGAGGGTGAGTAAACGATGACAGAATTGTATTTTTTGGGTGATATAGTATATAACTATTACACTTTAAACAGAAAATAAATAAAATTTAATAAGATTTTTTTTTTAACTCAACCCTATCACTGTCTGTAAGGGAGTTTTGATTAAAAAGCCTTCAAAGCAATTAAAGCATCTTTTATTAATACTATTTTTGTCAAGTATGTACGTATACATTTTCTATGACTAAAACTCTTTCCATGTGCGTGCATGTCTATGTTAGCGTGTGTGTGTGTGTGCATGTGTGCATGTGTGTGCACGTCACAGCTGGGTATATAAGTGCCTCTCTCCCTCCTTCGTGAGAAAACCCACTTTCATTCTCCTCCAAGCTCAAAGAAACAGAGTAAGGTAAGAGAATCTTCTATGCATCTATCTATCTATCTATCTAGATGTTTTTTTTAATAATATTATGTATATATACATTTACAGCAAAGTATCAGAATGATCTCGCAATGATATCAAAAGCAATAGTGAGACTAAAAATATTAACTATACTCAAGATTTGTATACTTGCTATACTAATTTATATGTACTTATTTATTTATAAAGCTGTTTTATTCTGACTTTCTATAGTCTCTATTGTTATTAAATGTGATTATTTGACTATAATTTACAACCATGTTATTTTACGATAAATTGGGTGGTAACTTTCATCAAATAAGTCACTACTTTCAGGAAAACATACATAAAAATGTATGAAATGAAGAAAGAAAGAAACAAGTAAAAAGAAGCACATAAGGTACATTAGGAGTCTTACTTTAACATGTTTCTCTTTCTCTCTCCTTTTTTTCTCCTCTCTTTTCCTTCATGTTTGCAGGATGAACAGCGGAGTGTGCGTGTGTGTGATCCTGGCTGCTCTTTCCGTCTCGTGCCTGGGTCGTCCCCGCTCCTCTTCTCCTGACACTCCTGGTGACAGTCCACTCCCCTCACATCTGGACACCAGCGTGAGCGAGCACCTTCGACTCGCCCGCTCCCTCAGCCTCCAACAGCAGCCGGCGGCCGACAAAGACACAGAAACCCGCGCTAACCTCAGCCAACTGCTGGCAAAACTCATCTCCAAAAAAGGTGAGACTAAACACACACAACCATCTTTCTAGACGAATTAAAATTTGTGATAACACTTGAGATTTTAATCTGACAAAATTTTGTGAGATTTATGCTCATAACAATAATAAATGATAAATACTTCTTTACTCTTCAAAAAACTGAAAGCCAAGAGGAAAAGTACAGATAAAGTGCATGGAGATGTGAAGTTCAGTTGAATTTTGCAAGTCTTCCATGATTGACAATACATAATGATAAAGCAACCACCATTGACTTTAAGACCAAAAAGACGAGTAACAATTTAGAAATCTGAGCAGCTTCCACAAATGCTTAATGTTCAGCACTGTAGATTTGCCCATAGACAAACCAACACAGTAACAGTCAAACAGCTGGAAGAGCTGAAGCAAGGAACGCTACCCGATGGAGACAGAAAGAGAACGGATTTTTAATATTAATTGCGTTCATTAGAGTCATCATACAACAGCTTCATATATCACCTCAGATCCTAACACTTATGTTCTGAGATAATGAGGAGTAATGAGATTTCTCTTTCATTATATTCTGCTTTTGTCTGTTTATTTCTGTCTCTTGAGGTTTCCCTCTCCGTCTATCTCTCTTAGATGCTTTCAGTAGCTCAACGAATTCAATGAATCTTCTGATGTAGCTTTTACCAATAGTGGCGAGACATCGGAAGGCCGATGTGCTGAAAAATAGCTTCAGATGTACATTCCTTATATTTTACCGTATCAAAAGCACAAATATGAATTTCTGTCAGTTTCAACTTTGACACATGCGAAACTCAATAATGCCCCGAAAGTCTTTTTAATATTGGGTCGACAACAACTTTAACGTCCCGTCACACCTGTCGAGCAGCAGGTAAAATCATTTCGTGAAATTACACGTTTCCGGATAATGAAAGAAAAAGGTTTGTCACGCACTCGCTCTGGGGCAGCGTTGCCGGGCATCGGTAAACACAAACACAGCTGAATGAAGCATGTTTTTTGCCTGGGGTGTGTGGGGCTTGGATGTGTTTGGGTCAGGTGTACAGTACTAAATTGCATAACCACTCATTAGGGTGTAACCTCTTCAAAGGGGAAAATAACAATTATCATTTATGATCGTAGGAACAGGAAATTCGACCTCTTAACATGTAAGCTTAGTGATGCAACAGTTTTCATAACGGTCAGGAAACTGAATGTTTTAAGGAATGTCTTTAATCATTGTTGACCTAAATGACCTAATAAATAATATCAAAATTGTCCTTGACAGACGAACCAAAATGTGTGAAAGAGAGAGAGAGAGAGAGAGAGAGAGAGAGAGAGAGAGAGAGAGAGAGAGAGGGCAAGCAATGGCTTCCAAACTAATTGGTCTCATTAACAAGAGTCCTACTTTCTTCTTTGAATTTCTTAATCTCTCGTCTGGTGTGTTATTGTGTTGTGTGTTCGTTTTTATAATTGTGAGTAGGAGGCGCAAGTTTCACACACGTCAGCATGTCACAACAAGTCTACAGCTCAAACAAAACGGGCTGGGGAAAAATACAAAGACATTATAGTTCACATGTGCTTGTGTTTGTGCATGCGTGCGCTTTGTGCTCGAAAGTCTCCCATCTGTCACAAATAGAATCACACCCTTGACAACAGCCCGAGTGACATTTGCCGTGCTGTACGTTGCCGAAACATTGTCCAGACATTGCCGTGTGCAGCAGAATGCCACCGAACCAATGTTTGGTCCCAATTACCAGCAAAAATAATTGTTGCTTAGCAACAACGCAAATCACAGCAGGTAAAGGGTCTGCTACACAATTGAACCCAAATGGTATATATGGTCACTTAAAAGGGCACTTTGTGCCTCTATCGACTAAACATTAGTGGTTCACACTGGGATCAGTTGTTTAAAACACGTATGAGCTTTTAGAAAACTTCTATAGCTGGGGGAAAAGTTATTCTGTAGGCTCTGGAACCAGACTCAGAGGAGAGGCAGTGAGGTGAGGAGACTGTTATTTTATTGAGATGATGAGGCATGTCTGAACAGCTCGAGGTAACAATGTCAGGGAGGCTTCTTCACGTACACATCGCACTCATACTGAGAGCTTTAGATAACTGTCAGACTGCAGCCTACTAGGTCTGTCTGTCTCTCTCTCTCACACCTTCACAATCTTCTCACTAACAATCAGATTTTAAAAACTGAACCCTCAAAGCACAAAAGTTTAGACAACTATTTAAAACTAAATTGGTAAGAAAGTGTGTGTGTAAGGTAGCTGGGGTTAGTTGTCACAGGGTTGTCTATATATCACTACCTAGGGAAAATGACCCTAAAAGTCCAATTATGCAAATGTGTTTAAATAAGAATCATTTCTGTCAATTCTTTCCTCCTATTCCATTATCATATAGATATGTAGATGTTTTCCATTAGTCACTTACCTTGTTTCTCTCATAGGATCTGTTCGTCGCAACTCATCCGTGAACAACAGAGCAAACAGCGTGAACCACCGGATAAAAGACCGGGATTATAACGGCTGGATGGATTTTGGCCGTCGGAGCGCTGAGGAATATGAATACTCGTCATAAAATCCATAGATATCGTCTGACTCCTCTCTGCTACAAATAAAGAGTATATTTATTACTACTACTGTTATTATTATTATTCTAATGTACATTTGTTAAGAAACCAGTATAATGCAATATATACAAACGCCTAATTTTGCAAAAAAAGTCTTAAAGTATTGTTGTTGTTTTTAAATCTTGTAATTTAATTTCACATTTTTTGTCCATACACAATGGTTTTTGCTAAGAGAACCATCAAGCTAACGTGTGTGTCAAAACTCATTAAACTTTAGTTTTCAATAAATCAGGTCAGCATTCTACATTGGCCTTAAATCCTAAAGGCTCTGGCAGTTTGTCCATCAAACACTTTTGTGGTGTTAAAGCGGCTCTCTTCTACCGTAAGAACTTACTGTAATGGAGGGAAGTGGTTGTCAAATGGTTTAACAAATATTTTGTGTCTGAGCACAGCCTTGTCAAGTCTACACTTCCCAGAAAATCAATAAACGAGTAAACCAATGGAGGAAATGCTCTTTGGCTTAATAAGATGCTGTTAGAAATTGTCAGAGACATTACAGCAGAGTGGATAGAACAGAGCTTTGAATTATTCAGATGTTCAGCTAAGAGAAAGCAAAGAAAGAAGAGAGATGAAAAGAAAGAGGAAGATTTCTTACATGTTTTAAGAGAAACCCACGGGACACATCAAGGCTGACATTCTGTCCATGGGTGAAGATTTCCGTTTGACAGGTGTACCGAGACAGAAATAGCCTGTCAGGGGGAAGACAGACAGATGCAATGAACCTCGCTGTAATAACAGTGGATATGACACACAGATCACCGCACACACACACACACACACTTTTATTTGCTATAATTAAGCAATATTTAGATACCCAGAAGCAAGACAAAACTCTAATAGTCTAAGCATCACAATTTCCCCCCACTTGCCTTTAATAAAGGCAAAATGCTACTGAGATCTAATCTAATACGGGCCAATAAGAACGAATGTTAATCACATCAAGTCATCATTCATAGACGGAATTCAACAGCAAAGACGTATTACATCACATTAGCACATCGCTGGATTGGATGCAGCTTGTCATCATTTGTTATTTTGAAATAGAGTTTCTGGGTACAGGGCTATTAGCGGGCAACTGCAATTTCGTCTACCCAGCAGTGGGGGCAGAGGGCCACCCCAAACCCCAATAATGTTTAAAGATGTTTATTAGCCTGCTTGGTTAACTTGACTTTTCCCCTTACTCAAACGGATGTCCAATATTGCTGATGTTATTTCATCTGGTTAAATGACGCAAATGCATAAACCAAAACAATAATTCTTATTTGTGACTATATTGACATTCTTTAAAAAAGCCATAGATGTGAATCTGAAGTGGGGGTTACTCATGAGTCCCACCTGCTTCAGGTTATTAGTCTCTGCTGTTTGGGTTGATTCATCTTAAGATCATTGCCGGTCATCTTTCTGGTTTATTTAAAAGAAATACTTGAGTTTAAATATTTCGCCATCCTCTTGCCATGGCAATTACCATCTGGGTCTTTTGCTATTTTTTACAACAACCAACGGCATAAATGCTTGAGTGTGGAGAGTTCAGGGAAGTTCAGAGAACTTTGACTGTCCTGCAATCTTCAGTCGGGAATAACAAACGGCACTCGTTGAGTTTTTGTCTTCTACCTCAAATAATACCAACAAGTAAAAGACAAACTATTCATTCTTTATATGTTCCACATTTATCATGTGATATGTAATAATAACACAAATAAATGGAAATGATGTTGATCAAATAAAAGATAAACAAATCTATTTTAGCGTAGTTAGCGCAGCCACCCATGTTGCAAAAAACAGCATATGCTGGGTTAGGTTTGTTTTGATGCCGGTTTGTGCTTGTTTAAGCTGGTGTTGTGCTGGTTTAAGATAGTCGTGTGCTGGTCCTTAGCTGGTTTAAAGGGATACTTGAACCAAAAATGAAAATTCTGTCATCATTAACTCACATTCGAGTTTTTCCAAATCTGTATAAATTTCTTGGTTCTGATAAACACAGAGAAAGAGATTTGGAAAATATCACAGTAAAATCGGCAGTGTTAATCAAGCAGTGTTACTCTATACTTAAGGAGTCAATTTAACAACAAATGGTGAAAGATGCCCCCTAGTGTTGGTGAAAATTACCAGAGTAAAATTCTGAGATGTTTTTCCATATCAGAATTTCCATCCATCGCCATTTTCTCATTCCTCGGATCGGATGTTCATTTTAATGATTATGTGAATACATGTGCTAATATAACTGCACAGGAAGTAGTTTGATGACATTTGCTAAGTTTGGTTGGTTTAAACTTCACTTAACCAACCGAGGCCGAGGGTGCTTGAGCACCTGCCTCTTTGGACCTTAATGCCGAAAGTGCCCTTTTGTCAAGGCTAATTTTTTTTGTTTGTAATTAAAGGCCATTTTGTGAAGGCCTGCTCAATCTACTATTAGTAAAATTAATTAATAATAATTTAACCCTACGTAAATAAATGACTCACGTGATGACCTTTCACCTGACGATCTCATCTGGGAGGACTCCTCACGTTCAGACGCCTTCAATAGATTAGCGCATTTCCAGGATAGCATACTGCTCGCAGCTGCCGGGTGTGGTGTTTTTAGGGGAGCGGTGTGCTTGTTTACTTATTAGCAGAGATGGGAAGTAACGAAGTACAAATACTTCGTTACTGTACTTAAATAGATTTTTCTGGTATCAGTACTTTACTCCACTATTTATTTTTCTGACGACTTTTTACTTTCACTTCTTACATTTTTACTCAAATACCTGTACTTTCTACTTCTTACATTTTCAAACCAGGCTCGTTACTTTAGTTTTATCATTATCATTGGTTTGCTGTGAAAAAGGAGCTTGACGTAGGGCGTTTTTTTTTCAGAAAAGTTGAACTTTTTTCCAACCTCAAAAGACGCTCTGAGCTGCAGAAAAAGATGCCGGCGCTGACGTTTAAGGTTACGATCACACAGAACGCGCTTTTCATGTTCGAAAACGCGAGGTGCGCCACTCTTTTGGTGACTCTTTGAAAAGAGCATCGCGCAGCATTTTTTGTATGTTGCTAGGTAACCCGAAACAGCCACAACAAGTTTCTCCTCCATGTCTCCAGGCGTTCCGAGCATCTGTAAACTCCGTTGCCACAAGGGAAGCCCCGCCTCTCCACTCATTCGATTGGACAATGGAAAAAAGCGCACATGACGCCAAGCGCTTTTCTGCTCAGAGTTGAGTTTTTTTCCACTTCGGGCGCTCAGAGCGAGGCGCCTGGCGCGCATAAGCAGCGCGCAAAACGCTCCCTGCCAACTGAAAACAATTCAAAAGAGGCGCCTCTCACAACAAGAGACGCGTTCTGTCTGATCAAGGCCCGGTTGCATAAAGCACCTTAAGTGTAATTTTCCCTTAAGTGTGTCCTTAAGTATACCTTAAGTTTTACTTAAGTTATTCTCCTATTGTCTTTGGTAAAGGAAAATCACCCCTTAAGTGTCATACTTAAGGGAAAAACTTAAGGTGCTTTATGCAACCGGGCCCTGGCCCTAAAAAAGCGCTCAAAAAAGCGCTCGGCACTTTTTTTGAAAACACGGTTTATTACTTAGGATTATAATGTAAAACAGACGCTAGCAGCTTCGAAAAAGAAGTCAAGTCTGAACATGGCCTTATTCTGATTTTCTCATCCTCCGAATTATACTTATCAATGCTGTTTATATTATCATTATCATTTTTAAAAAAAAATGCAGAAGAGGGTTAGAACAGAATTATATTTTTAATATGACAAAACTATTTTTTCTACAACAGCAAAGACAGCAACATCCCCAGCAGCCCCTCAACATCAGCTAAGATATTTGGAAGAATGTCAGTAACTAGACATGTCTCATCCCCCATTGACTCCCATAGTTTTTATATTCCCTACCATGGCAGTAAATGGGGGATGGGATCTGTTTGGTTACTGACATTCTTGAAATATCTTTTGTTGTGTTCAACAGAACAAAAACATTTACACAGGTTTGGAATAATCTGAGGGTCAGTAAATGATGACAGAATTTTCATTTTTGGGTGAACTATCCCTTTAAGGTTTGGACAACTTTATTCACTTAAGTTTCTAATCCCAGACTTGTTTATAGGTGCAACTAAAATATTTTAAAACTTTTAAAAATTAGAATGGTCTTTTCTGTTTTGTCTTTTTTTCAAAACAGCATCATGGCATTTGCTGCTTTATCAGTTACAGAAGCATCCGTATTGATACAGGTATCAGCAAGGAATGCATCGCAATATACAGTATTGCTGTATTGATGTTTTGAGCACAGCCATATTTAAAGCCTTGTTCCATGTGCCCCTTTTATACTTTGAGCACCTGCCCCTTTAAAGGTCTCTGCACGGCCCTGGATGTAACGTTAATTCGCTTAATGATGTTGTGGATTTGATTGTTTTGTTGAGTTTCAGCATATTTTATGATGTTCGATACAGAACCTAAGTCACGAAAAAAGAATATGGTTATAATAAATGTTGTTATTTTATTTAAACAGTAACTATATCTGCGGCTGTTTAGATCTCTTAAGATTCAATCTGTTTAACGTCGCCAACAATTACAAAATATGAAAACGTTTGTTAAACGTCACATTTGTCATTTTATTGAAGCCACATAGATGGCGCTATGAGATTTGTGTTAACTTAGTTCAATGGCATGAAACTGTACCTAGCACCATTAAAACAGAAGAAGAAGAAGAAGAAGAAGAAGAAGAAGAAGAAGAAGAAGAAGAAGAAGAAGAAGAAGAAGAAGAAGAAGAAGAAGAAGAAGAAGAAGAAGAAGAAGAAGAAGAAGAAGAAGAAGAAGAAGAAGAAGAAGAAGAAGAAGAAGAAGAAGAAGAAGGCGCTGTGTAGGGAAGGCGGTAAAGCTCGTTTCAAATGCCCGTGGCGTTTTCATAATTTTAACGTTCTCATTTAGTTATCACAAATGACTATTTAATGTTATTGCTGACATACACCATTAGGTTACATGAACTGATCGGAACATGTTTGTTCTAGTGTAAGTAATTTGAAACATCAGTGTTTTTGATAAGGGCCTCAGTCTTGAACATGAAACCGATTGCAGAAATATATTTGTCGTTCCATAGCCCATATTATTGCAGAATGAACGTTTTGTAATACTTTTTAGAATGATCTATTGCAGGTAACTTACTGGATTTGCAACTTGATGAGTGAGGTAGTCTTTTTTTTAGTTTATCTTTTAATTTCAATACAGATGTCAAACATTGAGTATTAACACTAGTATTAATACATACATATTTGTAGTTTCTTTGCTACGTTGTACCAGTTCTAATCGCAAATACTGTGATTTACTACGTGAGCTGTTTCAGCTGAATGTTTGCAACGTTACTTATTATATGTTGGGCACTAAACCTTTTTTCCTGTCATCTGTGTAGAGTATGCTGATCAAGGTGAAACTAGGGGATAGGCCTACCCAAAGATTTGTTCAAATAACTGTGCTGAGCCTGGAGGCATTTTTGTCTGCTGGTAAGTAATGTTGCATGTTCTCTGATGTTCAAAGTTATCAGCAAGTAACTGTCCATTACCTTTCTCACTAATTTGCATATCTTTTTCAGCCTTTTTAAAGTTTGGAGTCCCAAGTGTACTGGAGAATGTGAAGGTTCTTGATGAATCGGGGCCTATGGTGGATGAAGATGTTTTTGAGGATGTAGTCAAAGATCCTTCAGTTGGAGTTCTTACAATAACACATGGTGCAGGTATCTATTTATTACCTTACTTAATAGAAAATTTCTCATTGCTTATTTATTAGCATCATGACAATTCCTCCCCCCATATCCAACCAGACTTGGAATCTGCCTCTCCTGTGCAGTAGGGCTGGGCGATGTGACGATGTTATCGTATGTCGCCGATGTCTCGCAAATATCCCGATGTCGATTACAACAGACAGATGATAATTGATAATAATGGAAAATACGCGTTAACATTATCATGCGATGTAGGCTTTAGTGTGAACATTCATGTTCATATGCCCAGGCTGTCAGTAACAGAATTTTGGAAGCAGATAGACCAAGAGAAAGACGAGCTGCGTCGGCAAAGCAAAACCTCACGCTCCGCGGGGCTGTACCGGTGTTCGAATTGTCCTACCCTGTCAGATTTTCCTACTGCAGGGCAAAACTTAATCTAAACCACATGATTTGACAATGCAAAATACCCTGTCAGATAGTCCTACAATCTTAAAATAACACATAAAATAAATGCACAGCGTAAATACCCTGTCAGATTATCCTACCAGCATAAAAGAAACATGCAGGATTCATTTACAGCGCAACAACCAATCAAATTGTACTATAGGTATTAAATAATATGTAGAATGATTTAACAACGAAAATACACTATCATATTCCCGTAGCAGTATAAAATAAATGGGTAGAATGATTTTATAGCGCAAAAAATAAAAATGACGTAACATTGATGTGAGCATGCCTGGTAGGATAATGTGATGGGTAGGATGAAATTTCAGGACACCTGCAACATTTTTCTACTGCATAAAAGCTATGGTTTGTCTACGCGCTTTACCTGATGAAAGAAGTCACTGCAACACTGGTTTGTGCACGTGGCGCTCCTGTGTGTGTGTGTGTGTGTGTGTGTGTGCGTGCGTGCGTGCGTGCGTGCGTGCGTGTGTGTGCACGCGTGCGTGTTTGTTTGGCACTTGGCGGGTCCGGAACGAATTCCCTCCCGGTCCGTATCCACAGATTGATCATCTGCGCAACGTTGCATGAAGTCAAACACGCCCGATATTATTGGATATCGCGGTGATTTTAAAGTCGATTATCGATAATTTATCGACCAGCGGCACTGGGTATTTGGCATGGAGGATAAAAACAATACAGAGAGGCTTGGCGAAGGAACGACAAGCATTATTTGGAGGTTCGGAATGAAATTGAGAAATCTCCTGACGTTTTGTGCTTTTTTTACATATCTCGTAACTGTTACCTCTTTATTTGTTCTAAGAGGAGTCTGTTTTAAATAAATACGGATTTATTTCATAAAGCATTCTTTTACCCTTAAATGCTTTGTTGTTCATCAGAACAAGGATCGTCTGCTGAGGGCATGTCTGGTGGTGGACCAACTGTAAGACGGGAGTCAGATTCTGCATTGCATATAGTGCCGTATTGCCATTTCATGCAGACATGACTTTTGTGAGTGTATCCTGAGCCTGAATAAATGTTTTAAATGTGAAAAAGCTGTTCTGTATTCTTTGTTTTGAAAACATGTTCATTTCAGGTGGTAGAACAGTTATTGTTTAGTTTTTAAGTGAAAAATTTACTTTCCTTAGATTTGTTGGAAAAGTAATAATCATTGTGAGTGTAGCTATAAAAATTACTATGTAAGAGTTGACTTTACACTGTAGCTGAGAAAAGTATTTACACCACAGAGTGAAATATAGATACTTACAACACAAAATGAGTGGTAAAATTTTACTCTGGTTATGATAATTTCACACTTTTAAAAATGTAAATAAACTCTGCATTTCTGAAGTATTAACACTAATGAGAGTTAATTTTACATTAGTGTTAAACTGTAGTAACACCAAACAGAATAACTTTCCCCTAAGTGTTAAACTGTAGAAACACTATGTAGGGTTGCACAGTGTTCATTTTTTACTCAAAATAGAGTTAAATTTAACTCTGGAAATGTAACACAATGATGAGAGTGAATTTATGACCATTTCTGAGTGGGACCAAATACACTCGGGCCCAGTGTTAAATATAACTCTCATAGGGCGGGTTTCCCGGACAAGGATTATCTTAAATCAGGACTAAGCCTTAGTTAAATTAGGATATTTAAGTCAATTTAAAAAACGTATTTTACAAACAACTTTACAGGCCCGCATCTTCAGACAAAACAATCGCACTCATATATTTTAAGTTATGTCAGTGCAAGTTGTTTTCGATCCAGACACTTCTAACATTTAAGTTAGTCTAGGACTAGGCTTAAACCCTGTCCGGGAAACCGCCCCATAGAGTTTATTTAAACTCTATGGGGCGGTTTCCCGGACAGGGATTAGTTTAAACCAGGACTAGGCCTTGGTTAAATTAGGATATTTAAGTCGTTTTTAAAAACTTTCGTTACAAAAAAACATTACTGGTGGGCATCTCGAGACAAAATAAATGCACTACAATATTTTAAGATATGTCAGTGTGAGTTGTTTTCAATCAAGACACCTATAACATTTGAGTTAGTCTGAGACTAGTCTTAAACCCTGTCCGGGAAACTGCCCCATAGAGTTTATTTAACACTGCACAATTATTTTGCCCCCCATTGACTACCATAGTAGGAAAAAATGCAATGGTAGTCAAAAGTGCCACAGATCTGTTTGCTGTCCTTACATTCTTCAAAATGTCTTAATTTGTGTTCAACAGAACAATGAAAATGATAAAGTAATATTTTCTACTATGGGAGTCAATTGGGGGCAAAATCTGTTTGGTTATAAGCATTCTTCCAAATATCTTTCTCTGTGTTCATTAGAACAAAGACATTTATACAGATTTGGAACTAATCGAAGGTGAGTAAATGACCATTTTTGGGTGAAAATATCCCTTTAAACTGGTCATGTGCTGGTTCCTCACCAGCTTAAACCAGCACATGACCATCTTAAACCAGCATCAAAACATATCTAACCCAGCATATGCTGTTTTTTCAACAGGGATTTCCCTTTTCTTACTGTACATTAAAGCATTGCATATTCTTCTCAAGTGACTTCGTGACGTGTCACCAGGGATACTTTATTCACAGCACTGTATATGCTAAGCAGTTGTTAGCTACTATTATTTAACCATCCTTTCCAATTCATCCATTAAAACAAACCCGTTACATTGATACACTTTATACAATATGACTTCTGCTTTTTCTTAATGCGTGTAATAAAACAGCAGAGCTGAGGACATATGCGTGATGAAACAGTGCCCTCTAGTGAGCATTAAACTAAATGAACATTAACAGGCAAGAAGAACCTATTTCATTTCTTTTTATTCGGAAAAAAATTAAATAAACATTATTGCGTAATCACTAGTCTTGTACAATCTTTACCTGAGAAGAAAAAAATCGTTGCAACGTTATAATATTTGACAACTAAACATGAGGTAAACATAACCTAGGTTAATTTAAGGGCAGCACGTCGAAACAAGTGCCATTTTAAACAGACATAAAATTGTGTTTAAAAGTGCTCAGTCTAGTTTACATTTCCCAGTAAAAACTCTCAGGACGCTAAAACCCAGGCACTAGCTTTTACATAAAGTATAAAACCAGCAAGAATAGTTTACCCAAAAATGACAATTCGACATCATTTGCTCATTCTCATGTCGTTTTCAACTCAAATTAATCACAGGAGATGTTACAGAATATTTGTGACTGACAGCCTGAGTCCCTATTCGCTTTCATTATAAGAAAAAAACTCTCTTCACAATGTCGTTTTTCAAGGAAGACATGCAGTCATTTGGGTTTTGGAACAACACGAGGATGAGAAAATGACAAGACGTGTTCATTGTTGGTTGAACTACTCCTTAGTTTTCACCCATTTTAGTCAACCCTCAGTTCATCCAACCATTCACCAATGCAAAAGCTACAGATTATAACGTCATACTAAGAAGAAAAAGAGAACACACAAAGTAGAGGGAGAGAGGGAAAAGTATTAAGTGTTTGGTGAGACACAAAGCATGTTTCTCTTTGCCAACATCAATACACCAGCCTCTCATGTGCAAATACTACCCTTTAAATCCCATAGACCACTGACAGAACATTAGGTCTATATCCCCTGCGACACGCTGGTGCATCTGGAAAATTCCCTTCAGTAAACGTAAAGTACAGGACAACGTAAACAACCAAATTAATGTAAAGACACATTCAGACAGAACAACATGGGCGATAATACTTCAAATTTTGAGTGTGTATTTGTGATAAAAGTGTTTAGGTATATGTGAATATATGTGAATTCTGTATGTTTATTAGTAAGTGACCATTAGTAAGTGTCTGTTGATAATATATATGTCGAATGCATTTGTGAATGTGTAACTCATCGTTACGCATCATTCATCATTTGAGACTTGTTTGCTTGGGTAGTTTAGGCGCCAGCAGCATTTCGTCCCCCTGAGGACCAGGCCCCTTCATCGCCATACTGGCCCCAACCATTGCGGGATAGCTACGATTCCGCCTCATGCCTTCGTTTAGTGGACCAAAGGGCGATCCCGTCCTCCGAAGTCCACCCAGAGGACCTAAAATCGGGCCTGGAATCCCTCCCCCTGCAGCCCCAGAAGCACCTGGACTTGCCAAGCCCAACCTTTTCAATTTATCCACCAAATTCAGATTATACATACTCACATCAGTTTGACTCTCACAGTCCTTAGCCGGAGCCCCGGACACCCCCGCAACTTCTTTCAAAATGGACCGAGCTGGCTTAGAAGCCAGGAAGTTCTCATAGGACGGGCTTTTGAAAGAGAACGGCGTGGGGGTGTCGGAATCGGAGATGGCTGAACTTGGGCTGGGCGTGCAGCGGGTGGGGGAATTGGGAGGGGTGGTGGGTCGATGGGGGTCTGGAGACTGAGAAGGATTGACAGAGGTAGAGAAAAGTACTCCAGTTCCTCTATTCCAGCTCTGAGGCTGGTACACAGCGGATGAGATGCCTCTCTCTTGTAGGAGGCGCACGAGTCCCAGAGAGGTGCTGAAGGTTTTGGTGGAGTCCCGCAGGTTGGTGAAGGACTGAGACTGGGATAGACTCATTCGACGGGGTGTGCAGGGCGTGGCGGCGGGCGTTGAGCGCAGACTGCTTGACATTACACAGGATGAGGTGGGGGCTGGGTTTAAACTGGAAATAAACAAGACGATAAAAGAATTATGAGCTGATTCACTTATAAATGACTCCGTTAGAGGATTGGAAATTACCTGGGCGTCACCCTTGTTAGTTCATCAGAAGGATGGAGGATTTTACAGGTGGTAAAGGTGTAGGTTGAACTTGTATGAGCCATGCATTTGCCTGGGAAATACACTGAAAGACACAAAAGCAGAAACTTAAACGTCATGTAGCGTTAATATTATATTAGCAATATTACACTTGGTTGCTTAGATTAAATTACAGAGTTATTATTTTAGTGTGTATTTCTTACTTGAGAACTCTATAGAAGGATGACCCGTGCTGAGACAGGGTGATGGGGATGCTGAGGGGGCGTGGCTATTGCTAGAGGAGACATTGAGACTGGGTGTGGTTGTGGTGGGGAGATTCTGGAAGTACTGCTCTCCAGGCTCATCTTCCTCGTAATCGGCGTACTGATACACTTCCTCTAGGTCCAGCTCCAATGGACGGAAGCCTTTTGGGACCACACCAGGCCGAGGATCCAGGATGCCGCCCAGATTAGGCTGAGCTAGCTCCTGCCAATGCTGAAGTGTCGCTGAACCTGAAAAAGGAAAAAAATGAAAAAAGGCAATGTGAAAAGAAGATACACGTTGCATTGTTAATCCTGATAATGTTGCAATGATAATAAAAAATGAAGGAAATAATGAGAAAAGCAAAGGGAATGAGATGAAGTGACTTTATTGAAGATATATAACAGATGAAGAGTCAGATATAAATAGATAAGAGGCGAAAAATTGAGGAGCACAAGAAATACAGAATGAGACAGAAAAAAAGCATGAAGGATATGACAACCAAATAAAAACAAAACGTGCATGTCCATTTTTCTCCAGCAGATGGAGGTATTACGCCACAAAACAAAGACTCAAACTGATTCGTGTCTTTTAACTAAATTAGCATTAAATTATATAAATAATGTCATCATTAAAACACTACAGCATATTACACTGTAGGTATTACACCACACTAGAAAAACAGAACATATACTGACTTGACATGCACGTTTACAAATGCACAATAATTTGCATCAGCCAAGTGATAACATGAAGGGGGTTCCTACTTTAGCTCTCATTTTAAAGGAATAGTTCAACCAAATATTATCATTTAGTTATGATTCATTCATCTGAAAGTAATAATGTCAGAATCGTTATATTTGACTGACATTCATTTATTCTTCTTAAAAAAATTTTTTTTACATGCATTTTTTAATATAACCTGATCACTATTGTAACTGTAACCAGGAGCGGGGCTCTCTAAAGTACGAGTGTTTGCGGGGATGCATCAGAACCCATAATGAATTAAAAAGCATCATTGAAGGTGGGCGTGGTCTCGAACGGTAACGTGGGCGTGTCCTGGGATGGACATTTTGGTCACCTTCCAGAGGTTTGACAATCTGGAGCTTGTCGGGAAGATAGGGGCGGCCGGCCCAAGTCCCCAGAGACATGATGCTCTCGCTCTGGACGAGTCTGTTCGAATAATCTTCCACGTCCGACGGCTCTCGATTTCGTCTCTCTCTCTTCCCCTCAAAAAACAGCCGCTCGCTCAGGCAGTTCTGTCTCCGTAGTGAGAGTCTCCGCAGAGCGAGCTTGAGTTCCTCAGAACCCGATCGCTTCTCAGGAGCGTCCACACTGTAGTCAGAAAGTATGGAAAGTTGTAAAGGCTGGCCAGACACAATTGTTATCTTGCTCTAAAATGAAGGTTAAAGGGATACTTCACCCAAAAGTGAAAATTCTGTCATCATTTACTCACCTTCGAGTTGTTCCAAATCTGTATAAATTTCTTTGTTCTGATGATCACAGAGAAAGATATCTGGAAGAATGCTTATAACCAGACAGATCTTGCCCCCCATTGACTCCCATAGTTGGAAAAAATACAATGGTAGTCAAAAGTGTGCCAGAACTGTTTGCTGTCCTACATTCTTCAAAATGTCTTCTTTTGTGTTCAACAGAACAAAAAAATGATAAAGTAATTTTTCCTTAACTTTCATTTTAGAGCAAGATAACAAATGTGTTTTGGGTGAACTGTCCCTTTAAGTAAAAGCCACTGACTTGTAGTTTTCGTCAACAGTGTTGTTATAGTTCCCACTCACGCTGTGTCTGTGGAGCAGGCCTCTAGAAGCATGGTCTGCGTACGGTTGTCAGTGGCAACAACGTTGCTGTCAGAGTGGGCGGAGCTAAGGCAGGTGAGCATCTGATTGGACCCGGGGATGTTAGCAGCAGGATTAGCAGGACGCTGTCTCACTGATTGGTTAATGTTCTTTACAGTCTCAAACACACGTTTCTGACGGACCCTTTAGACACAGACATTTTTGTCACTCAATGCATAAAATAAACATCATTGAATGCAGCATCAAATAATTTAAGTTATGTGCTGTTTGATGGAAGAATAAGACTTTGATAATACAATCATCTCATCTGCGGTTAAATGTTTCGCAAGATTAAACATACATGGCAAGATTTTTCATACCTTTGTTCGTCGTTCTCTGGGTTCTCGAGGCTCAATTCCTTCCTCATGCTTCCCTCAATTTCAGCAGCTAGAGAGTCCTAAAACACACAGACAATATTTTTTCAAAATATCAAAACTTGCAATTTGGGAGAAATGTTGTCACACTAGTTCACAGATTAAAACAAAAATGATCATTTTATAAACACATCTACAAATAGTAAATCTGGATAACAGAAAATAATTTCGGAGTCTTAATTTTTCTGCGGCTGTGTATATAAACAAGTCTTTAGAACCAAGTTTTGGAAGTCGATCTGGATAAAAGCATCTCCTAAATAAATAGACGAAGGTAAAACGTACCATCGGAAAAAGTCCCAGTGGATGATAGCGTCGAGGGGTTCCTGCAGACACGCTGCGGTTCCTCAAGTTCTTGAGCTCTTCTTGAGCCTCATGGAGCATCTCTATACACTCAGAGTATTTCTCTTCCAGCTCCTGCAGCTGTGTGTGACAAGAAGAGAATCAAATATAGAAAACTACATTCACACAGAACTAATATGTGAATATTCTGAGGATTATATGACATCATCGTTGACATGTTGATTTATTACTTATGGCATGATGTACCTCTGTGGTGAGCTGTCTCTGAGCGTGTTTAGCTGCCGAGAGGTGCTGAGAAAGTTCTTCGTTCTCAACGGCAAACTGTTTAAAACCCACACAAACACAGAGCTTTATTAAGATATTACCATAGTGTTTTTATATTTTATTGGATGTTTTTATAAACTTACAGTTTTGGCTTTTTTCTGTAGGTCCACTATCTGAGACAGCAAGTGTGTGATTTCCTCCTGCTGACGAGAGGCATCTTCTGTCTTTTTGGCCAGCTCCTCTGCTATGGTGGAGATCTGGATGCTGGACTGTTCTATATCAAGTGCAAAAGGAAGGGAAGCTTAGATTTGGCACAAATATTCAGCTTTATACCTCCACATAGGCCAGAGGCCAACAGCGTTTTACTTACTCAGCTCTCTGACACAGTCGTTCACCAACTGTTGTTCTTTTTCCTCATATGACTCAGTCTCAGACTTTAAATGACTCGCCTACAGAGAGAGGGAGAGGAAAATGTTGGGGTCAGAAATCCTTCATCATCATCAAGCTGTATGGAAGGTCCAGTGTAAGAAATTTAGTGACATCTAATGGTGAGGTTACAAACTGCAACCAACGTCTCACTCCCCCTTTCGAAGCACTACGGTGGCTGACACAGAACTAAGATGTCGTTACGTGTTTGGTTACATTTTGAATAGGACACATGTTTCATTTATATCTGTCAGGTAATAAAAACATTTTTGTGCTATCATGAAACTTTAACAAGTATGAAATATTATTCACCAATAAAACAGTTTTTCCATAAAACCTGAGTTCCCATGAGCACAACATCATAATCTTTACATGTGGCGAGCTTGTTTGTGCCTTTGCGCGTACCTCTGATCTGAGCGACAGGTTTTCCACTTCCAGGTCCCGAAGTTTTTGCTGCAGAACGTTCAGAGAGGAACCGCGGGGGGCAGACACCCCTGCCCTTCCTTGTCGACCCCTGACCCCAAAAACAAATCAACACTGTAATATAACAACAGATGTAAAATGGGCACACTGGAATATCACTCTCCTACATTCTCAATTCCAATGAAGAACTTGTATACAACTGTATAACTTTCATGCCCATAAACTGAACGATAACCAATAGGTCCTTAAGACACCTGAGCTAAAAATAACCTAACAGAAGCAGACAGAACAGCCTCCACTGGCTTTGAGAGAAAGATAAAAGAGGACAACGTTATAAAACAGTGAACTGACGTGGGCGATCCAGAGCCATCTTCACTCTCCTCTGCTGCATTGGTGTAAAACTGCAACAGCTCATCTTTCAGATTTAACTCGTGGTGCAGCTGAGCCACCTGAAACACATGCACAAAGTTTATTATAATGTCTATTTAAACATACATTGTCCAGCGTTCATTGTTTTAGCCTAACAGCACAAACATGCATCTAGCATAACCAAATGGACTTCCAAAAACATTGTCAAAGTAATTGATTTATCTTTCCTATTTTTAAACAAACAGGTTTTCTAAAAACTACCTCATCTTTCATTGCTTGGACAAACAGCTTACACTATTGGTTAAGCCAGTGTTGCTGAGTCGGGCTGGTCAGGATGCTCACACAAAACAGAGCAGCATCTGACAGCGCCACAGTTCCAATGTTTTTGAAAAATCAACTTTTAAATGTCACAAATATGTTATCTCAGCATATTAAAGTTGGACAAAAGGAAGTATTTTAACATTAGACCCACGTACCTCTTCCCTGATGGTGCCCACTTGTTCCTCCAGGTATTCATTCTGTTCTGACAGAATGCGGTTCTTCCTCAGGAGGGACTGTCCGATACGGGCAGCGAGCTCAAGGTCCCTTTCTTTCTATAGGACGACATAGAAAGAGCCGGCTTTGATGAAACCGTATAATTATAGCAAATACACAAAAGTTCATCGTAAACTCACCTCCTCCAGAAGTCTTGTGACGGCGTCAATGTCATTGTAGGTCTTAGTCATCTGGCCCACTCGCTCAGCGCATAGCACTAAAACACAGAGTAAAGAACAAGCAGAGATTTATACACCAACAGACCTGTAAAGCTACAGGCAAAAAATCTCTGCCTTTCTCAACTGTAAAATGAGGCACGCATCATACTTTGTCGACATAAACAAAGAGGAGAAAAAGGCTACTGGCTTGCTGACCTCGCACCATCAGGCTCGCACGAAAACATCAATGACAAATCATGCGTGATTGCCGTTGCGACGGTTTCCATGGCGCTGTTACCCGGCAACCCCATCCACAGTCAGCCAGAATCAAATCACCCACTGTTTACTGTTATATCACACACTCATACAGTCCCAAATACATGCTTAGTCTTTCTAAAAGTAATGCGCAAGACATATACAGATAAAGCCAGCCCACCGATACTAATACACAGAAAAACCCACCGCCTCAAAACCAACTACAATAACCTCAAAAAGTGACAGAATTCCATCAGTCCACACACACACACACACTGATGTTTTACCATCGACACACTGCTCATAGCACCACTCCAGCTCTAAATCTTCTGCTCCCATGATCTTGTGCATCCTCTCTAACTCACCCGGCAGAGAGGACAGGACCAAACCAAACGAAAGCACTACAGTTTTCTGCTGAAGGTACGGGATGATGTGAGTGTGGTCAGTTGCAGCAACAAGAGTAGAATGCCTATATTTAACACTACGATGAAAGAGAGAGACTGTGGGAGGGAATGAGAGAAAGAGAGGTTGGGGGCACGTGGAACATGAAGGTAGTTCGGATGGTATTGATAACACAAGGTCAAATCTAAAGGACGCTCTCTAGACTATAATCTGTACAGTATTTGTTTATGGGTCATTCCTACTAGTGTGCAGTGTAGTGACATTTTCAGTCCACATCACATTTGTCTTTATATATATATATAGAAGAAGATAAGAATAAACATATGTCTTATAATGTTAGACATCTTATTAGTTTATTATATTACATTTGATATGGGTGAATTTTAAATAGATACATTGGTAACACTTTACAATAAGGTGCTATTTGTTAACAATTAGTTAATGCATTAGCTAAAATGAACTAACAATACTAATACAGCATTTATTAATGTTAGTTCATGTTTATTTCAACATTTACTAATACACTATTAAAATCCAACATTGTCACTGTTAACATAAATTAATTTACCATGAATTAACGTGAATAACTGTATTGACATGATCTAACATTAACAAGGATTAATAAATACTGAGAAACTAAATTGTTCATTGTTAGCTAATGTATTTACTACTGTTAACAAATAGCACCAATAGTTTGAAAAACAGTTTGAAAACTGACTTTTTGTCTTTTTTACCTCAAATGCTTGTAATTATTTTATTATTATTTTAAATGATTGTAATTATTTTAAAGGTATTTCCTATGTGCTCAATATCAACTTCTATCTCTTTAGTCTTGCTTTAACATAAGCCAGTCTCTAAAAGGGATAGTTCATCCAAAAAATAAAAAATCTGTCAACATTTACTCGCCCTCAGTTTGTTTCTAATCTGTATAAATGACTTTGTTCTGATGAACACAGAGAAAGATATTTGGAAGAATGTTAGCAATTTTCAGTTCTGGGACATCATCCACTACCATAGTAGGAAAGAAAATATTGTATTTTTTGTTCTGTTGAACACATAATGAGGTATTTTGAAGAATTTAGGAAAACAAAGAGTTCTCGGCCACCTTTGCCTACCATCTAATTCTTCCTACTATGGTAGTCAATGATGTCCCGGAACTGAAAATTACTAACATTCTTCCAAACATCTTTCTCTGTGTTCATCAAAACAAAGTCATTTATACAGGTAGGAAATGACACGAGGGTGAGTAAATGATGACATAATTTTTGGATGAACTATCACTTTAAAGACACAGCATAATCCTTCAAGAATGTTACTTTTAATTTGATTTATTTATTTAATTTGAGGATTTCTGATGCTAAAACCGTACAAACATCACTAAATTGGCAATCTAGGACATTATTTAGATTAGCAATCTATTGCTTTATTTATAAAGAATGTAAATTATTCCAAATAATATAATTTAACAACCACACTGGCACATGCACCAGACAATCACGTCCATTTCAGAACTCTGTAAAAATCCTTTAAACGCTGATGCATGTGCGTCAGACTTAAATATCAATATGTCTGATACCCCTAAGGGGAGATCCATAACGGTTGTGTAACTAGAACCATTTTATTTGAAAAAAGGAAAGGATGCAAAAAAGGTTATCTGGTCTAATCCCCTTAATACTTAATGAGAACTAGGAGAAATGGCCAAACAAAGATATTTGGGGTATAGGGTATTTTCCTTTAACATATTTTTATATGTAGCCTACGTAGCAGATGCTTTTCACCAGTTACAATACAGTGTTATATACCAAAACAGTTGGGTATATACAACAACAGATAACTGTAAAACAATAACTTAAAATACATATGTTCTTGCATTTATGACGTCCTCCTAAAATGTAATATTTTAATAGTGCCGTCCCAATGACAAAAAACTGGGGAACAGTGCCATCTACTGGCTAAACTATGTCGGTGACACTTTAAAATTGACATTGTTCCTCTCTTACATCTAAGCCCTTCAAATGCTCAAACCAGCAAAATCACACTGTCCACTTCATGGATAGAAAGGCTCAAACATTAGACCATAACCTCCGGAAAAAGTTTATGGATGACTACTGCTGACTACATTTACACTTGAACAAAACTGACAACGGTACTGCCCTAAAAATGTCTGACCTCCTGGGCACTTGCTTGTGCAGTGATTGGTTTAAACATTCTAACCAATTAAATTAAACATCAAAGATAACACACCTTAATGAATAATAAATACATTTATGGCTTTTTCAACACAAACAATATTACAGCTAATCAATATTTTTATTATGACCACCCTCATACTCACAGAAGTAGTTGAGGGTCTCCTCAATCTGTTCGGAGGTGAGGTCTATGCGCGTGTCGGGCGTGATGAGAGGCGTGTGGATCCAGTCGTCGTGCTCATAGCCGTACACGCAATCTGCCCTCAGCCTGTAGACTGGCAACTGCTCCTCCAACAGGCTGATAATCTCCACCTCAGGGAGCTCTGTGCTGTTACAAACATCTAGAACACAGAGAATAAGAGTAAAAAAAGATTCTATTTTTATGTATGTAAAGAAACACACAGGCTGACCTGTGATTGTTTCTGCGTCCCTGTAATGGGAGTGTAGTGGTAGAGACGCGGGTTCCTCGGTTCCTTCGCCTACATACTGCTCCTCTGGGATGGGACCGAGCTGCACGGGTTCTGTGGGGTCTGTTCTCGAGCACTCAGAACTGGACTTGTCCAGCTTGGCAGATTCTCAGTGAGAAACTAGAACATGTCCCATGGACAACCTCGCCCTTCTGTAAACATCACGGTCCAAGGATTATAACATTTACTGTACAGTATACAGTACAAATGAAAGTACAACGAAGGCCAGAAGTTTAAGAGATTAAACAGTATTCATGTAACCTAAACGCAAGTGTGTTCAATTCTGTCATTATTTACACGCCCTCCGGTCATTTCAAACCTGTATGACTTTCTTCTGCAGAACACAAAAGAAGATATTTTGAAAAATGTTGATAACAGAACAGCACAGCCCACCATTCACTTCTGTTGTAACCAATGCAAGTGAATGGGGGGCTGTTAACAACATTCTTCAAAATATCTTATTTTGTGTTCTGCAGAAGAAAGAAAGTCATACAGGTTTGAAATGAGAAGAAGGTGAGTAAATAATGACAGAATTTTCATTTTGAAGGTAAACTACTCCTTTAATTTAAATGTCGACGTTGCGACGTTCCCGTAAACATTACCAACATGCTGACTGAAGATAGCAACTGAAATACATCAAATGTTTTGTCAATTCTATATTGTCCGGAATTTTTTAAAATCATTTTAATACCCTACTATGAAATTATTTAGTTAACATCATAATATTACAAAACAAATTGGACATATACACACCGCATTTAAAACAAAAAACATCGACTTTTTTATGAAGCTGTGACAGCCACATCATCCTCTGCCTTGCCTTTAAAAGATCACGTGATACGTTTTTGTACTGGGCGTGTCTACGGATGTATCGTCACGACGTCACTCCGCATCTTCTGTTGTTCACCTTGCGTAAACAAACCATGGTTCACAATTCCAACCGTTTACCAGCAAACTTCAACGAGCTATGTTTTTGGTAGAGATGGATCAAGATCATGTTAGCCCATTCATATTACTTATAGAAATGAATTTAGTTACTTACAAGTGAGCTGACTCCAATCAATGCGGAAATTATTTAATCCATGTATCTATCTTCATCCAGATAAAACATTCAGCAAAGATCGATTAAGTGCCTCTTCAACTCAGTAGTGTTGACCACGGTGAAGGTGAAACTGAACTGCAATGAAGGTGCAAAATGTTTGCTTTTGTCCCAAACGCTTTGAGAACCCAGCCTAGATTTGTCGGATCTTAACTATTCTAGTGACAGTCAGCTTGTGCCTCTGCCAGCGAAATCATTCTCTCCTAAACCTAATTCCCCGGTGTGTATCTTTATGGCCCATACTGTATATCATCACCCCCTGTATCGCCTTCTTTCATTCTCAACCTCAGATCGCCGCAATGCCCGTGACGTCACATCCACACGGCGATGCCTGCGCATGTCTGGCGCTCCTGCGGCACTGAAGACCCACGAATGTCACAAAGAGGACGTGACACAATTTTGCATTCTTTCGGTTTTTATTGTTGCATATTTTTCATATTTGTTTTATAGTTATAATAACATTACGTTTTATATATCTTCTAGAGATTTTTTCTGTATATATTGCAGTGGTATGCTGCTTCAGAAACATTGGACCTCATTCATGAAACATTCGTAAATATATGAGTAAATTCCGAGTAATTTGCGCGTAAAACAGACCTTCCCGAAAACTTTCCTCCGGATTCACAAATACTTCGTAAACGTCAAATCAAATGTGTGTATGTTAATGAATTCCAATCATTCGTAAAAACGGCGCGCATGCACGCTCACTCACAATTAGCATAATCCCGCCTATGATTTTACGGCTACGCAAATTACGTATCTAGGAATGCTGGATTCCTCTGGACTTCATTCTCTGGTTTGGCTACATTGTATTGCATGAATGCATAAGAGACTAATAGGCTATATGCTTACCAATAAATTAATCAATTAAACTGTGTCCACCAAAGTGTTTTTAGCCAGCTAAAATAATACCTGGTGCTCTTCTGAAAACGACCAGTTGGTGGCGCCTGAGAACGCTTTGAAGGCTCTGCGCGAGTGCGCGTCTCCGGAGATGCGTTGATTGCTGTGATTTAGAATATCCGCAACAGTTAGCCTACTTGTTATTAGTATCTTATTTTTGAAAAATATGACTGAATATGAAAATGCAGTAATAATATTAACTTCTCCATCGTTGTGTATGATGGTTGGTCAATATAGTGTTTGTCCTGCCTCTTTTCCACTGTGATTGGACGGCTGTGTAAAAAAGGACAGTGACGAGCTCTGCGTTTTACCTAAAGTTAAAAAGTAAAAAATGATAAAAGACAGGGCGAAATAACTCGTGAAATATCATTAGGATACATAGTGCATCAAAATGCAGTGTCATCAGTTTGTCTAAAATAATACAGAACGTTACGTGCAGTTTTACGCACTATTTACACGTGGCATGGAGCAGGCGTAAATTGTTTTCGTACCAACTAACATTTTGAAAATACGAACATTTTCATGAATCCGAAAATGCACGTCAAAACGACTTCGTTCTGCTCCTGTTTCATGAATGAGGGCCAATGTGTTTTGAAAAGCACATAAACTTAACTGAGAGTGGATAATCAAAACAAATAAAAACTTCATCGATTGCATTTAATTTTTTTTAATCATAAACAGAGGCATTAAGTCTATGGTGTGTGTGGCGAGTCGGGATCTATTTCACAGCTTTGCTGCTGGGGTTGTGCTTCCTAAGCACACTAGAGTGGGTGTGCTGGCTGTGTTTCTGTAGGGCAGGTTCAAGTGGAGGGAGAACGATGCTGTCTTTGCGTGAGAGAGAACGGATCTCATCGTGTAGAGCTTCTATATCTTGTGCTTGACCTTCCACAATCTGATGTAGCCTCTGAAGTTCCTGTTTGTCAGCCAGATGATGGCCATGGATCTGACTCACCTTAAACAAACACAGACACATTTTTGGATTATGAGGACTTAAAGATGCTTATTGTTCGGGTGAATAAGAAATAATTCACACAGAGAAACTACCGTCTTCCTCTGTCTGGAGTTGAGCTGATCATCCAATATGTTTTTCTGGCTGAGCAGGCTGTGCATTTTGCTCAATCTCTCTGTGTTCTGTCGCGTGATCTCAGTCAGAGCCTCTCTTGCTTCTGTTACTTTTGCCTAACGTGTATGTGCATGTATACAAAACACACAATAATGAACAAAACCAAGGCAACAAGATGAGCTGCTCTATTCCGAGCATTTCTAATGATTTGTGTACCTCCCAGTGTTTCAGCTCTTGTATGTATTTAGCTTCTTGTTCTCTGATCTCCTGTCTCATCTCCTCCAGCTTCCTGTTGCCTGACAGAGTCTGCAGAACTTCAAGGTCAACCAGCTTTCCAAACTTCATCAGCATCTGCTGCTCGCTACGCATTTCTGACTCTACAACCAAACAACATTGGTCCCCCTTGACTCTATTATATGGACATAAAACCACTGAGACATTTCTCAAAATATTTATAAATATAAACACGTTTTATATGACATACAGGTTAATAAATGATGATATAATTTTTATTTGGGGGTAAAAATCCCTTTAAACAATCATTGATATGATTCCTATTATTGGATATGCATGTCTCTGACCCTTTATTCTGGCCTCCATGTCTTTGAGGTCGTGTCTGAGCTGCACATGTTGATGTCTGGCACGTTTATACAGCTCTCGCTGTTCTGTCTTCTCCTGCTGCAGCTCTTTAATGCGCTTCTGCAGACGCTCCAGATCATCAGTGTTCAGCACTAATGCAGAGTCCAGTTTACCAGGCAACCGACCACTACTCACATATTCTATCTGCTCAGAAAGAGAGCGAGAGGAACATGCTATTGGTGCTAAATGAGGAATATGAGCATCATAACAAAGAGCACTAATGTACTGTGTTCACACACACCTGATGGAGTCTGAGCGGCACCACCACGTCCACTTCATTAAGCTTCTGCTGCTTTTCTCGGTTGATGAGCTCCATATCGCCCTCTGCTGCTTTGCGGTTGTTCTGCACGATCTTCTCCTAGTGAGGATGGTGTAAAATTCAAACAAACTGGGAAAGGCAGAGTAGAAATGGAGGAATTGGTGATAAGATGCATTTCTCTTACTTTTTTAGCCAGTGTATCACATTCCTTCTTTAAACTGTCGATGCTTTTCATCTCCTCCTGAAGTTGCTCCTCAACATCCAGACGACGTTCACGCAATCTCAGCGTGTTCTCGAAGAGCTCGGGATTACAGTCTGAAACACATGCGCACATACACGACATGAGATTCACATTCATCTAATTAGCAATAACATATCAATTTACCATAGAAAAAAAATTGTGTTTTTTTGTGTCACAAAAAGTGTGCTATAATTCTTTTGAACTAAAAATAAGAATGCCATTTTTCATGTACTTCTCAGGAATATACTTAAAATTGCACTGAAGTATACCTGACTTACTGATAAAAAAAGTCTAAAGTCTTCTAATTATTCTTGGCTAGAAGTTGACTATTTTGATTGAATAGCCTATTAAATACTTTTACTACTTCTACTAGTATACCAATAGTATACTTCAAAGTGTACTTTTATAAACTCTAAACTGCTACAAGTATTGAACTAGTAAACTCAGTATACCACTATATCACTTATAGCCTATAGTGCAAACAAAAACATAAAGGGCATTTTCCAAACGGCATTTATGCGCCCTTGAAGGGCCCTTCGCGAAAGGGACGCCATTTGTAGTGATAAATATGAATTATTATGGTTAAAATATAGTATAAAATAATATTATTTTATAGGAAAATATGTTTAATATGTTTAATAGCTACTAAGTTGTTCCTTTATCATATATTTTCTTTTTAAATTCCAAGTGGAGTGAAATAACAAGGTGAAATAAGACATAATTAGACAATATTCAACAAGAAATATTAAAAAGATTTTCATTTTCGACAACTGAGTGCTGGATTCAGAGTGCGGCGTTGTCAAGGTAACATTTGGCCAGTCATTCCCTTTGTGAAGGGAGTTCCAAACGCATACACGAGAGACAGTAATGTCCTATACCCTTCAAACAGTTCACTTCAAGGGCTCAGCCCTTCAAAGGGAGTAGGGCATAGGGATGCTCACTTCCGTTTGGAAAATGCCCATAGTTTCCTATTGTTACACTTGAAACAAGTATACTTTTGGAAACTAAACAGTGGGCCAATTTAGTCACAAGTATGACTAAAATAGTACTCTTACAAGTATAGTACATTGATATTAATATGCTTACTATAAAGTATACTTAAAATGAGCTTATACTTATTTTGTTGCAAGGCTTAAATATGATAATATTTCAATACTTGTAGTAGTTCCACTTTACTGTAATTTTCTGTATACACATTTTTTATTTACTCTGTTTTTACGTTTAAGTCTATGTTTTATTTTATTTTATTTACTACTTAGAGCTCCTGTAACCACAACAAATTCCTTATGTATATGCACACTTGACGAATAAAACTTATTCTAATACTGATTTAAATATTGTCTTCCTATAAAATCAACCATTGTATGTTTTAAAACGGGTAAACAGGTCGTGACTTTTAGTTTCAGAGCTTTTATGTGGGATGGGGATGTTGATTTTACCTGGTGGGCACACTCTGTCGTCCAGCGGAGCTCCAGTCTCAGAATCATCGTAATCCTCATCATTATCCCTGTCTGATTCTTCATCAGAGTCTTCATCACTGTCATCATCTTCCTCTACATTACCACCTGACAAAATAACATTCTTACATTACACAAACAAATGTACATTTTTAAACACACACACACGCACGCACGCACAGCACTCACACACACACACACACACACGCACACACACACACACACACATATATTCTGGTATAATATCAAAATAATTCAACTCAGCTCACCTTTACTTCCACTCGTTTCCTTTTTCTTCACCCGTTTGATCTTCTTCTTGAACACTCTGGTAAGGAATTCCTCAAACTTGTTGTTTTCCCCAAGTGAGTTCTGAAAGGCAGCCGCTATAGTTTTCTCCTTTCCCTGAAGTTTGTGGATCTCTCTCTTCTTCACCTCCATCTGGTGCTTATACTCGCGCATCTTGGCCTGACACAAGCAAACATGCAATCATTAACAAACAATTCTGTAATGTTCATAAATAAAACCAGCAACGTCTCTCTCTCACCGCAATCTCATTCTCCTCCTGTATATAGTTAGTAAGTCTCTCCTGTAGAATGTTCTCTCTGTTCTCAAAGTCCTTCAACAGCAGCAGCTCTTCAAGCAGGGTCACGTGTCTAAGATCAGCCAGTTTCATGTACACGTCCAACTCCTGCTTCTCGTGACGCAAGATGCGCAGCTCGGCGTCAAAACTCCACACTGTCTCCTCCATCTGCAGAGAGACGGTTCATTTAGAACACTTAGAAGGCGTATTTGCAATATTTCAGCCCATGCACATCTCACCTGTTTAAGAATTGTGTCCTGCTGGTGCAGATTTCTAATCTCCTCAACTTCTCTTACTTCCCTCTCTAGCTCTGTGAGTTCCTCCTCGTGCCTCTGAGAAAGCGTCTCCACCACACCTCCATCCTTCATGTGTGTGTTCTGAGCACCGTGCTCTGGGTCTTGTGTCTCCTGTTCAAGCAGGTTCAGGATATTCCGCCCATCCTCCTGCTGTTCATCCAGACCTGTGGAAACCATTTTGGCTCTAAGGGTGGCAAAACGTTCCAAAGTGGCCCGGGTGTATCTGTGTTTCCTCTCGGGCATCTCTTCTGGCATCAAAACGGGCACAGAAGGCAATGGGCGAAGCTTCTCGGGTGGCAGACGCTGCTGAATCATCTGCAGCTGGTCCACCTGGGAATGAAGCTGAGCAATGATCTCCACTTTACTGTCTCTCAGAGCCATCACACAGGCGTTCATCTCAGACTTCTTCTCGTAGATCTGTAACATATCACAAAATCATACCCATATGTATGAGTCAAATCATGTTTGAGTCGGATTCTTTCTAGATCAAGTTTGGGTTTTGTTGATCACCTTCTTCTCCAGTTCCACTAGCTGCACTCTCTTCTTCTCTCCGTTCATTCTCATGTGTTCAGGAACAGTGAAGTCTTCTGCTGTTTTCAACTTAAAGTCGCCCATTTTTTCCTTAGCCAATCGAATCGCTTCCACATCCTTAGGGTCTTCATAGTCCTCGCTGGGCTTAGAGGCATAGCTGTGCAAAAATGTTACACACAGGCCCTGGTGAAACCTGATATTTAAGCTTCCTCTTTGAAAGAAAAGTTCATCTCAAAATCAGAATTGTGTTGTTTTTTACTCACCCACATGACGTTCAATATGTTTTAAGACCTCCTGATGGTGCGCGTTCACGAGAGCACTTCGACACATGCGCATTCGGTGGGGGCAGATGCCGGCGTTCTGACTGACAACCCAGAAGCGCAGCTCTGTGTTTAAAAGCAGACGCACGCTGTATATAAGCTAATCTTCACAAAAGATCTTCGATATTGAGGAAGACTTGTACTTTTTTGCCCAACCGTACAAACCGAATGCGCACGCGTCGAAGTGCTCTCGTGAATGCGCACCATAGACTGACAGGACAGAGGAGAATGTACAGATTAAAGTCGTTATTTTGGTTTGTTTTTAGCACATAAAGTATTGTTGCCGCTTCAAAAAAAATAATTGAGCCACTATGAGCGGATGGACCAATTTAACAATGTTTTTAGTACTTTTCTGGACATTGACAACTATAACCATGATGTCTATGAGGAGGCCTGGAAATCTCTCGGATGTCACCTAAAATATCTTTATTTGTGTTCCGAAGACGCTGGGAGGTCTTAAAACATGTTGAACATCATGTGGGTAAAAAATAAAAAATAACACAATTTTGATTTTGAGATTAACTTTTTCTTTAAGGACTCTTTAGTGCAATGAGTATTTTATATATTTATATTTTGAATTAGCTTTCATTTATAAATGTTTCGTTTTTATGTCTATTTTAGTAAGATTTTTAGCTTTGCTTTTGGTATTTTACCATTTTTCTATGTTGCCATATTAGTTGAATTTTATTTTCAGTGTATAATTTTAGTGCCTCAGTTTAAACTTATTTTAATTCATTCCTGTGGCAACAATTTTATTTCTGTTTTAACATTTTTGTTTAGTTTACATTTTTTTAAATAATAATAATTTAATTTCAGGAAACAAAATACTTTAGTTTTAATAATATAATATCGGTAACACTTTACATTAAGGTTCCCTTTATAAAGCATTTGCAAATGTGTTCATTAATGATTAATAACTCATTTACCAATCCATTATAAAGCAGTCATAACTGCTTAAATAAAAAGGATTCTAAAAAAATACCTGCCAAACAGTGAGCCATTTTTAACTCACATGTTATAAATGCTTAATAAATGTGAATAATTCTAAATATATGATTCACATCAGAGATGTAGCCTTGTGAGCATTCTGTTTCTACAATAAATAATAAATAAATGTTTTCTGGTTTTGATTAACTATTGGAAGTAATTGAATCATCAATAAAACATCGTATACAAAACAAGTTTACAACAACCTTTGTGCATTTAGTGTTAAAAAAGTGATCAAAAGTTTGATGAATTTATCTTGGTAAGCAAGAAAAAACTGCTTTGGATAAGCATCATGATCTGAAGGCATTCTGGAGGGCACATAAGATATTCGGAATCGGATCAGGTAAGCAACATGGTTTGAAAAGTGACATAAGATATGAAATACTGTATACAATATTAAGAAAAACCAACATAACACCCTACAGTCTCCCATCTGACAGCCTATTTTGCAAACAACATCAAGATAATAATGAATCTGCTTTCGAGTCAAATAAATAATGAATAAATACACTTATTAAGCATTTATAACAATGTAACAATGTATTTATAACAATGTATTATGTATTTATAACTTAATTATTATATTAAGCATAATATAAGTTAAAATGGCTCACTATTTGGCAGGAATTTCGTTAGATACCCCTTTTTATTTATGCAGTTATACCTGCTTTATAATGCATTTGTAAATGACTTATTAATCATTAATGAACACATTTATAAATGCTTTATGAAGGGAACCTTAATGTACAGTGTTACCATAATATCATATCATATAATATGATTATATTTAATATTATTATAATAAACTATAATAAACTTGGTTTACACCCATACTGAGCTCTGTTCAAATTGGCTTTACCAGGTGTGAACAGGATCAGAAATGCACACACACAAATACGGTACAGATGCACTCACAGTTCTTCCCAATCTTTTTTCCTCTTCTCTATCCTGGCTCGGGCTTTCTCTGCTTTCTCTGCAGCTTTGCGTAATTTCTCTGCATCTCTGCTGGCCAGTTTACATGACTCGGACTTCATCATACCCGCCTGACCTGAAATCAGCTCATCCTGAACTGTTAGACAGAGAGAGAGAGAGAGAGAGAGAGAGAGTGCATAATTCAAACACAAACACTTTTATAAGTCTTAATATTACAAGTAGAAGTTACAAGCTTTCACAACCAACACACAAACTCTTCTCTTACGTGAAATATTGCTGATTTGTTTGGCGGGCTCTGCTTTGTTCCACCAGTGATCTTGTTCCACAGGTCCACCTCGAGAGGCGTCTCTGTTGCGCTGATGTAGATGCATTTGTATGAAAGACAGAGCCAGCAGCCTGTAGGTGGAGATTTTATGGCCACTTTCAAACGCATAAACTGTGACCGTGTCCTGCACCACAGACTCCCAGAACCTACAGAAATGGACAGTGAGATTTAACAGCACATTAAAATGTAAAATATCAAAGAGAAAACAAAAGATGTGAATGACCATGGAAAGAAAAACCCTGTCAATAAGCATGGTTTTAACAATGGCAAGTTTATGGGTTCGATTCCTAGTCAACAGACAGTCAAAAGCTTTGGATGAAGGTACATGGTCTGTAGTTTGTTAAGGCCCAGGCGATGTCTCTCCTCCTCCCAAGCGAGCTCTCTCCTGACCTCCATCACTCTCTCTTCTGTCTGTCTTTCAATCTCCTCGTGGAAGCGTGGGTCCAGCTCCAACTCCTACAAACATGAGCGATTATGGCACTCTGTCAGTGTAACCATGCCTCTTAAACAAGTGCACTTTGAGCTGAGTGTATGTGAGAGCTGTGCACCGAGCGATGAAGGCGGATGTGTTCGGGTAGGTTCTGGTTCTGCTCCAGTAAACCTTGAAATTGACTCTCAAGTTCCACCAGCCTCTTACGCCTCTCCAGTTTCCTCTGTTCTGCTTCTTGAAGCATGCGGTCCAACTCCAGCTTCTGTTTAGCAGTTTCTATGCTGCACACACACAATTTATATAAATGTATATCTAATCATGTTAACCAACACTAAACAACCACTATCAAATGGTGGGTTTGATTCCCAGGGGACACACATACTGCATAAAAGTTTATATACTGAATACACTTTGAATAAAAAATCTGCTAAATACATAAATGAAATATAAATTAAAACTAGTGGGCCAAAAATATATATTTTATTAATACAACATAAAAATGTATTATAATATATATATATTTTATTATATAAAATAACTAGATGCGATGAATAATCAATGATGCTATTTAGATTTTAATCTATTTAAAAAAATTGTTGACATCCAATATGCAATACCTAAATGGGCCACCAAGGGGGGCTATGGCACATGGGTTGAAAAAACTGGTTCATAATCTCAGACCGTGACTGTGACCCTGACTAGATAAATCTTTCTTCTGTGCAACATAAAATAAGTTACTTTGAGAAATGTCTCAGTGGTTTTGTGTCCTTGCAATGCAAGTCAATGGGGGCCAATATTATTTAGTTACCAACATTCTTCAAAATATCTTGCAGAAGAAAGTCATACAGATTTGGAATGAATTTATTATTGGGTGAACTATCCCTTTAAGCATGACTGTATAGTTGATTTAATTGAATAACACTGTGTCACCTGTAAGCAGATGGATCGTCAATATCCGGAGCTGCTTTCTCCATCTCCAGTCCAACCTGTTTTTAAGGAAAGAATAACGCAGACAAAGTTTAAACACGTGCACGCTCACCAATCATACACACACGCGCGCGCACTAACCCGTGGGGAGGGCACTTTGGCATGTTTGAGCTGCAGGGCTCTCTGTAGTTCCTCCTCCGGCAGACAGCTGAAGGAGAAGATGTTGCCGTCCTCTCCTGCGGTCAGAACGAACATGTCATCGTAGCTGCAACGGATGTGCCTCACGCTGCCATACTGGTTGTCATGGATGCTAAGCGCCCAGTACGCCTGCATTGAGCTGAGCTGATGGTCTGAGGCTTGTATGGGGAAAACTCTTATACTGCCATCCTCCATACCACAAAACATCAACTGCCTGCTGGAACTAAGAGAGGGAGAGACAGAAATCAGTGTTGGGTAAAGACAACAACTTTTTGTTTAGGTCTTAATGAAATGAAAATTGTTGCTTGTTAGCACACATTACTTGTTATGTGGTAAAGAATTCATTCACGCAACTCAATATACACACACACACAAAAAAGTTCTTTAATCAAAATCTGAAAATGCATTTTGGATGCTATTATCATATTGACATACACAAACACGCAAAAAAAGAAAACAGAGAGGCCTCACTTGAAACTGATGGTGAGAATGGAATTATGATCTGTGTCCTCCACAGGTATGAAGGAGAAGGGCTCATCATTCCTCTCTAAAGCATCTTGGCTCTGCTGTTCAGAGAATTTACAGTGGTACAGATACCCCGAGTCATAGCCACCCTGAAAGACAGAGAACAATGGAATTGTATTATAAAGTTAAGTTTTTAAGTAAGAATTGTATTAGTAATATTTTATACTGTGCAATTGTCATGTACACTGTATTTTGTCTGGCCGTGTGTATTTGTACCATAGATAGCCAGAATGAGCCTGGTGCTGAGTAAAAACCACAGTGTAGAGGACTGGGTGGAGATGGAATGTACAGAGGAGGCAGTGCATCTTCCTCTTCTTCTTCTTCCTCTTCCTCCTGTAGTCGCTCCTCTGTGTCATCTGACTTCTGCTCTTTCAACTTCTTCAATCGCTCATCTCTTTCTTTCTTCTTCTCTTCTTTTCTGGCCTGTCTGAGTGCGATCTCTGCGTCTCTCTGCACAGAATACATATACAGACACGTATATCTATATCGTATATCTATTTAAATCTATACGGCCATATTTTTAAGAAAAAATATTATTTATTAATATAAATAAATAAAGCAAGCACAATACAAAACATGCAAGAAAAAAGGGAGAGAGACAGAGTAACTGGGTAACCTTTATACGGGACTTGATGCTGCTGAAGCAGAAATGCATTGTGGGAAGGTCTGAGAGCTGGAAGGTGTTTCCTCTGGTCTGATGGTCAGCTTCAGGACACTGAACTTCAACCACATGACCATTCTGACAGAAGATCAACAGAGTGCTTTCCTCCTTTAAACACACGCACACACACACACACGCACGCGCACACACACACGCACGCGCACACACACATGCACGCGCACACACACGCACACACAAACCTTCAGTGTGCTTCAATATCACACAGTATATGATAATATGTCAGCATGTATATCTAAGATACTTTGACACAATTCCTCACATGAGACTGAGGTGACCACTGCAGACCTTGCACGGAACCTGGGACAGTAACAAACCCAACCGGGTTGTACTTCTCGCCCACCGTAAAGAAGAACACAGTGCAGTCTGCACTCTACAAAGACAAAGAGCAAAAGCATCTCGCATAAAACGCATGAACCTTTCTCAAAACCAGGCTTATTCAACACTTACCCCAGTAGCCATGATCTTTCCAGTTCTCTCAAAAGCAATGGCAGTCACAGATGCATTATGGGGTTTGAGAGCTTGTCTAAGGCGGAGTTCAGCATCTTCAGTGTGACTCCGCCCAGCAACAGCATACAGACTCTGAGGGTTGAACAGCTCCAAGAGACGCACAACGCCATCGCTGAAACCAACAACCAGCAGACTCCCGCCACTGTTCACCTGTAAAGACAAACCGAACACGTCGTACGCATGCATTGAGCCCATACACAGAGAGAAAGGAGCTATAATAACATCTCTAAAAACAAGAAAAATAAGAAAACCATGAAAAGGACAAACAGAGAGATGAAAGAGGGGGAAAGATCATTTACTTTTAGAATTGCTTTTGTTAAAAATCCTTACAAGGTTTGTTTTCATTACCATGTCTGAGGCCCAGGTCAGCGTTGTTCCACCCTGTTTGAAGCGGCTTACCGTGAGCTCTTTCTTTGAAAGAAAGTCAAATACCCTGACAGACGCTTAGTAAGACAAAAAAAACAGATGTCATGGCTCATATAAACAATGATTATGTATATATTTGCTCAAAGTTGTCTTACAGTCCAGAGCTGTAGTGGCCATTAGATGGCTATTTCCAGAAACATCTAAGCCGTGAATGGCACCAGAATGAAATGAGAAGAGACAGTGAGTCTGCAAAACACAACAGCGAATGAAGACCAAAACATGTTTATGAAAATGTCATGTTCATCATGAAAAACGTTGACTCACAATGTTGGAAAACGGCAGATCCAGCTTCCAAATACCACCATTAGAGTCCTGTTCAAAATACAAATAAAACAAAATCAATATTATTATACGAGACTGGCAATAACATTGTGTATGTACAAAAGGATGTAAACCTGAGCAAACCAGATGGAGGTTTCTGGGGGATAGCTCTTGACCATAGAGAACAGGCTGACGTTACGTCCTATTAGAATTTCATTCACAGGTTCGATCTCAAACAGGCCAGTGTCATCCACTGCATCTGCTGCGTCTATGATCTCCAAGTTCCAGCTCTAAGACAATGATCCAAACATCCAAAATATCAGTGCATTTTAATGGATTTGTTTCACACTGAACTGAGGTCAGACCTTTCTTAAACAGCAAAATTGATGTGGTAAACTCAACAATATAAAACTAGTACATACCCTTACTGCTCCATCAGAGCCTATTGTCATTAATTCTCCCTCATCCACATTAAACTGGTGAATGGTTCCAGCATGACAGGTGCGTTGTCCTTTACGACATATTTCTACCTTTATTAGACCCCCCTCCCAAAGGAGCATGTTTCCACACTCTGATCCTGACACTACCTGAAAGAGAGAGAAAAAAGATTAATTTGCTTAAAATAAAGGTGTAAAAAGAATTTTGAATGTAATTTTGTGCAGCCAAACAGGTAGTCCCACCCCCAAACGAATGCCATTGGCTGAGACAAACAAAGAAGATTGTATTTCTGTTTGGTGCTGCTATAGTTGCACAGAAGTTACACATGTATATATGTACGTAAGTGTGGGCGTGCGTGTGTGTGTGTGTGCATGTTAGATTGTGCTAAGACAAACCTTGCCATCAGGAAGCTCCACATATCCTTCTATATCTGTTACTGTTGTTTTTCCGAATCTTCCCAGCAACCCTTGCAATTTTAAACCAGTGAACGTACTGGCCATTTTCCAAAACCTAGAAACCCACAATTTCTTTTAATATGTATACGGCACTCCACATTAACACAAAGCATAGTCATCTTTAAAATCAATACCAAAAAAAAACATATTAGCTAGTAAATTAGTACTAGTAGAACTCTTATAAAACCTGATATGTCCAGCGCCAGAGGTAGTGAGCTGTCCGACACAGTCTGGAGAAAAAGTGACTCTGTAGATTTCCTGAGAAAAAGCTTTATTGCACAATGTCACCTGTTCTTGCTTCCAATCCCAAATGGTAAGCATATAGTCCGGAGGTCCACCCACACTCGCCAGTAAAGAGCCATCCCGGTTAAAATCCACAAAGCTGTATGTGCGGCCAGTACCTCCTGTACATTAAACACAAACCAGAAATAAGATTTCATATGCAGATAATTTTTGTGTCCATTCTTTTAGATAAATCAAACCCCCCTGCAAATCTGTCTGAATGCTTTGGTCACTAATCAGTTTGAGCGGTTGTCTAGTGGACACCATTAGGCTCATGAAATGCGGCTGGTGAAAACTACTACAGTAATGCTGTTGTACCTCTGAGGATCCTGTACGGCCGCAGGGAGGGGTACTCATATATGATGATGTTAGGCTGATGCCCTTTTTCTGCCACTGCCAAATGCTGCTTACTTGGGTGCGTCTTTGAAAAGAGACAAAGAAATAATAAGACCATGGTTCTCCAAAAATCATATGTTGAAAATAAATATATATGTCTGAGCATACTTGAAGTGCTATGACTATTTTAAAATAATTGTATAATTTTTATGTTACACTATTGGTTTATTTTTAATTGCCCCCATATTTAAAAGATATACAGTCATTTAATATGTAGTATTGTCATGTACCATGATAGCACCGATTCCTCCTCCACTGCTAGAGCGGATGTATCGCTGTTCTTTGGTATGTACGTCCAGTAGGATAAGCAGATTTCCAGCTATGAAGGCCAATGTGTGCTCATCTAACAGCTGCAGGTTACCCCTCCGTCCACAGTCATAGCCAAATGAATGTCTGGACTCAGTTTAAGGAGCGATTGAAATGAAGTATTGGCATAGGTTTTAGAACATGCTGAAATTAATGTTACAATGTTAATAGTACTTTGTGACCGTTTTCCCACATTTATATAATTCATCATTTTTGATGGATTTTTTTATTACATTTATTACTGTAAAACTACCACTAGCTATATGATTTAAAACTGATTTCTGCCTATATGACTAAGTGAGGTATAGGATACGAGAGGTGTAGCAGATTTGGGGGGATGTTGGAGTCTGCAGTGATGAAGGGTCTGGAGCACAGCTCCTCATAGTTGTAATACATGTCATCTGGTATGAAACACTTCTGCTCTTCCTCAGGGTTTCCATCACACTCCTCATTCCCCTTAACATTGGTCTGCTCTGGAATTACAAGGACAGATCAACACAATAACGGGTTTGAATAAAGTGTGTATTTGGCACAGACCCACAAATACGAAAATACAAATTCTAGAATTATTATTGTATATTTAAGCTTATATTATATAAAATACTTGTGTAATCGATTATATTAATTATACAATAATGTGTAATTGAATTATTATTTGTTTTGCGTGAAATCTTAAAAAGATGAATATTGCCCTTGGTTGACAGTATAGGCTAACGTTAATAATTAAAAACACGAAGATCAAATGTCAGCCGTGTTCCTGGTTTCCTAAAACGTAACGGTTCATAGTTTGTTTGGCTTTAAGAACTATGAAAGTAATCGCAAAACCTTTGCCAAACTTTTTTTTTATCTTTTTAAAGATAAAAAGTGTTATTTCACCTTGTGCAGTAACTTCATCGTCAAGCTTCTCGGAGGCGTCCATCTTCGTTTGGTGTCGTTGCGTAGCAACCGTACATTGAGTGCAATGCGCAGTGGGAATCGTAGTACTTTTGGTGAGAATTTAACACCCCTCACCTGCGTCCTTCGGAGTTCGCATTTGTCGGCCGCATACGTCATCGAGGTTTATTATTTCAGGTTTTATTTCTGAAAAGCAACTGTCACATTTCGATGTAAGAATGAAATGATTAGCCTACGTGATTTTTAACTGAAATGAGTCAACCTCGATGACGTATGCGATCGACAAGCGCGACCTCGCTCCGGAGACGCAATGTGATGCTAATAAAAATAAACACAATTAAACAAATAATATAAATAATTACGGATATGAATATAGGTTGGGCTCACTGCATATTCAGAATATTGCTTTTGGTAAGTATATTCTCATCTAAATCTTGTAACAGCAAAAGTTTAAACATTAATACACGAGCTGACACTAGATGGCGGTAGAATCAACTGTCATCAATCTTTGTTTCTCTAGCAGTCGGATACAATGGAAAGTATATGTGTGTTGACACGTGACTGAAAGTACTGTAAACAATGTGTGAAACAAAACGAAGTGGCTTTTATTGAAAATGGCATACAAGCACACACACCCAGTCTAACCATGGTATTGTAAATTGTATAACTATGCCAACTCTCTTCTCGTTTTTCAAATGTGAGCAAACTCACCTGTTCACACAAAGCCGTGCATCACTCAGCAGTGACTAACAAGCCTCAACACACACTTCTGCTCACACGCACATAAACACTGTTTTCATTTCTCACAGACATAAACAAAACACCCCACACATCTCACACACTACGACTCAAACCCTGAACCGACCTTCACATGCACACAAACACACACGATATTAGTCTTTATTCTTGAGCCTTCTATATGTGTGAGGACAAAACCATGTGTGTGTAGTTTTTTTAAACTCCCTCAATGTGATTGAATTTGAATGGGAGGAAGTCACATGACCCTTTCCTGTGTGTGTGATACCTAAAGCAAATAAACAAGAATATGCAAACAAACACAAACACATACACAATAGAACCGCAAAAGAATAGCAGAATACCCAACACAGTCATGTTTCTATTATAGCGTGATGGTTTCATGTGACATGGGTGTGTAAATGACAGCACATGTGTGTGGGATGGGTTAGTCACTGCGATGACTCAGTCTTTCATCCAGAGGTCATTTACTCCCCTCACCTCCCAGACCCTACTGTTATCTTAGGTGAGTCACCTGGTAGGCTTGTAGGTATGGAAAACTTTTTTGACTTCCATTTTCTATACCGCTTATCAGGGTTGCAAAAATGGCCAGACCCTGTCCTGGTATAAAGCCAAATGCAGGGAAACACCCCAGACAGGTGCCCATAGTCCATCACAGGGATGAAATACACAAACTCATACAGGCAAGACTCCAATTCCACCAACCTGCATGTCTGCAGATTGAAAGTCAACGAAAGTCTAAAGAACTAGTACAACAAATGTGCTTGTCTATTTTGTGAGCTTGAGCATACAGTATATCCAGATATGACATTATTATGTGATTCCAAAAAAAACATTGCCTTAAATGAATTTCAGTAAGTAACGTATTTCTAAAACATTTACACTCCAGTGAAGATCTAAGGCTGATGATTTCCATTAGTGATTTCATAGCAAAGTTTGAGATGTATTTCGTAAAATAAACTGGCAGTGTTTTCCCTATAGCAAGCCAAGCTCTCACTTAACAGTCCAGTCCAAATCATCTATAGCATATCTCTATGAATAAATATGCAAATGAAGTCATTGTGCAGCAAGTTTAATTTCCTCTTTGTCAAAAGTAATCGTTGGTACTGCTCCGCCCCCCGCTGTGAAACGTAATTAGTATTTGTACTGACTGTGCTCACACTGTCACTCAAACTGTACACACAATTATTTCTAAAAAAGACTTAAAGTAGATGACTATATATGTGTGAATGTGTCTTGGGAGAGAGAGGACAGTCTGTGAAATATTCATCTCCGTGTCTGTTCATTCTAACTAGCTTGCACAGCAGGAACATTGCCTTTGATATGTCTCTAATTTAACAAACCCAACAATTGTACAAGAACGCACGTTCGCATATGACAATCCATTGATAGTATATACTTTTTAACTGTCAGTGTTTAAATGTCATACAACATCTATATTGGGACTAATATGCATATTTTGACATACATGAGGGCAAAGCAAAACACCAAATAAAAACTAGAGACAGTGTGGATGTGTGTGTGTTTGCCTGGTTAGCTGGGAACATTGATGATGTGCTCAGCGGGGGGTAAGCTGCCTCATAAATCTCTGGATTTTTGCTCTTTCATGGAAAGTCTGCAACAGGAATGATAATGAAACATAAGAGACGGTATTTCTGTCTATCATACGCACACATGCGCGCACACATTCTCAAGTATCTACTAAGACATCTCTTCGAGCCAGCAATGTGAAAGTGCAGGCCTAGGTTGCAAATGCAAAAGATGTTCCAGTGAACTTGCAATATGCAAATGCTGCAGAATGCAATGAGTATTTAAAATTTAAATGCCCTGTTTTCTTTGTGGGTTGTTGGAGGAGTTCACAATAACGGTCATATTAATATACAGTTTGCCTGATTTGCATTATTATGCTTATTATACAAAGTTTTTATTTATTCATATATTTATATGGAGCTCTTTGACTTCATAGGTTAGATGGTCAGTATGTCAGGACATTGACTGTTCTGCAACCTAATCCTGTTGTCATGGTAACAAAGTAAATTAGTAATGAAATATTTTTTTACATGAAAATCACAGCAGTTTATTTTAAGATACAGCCCTTAAATAATGAAACAGTACGTACATTTTCAGAATAAGCTTTGCGACTAGAAACAAACCTTAGTGTATAAAGACACAGATGAAGCCACCAAGGAGAAGCCATAATTGTTGCATGTTTGTGGTTTTTTGTACCGCACGGAAAAATAGACTACCTATTAATTCAGCCTTCACAATATGGCAAAAAAATATATATAGATTTTTCATAATTGAGATTGTTTACATATGTAAATCAACTGAGAGATATGTAATAAATGAGAGATGATGTATCGAGGCAGAGTATTGTTTTTATTTTAGGGTTCACTGTTATAAATATGTTAAACAACACAACACAGTTATGACTAGAAATTCATACCGCTTTAAATAGCTAATCACATTTCTTCATTTTAAGTTCAAATCTGACAACTAATTTGAACCCTTTTTCTTTAAACAGTTTTTGGTAACATTGTAATGAATACTGCAACAGGCTTCCATAAAGGACAAAACATCAATAAATGAAAATCGAACAAAGAATAAAAAGAAAAACGAAAGACTCCATGACAAAAAGGAAGCCAGAGGTGGACAAAGGCAGTAGCGTCCGAAAGCAAAGTGAAAGAAAGCGAGACTCTTTTGTGAGGAGAGGGTGTGGAGCTTTGCTGAGGTGTACGACAGTGAGTCAAAGTGACAACCAAAAGAGAGTGGCACTCTGTATGTGCGTGTTGGGTAAAGACTTTAGTTCTGTGAGCATTTGGACAGCAGCATTTCCCTAATCCACTCACTCTAAAGCGGCTGACCGGCTACCCAAAAAAAACACAATGCTCGGCAGCCTTTAGGCATAGGGTCATTAACATGATATTAGGTTCCAGACACACAGAAACAGACCGTAGACTAGTGAGTGTGTGTGTGTGTGTGTGTGTGTGTGTGTGTGTGTGTGTGTGTGTGTGTGTGTGTGCGTGTGTGGGTGTGTGTACCAACTAGAATAAGGTACATTTAAATAATACAGCGCTAGGGTATTAATGTAGTGGTAACACTAAGGATTTGAAGATCAATAAATGTAAATGTATGTCCAAAAGTGTTTTTGCCTCTAATAACTCATTTTGCAGTTTATTATGCAGCATCAATTACTCTTTACCTGTTAAGTTGTATTGCAGCCAGAAATAAAAAGAAAAACTAAATATCAACTGTTCAATTTGATTTAGGACTCTTGAGTTTAAGAATGAATGCTGAAAGGAACAACGTGGATTTCTAGATTGGTTCCATGACCTGATTATCCCTAAAAATTAACCAAAAATTAAACAACCAAAATATTTCCAAATATATGCAGTTGTCTTTTTCATTTTATTTCTATGAAATGTATGCGCTCACTATCAGTCTCTCTGTGCTAAGCAGATCTGCCTCCCAGCTCAAGCCGCACGCTGTGCACAGCTGGGGGGCCTGGAGCTCCAGCAGCCCTTATTTCAGCAAAGAAAAGCTAAATCTTTAGTGTCCCAGCTTCACTTTCTTCTTTCAAAGCCACAGAGGACTAAACACGCTTCTTAATAATTTTCTTAACGTTTCTTTAAACATCATTTTCTGTCCTTCCACACTCAAAAAGAGATGCTGGATCAGGCATGGAGATCCCATTTAGTCCACATGCAAAGGTGCATCTACATAAACATTAGAGGGGAATATATTTCTTAGCAAGAGGAGAAGATCTACTGAGGTATGTGGAACAATTTATGTAGAGGTTGATTTTTAGACATGTTAGGCTTATATTTGCTAGACCATGCCAGTTACTGTATTGTAGCTTAGTAGGCTAATGCTTAAGTATTAAAGCAGAAGTGTACACTTATGAAAACAACAATGGGTTACTTTGGAGGAGGGAGATTTGTCGATCAATGCAGCTACTAAGTCTGAAATATAACGCTTTAGGTGCTGGGCAATAATTAGCTGTTCAGGTGTTCAATAAAAGTGTGAAAATGTGAAATATTAGTCCAGGTCAGCATATGCTCATAAACTCTATTCTGTGCAAGTGTTGGCTTGACTTCAAACCCTTGCCCAGTCACAGTAGAGATGATTGGTTTGGCATTAAACCGCAGCGGTGAAAATGGCATAATAGTCAGTGTGGGCCTACCAGCAACTAAAAGAACACTATAATCAGAGAATTTGAGTATGGGTTTGAATTCAGGCACATTAACATTTAAAAACTATTCGTTAAAATTGCACTAGCCGGCACCTGTGAGAATGAATAAACCCTGAGAACTAACACCTCCTCTGCACATACTGCTGCGCACATAATGTATGAAACTGAAACATTACAGAGAACAAATTGGCGATCCTTCTGCATGCAAAAATGCTGTTACAGGTTTAAAACCAGCAAGAAAATAAAATGCTGTTTTCTTGTGTATTCTATCGGCTAAGTTAGAATGATCTTATGAGGTGGGAAGTGCAATCTGTTATTAGGTAAAACACAACTTTATAATCTCTTGTATCTGTTGAGATTAAAACAGATTCACATAAAACACAGTGCTTATTAGAAGACTTATGGATATTAATACTTTAAAAACAGAATAACTGCTAAATGTCGCATACAGCACATTTAGGAATTTCTAAAAATTTGATCTACCAGAATACGATTTGAATGTGATTTGCTACTGAATTTATCAATCAAGTCCATTTCAAAATCAGCTCCTTTTTGTGTAGCAAGAGCCAAATGTAACCTTTTTCTAGTCATGTTTTACGGTGTCAAATTCACAACAATAATTATGAATTTATCTTTAACTAATTGGTTTATTTCTCGGTTCTATCTCTCCCATACTATATTTGTATACTATAATATCAAATTAAAATGGTCAGCAATTACAAATGTGAGTGGTGGTTTCGAGGCACAATAAATGATACATTTATTAAAATTATTCAGGAATACGATGCACCACACTATCAGTATTGTGTCTTATTATACATCTATAGAAATACATAATTTTTCCCTTGTGCATTGTGCATTGTTTTATTGTTCACGGTTCTATGACCAAATACAAGACAACAAAATGAATTTATAGAAAAATGCATTTGTTATGTTTTATATATTTCTACAATGTTTGTAAATGTATTTCCAAACAACAGTAATTACATTTTATGGCAATAAATGATTTTACGATGTTTGATTGAAACAAATGGATATATGTCATGTGCTAAAGAGCATCTGTCTGAATAATAGTAACGTTTTAATATTAATAATAAATATTAAAGTTTATGTTTATATTGTTCAGCATTGTTATAGGTTTTGCTGAGCTAAATTAATAGTTAACACAATTAAATAGATGTAAAAATGGCTGCAAGTGAACATACAGTAGCACAATCTTGTGAGCTTTGCAACAGTAAATATGAATATCCCAACCTTGCTCTCAGCATCTTTCTCATTTCTAAACGTCAGAAATTAAAGCACACTGTGTATACGCCTACAGCTCTAAATCATGCAAAAAAAATGTTCTGGCGAATCAGAAACAGTTATTTGCTGTTCAGGCGACTAACTATCCAATCACACATGCACAGGGATAACAGAAACCACAGTGGCTTGCAAAAGGCACCAAGTCTTTAACCTACAATAAAATTACCAGCAGAATAATTGCGTAAAATAGTTTTCTATTTACTCCACAGGTTATGCAAGCCATTTGAAACGTTGAATCTAACATTCATTTTATAATACACATATTATTCCTGCTGTAGGGGTATCTTTACTTACTAAGGTTCAACTCAATGTACACTGCACTATTCATTTTCTGTCCATCTGCAGTATACAGCAAAATGAAAAATAATGTTTTTACTCTCTGATACTGTGTAAAATGGTTTTGAATCACAATAATGTGATATTATTTCAAGGAAAAACAAAACAGACATAAATTTACACTTATTTTCATCTCTTTCCGTCTAGGTTGAAACAACCGAGGTCATCAATCTGATGGATTATAAAGACTGAGCGTGATTGTGTGTATGCATTGAGTGTGGGTGCTTGTGTGATATATGAGTGAGATGCACATCTTGATGTCAAGCTTGTGCTGACAGCACAAATACAGGACATGTTTTGAGAATGAGGAGGTGTTTGTGTGTGATGAGATTTTAACGTTACGTTACCTCCCCTGCTGCATTTAATCAATAATCACATTAAATAAAGATGGTTATAATCAATAGCATCCCATGCAAGATCACAATTGTCTGATCTCAAGAAGAAGCCCTCTGATATAAACACAAACATACCTGTGCGTGCACGCGATTAGACTTCCATATTTATACACAAAAAGGGACATAATGTGCAACCTGGCTCGGGAATATATCTTTTTATGCTTAATTTGTGTTGACCGTAAATAAAACTAGTAAAAAATACAACCGCCCTTTATTAAAGTCTATAAATAATGCAAAGCATAGAATCTGTCACAGAATGATGTCCTATTTCTCAAATGATCAGGGAATCCACACACATACAGACAAGTGTTGTGAAAACCATACTAATGATCTCCAGCATATACATGCTGTCTGAATGATGGTGATCATACGAAGAAAAGCTATTCATAGAAACAAACTTATGACTTATTGCAGGGAGTAAAAATGATGAATGTGTTATAACTGCTCATATGATTTACTGATTAAATTGTTTTTAAAAAAACCACAGGGTGTGATGATACAGTTCTCTGTAAATTGGAAAAGCCAACTCACCTAATCTGCAGTACAGGCTGCTTAAATTTCATATTCACAAGACCCACAATTGTTGGCACAGATGCTGTATATTATCAACATTTCTGTGATATGGATGGAATTTATTTTTTAAGCCTGTTACGGAGTAACACACTCAGTAAGAGGCCTATAATATCATAAATACACTATATATTTGACGAATACAAATTTTGTGTGTTCACGTGTAGGAAAAAGGCTGCAAAAAGTGGATAGAGATCGAGGGCAAAATACAGAATGAAAAGACACTACTGAATACAAAAAATGTAGATATGGGATTTCAACAGAATCTTATTCTAAGCACAATCCCGCATTCTTTCCTGGCCAAACATCCCGCTGTTCATTTGAAGAGCTACTGTATGTGATGCCAGCCGAACCCCTCACTTCTCATCACACACACTACCAAAACTCTAGGGCTGCGTCATTTGCCGAAAAGCACAAAAACTATATCTGAAGCCTAAAGCTTTTGTGCCAGTGCCATGTTCTCTTTTCACTCTGGCCACCAAACCATGCCTAATGGCTCCTGGGGAGAAGAGGCCCAGATTGTGGCGTCTTTTCGCCACAAAAAGAGCTTAAAAAACTAGGCTTAAAATTTAAGGGTGACACCCCCACTAACCCACCCCTCCTGGAGTGCACATATGCCCCTTCTATCCCAGGAGAAACCAGAGATGAGCCAAAAAAGGATGTGAACAGTGAAAGCGGACAACCTATGCCATTCTTGTTTTAGTATACTCTATAGTCAATACTTTTATTTTCTTTATATAATAATATATTTGTGTTAGTAGCCTAATAATGAAATCTGACTCGTCAGGGGTGAAGGAAGTTGCACTTTGGGTAAGATTTTGTTTGAATACATCTGACTGTACTGGCTGTTATTATTGCTTACTTCATTTTTTTTTTAATTCAAATGCATAATTCCGACTCATTACAGTGTTTCAACAGATTGCACAAAGTTCAATAGATGTGAAATATTTTTGGAATGCAGTGTGCGCTTTAGTAACTAAAGATAACAAAATAGTGTAATGGATCCTTAACAAAATAGAAAATTGTAAAATTAGGCTAATCATTCGGAATTATACAATGCTTGCATAATCAAATTACAACTATTCCTGTCGTGTTCTTTGTGAATGAACGATTTTAGATATGTGTTCATGTCTGTATATTGAGGATGAGCTAAAGAAGCCGATGAGATCAGACGGGAGGATAGGGAGAGAAATCGTGAGAGAGGGACAATAGTGAGGCAGAAATCAGTGCAGAAAGAAACAAACAGTGCAGCGAATATGGATTTCCATTAGAAATATCTGCTACAATATTTTGATACATGCAAAAACGGAGAGACAAAATCTAATGTTTGGTCAATGCTCATTATCAGAGTCTATTGTGCAAACATGCATGCATCTGAAATACTGTTACATTAGAATTAAATAGAATAGAATTAAATAGAAAAGAATCAAATGTCTGTTCGACTGATTTTCTGCTGGGTTTAAGAAGTGCTGTGGTTATTAAAAGAATCCCTCCAAAAAAAGTGTGACAGATGCAGCTGACACATATAAAAAATGACCTTAAGTATGTCTGTTGTCCACAATGTAAACGTGATATAAGATGAAACTGGAATGACATTACTATCGATCTTTTCTTATTTATTTCTTGTAAACCATCTGCAATTGATATTTGCTGGTAAATCGTCATTACAAAGGCCCCACAGAAGAATGCTAATAAATCTTCTGTTCAAACTAGTTTGCCACACTGTATCATACAGTTCATATCTTTTCTCTTTTCTTTTAAAAGGAACATTAATATTTACACTATTTCGATTTTTAGTCTCTATTCAAGTCCTCGTAGCAATTATAATCTATTGCCTTGACTTTAAGTAAGCCTTAATTCCTTATTATTTCTTGTTTTTTATTACCATAATTTCTGCTACATTTTTATAGATTTATAGTTATAATTGGTTGTATAGTTAGTTTTTTTACATGAAAGAATGCATTTTATAAATGTAGTTTAATGCTAAAAGGGTAAAAGGCAAAAAATCGAAAACTTAAAACTGTATTGTGCATTCCCCAAAACACCAGAGGCGAACCTAAGGTAAAACAAAATCATAAGTGATATTTTGATATGATACACGATATGGTATAAATCTGTCTGCGGAAGTCGAACTGCAGTGTTGATGAAGAAAGCAGACATGTGCTATTGACTTCCAAACTGATTCCGTAGGCCGGTGGATTTGCCAGGCCTCTTTTGGGGAATGGTGTGATGACAGCTATTTCACTGCAGTAGAAGGTTATTAAAAACGGACTGTTTGGGTTTTGGTTGACTTCCTCACACCTGACATGTGCTTCTCTCAACATAAACAGAATGTGGTTTTTATTAAACATATATTTATTATATGCAATTACATGTTTATGCAAAAATAATTTTATGTTAAAAATTGTTTCATGCAGAAAGTCATAAAGGCACTGCAGTTTCTGACATTTTATTTGATCTAATTCTCATTGCTTTACACACAATTTATTTTTTAGAATGGCTATTTATATTTTTTTACTTAAGTTCAACAGGCAAATTATTAGCAATCTGCTTTGGGATCAAGTCATGGGGTGAGTCTGATAAAAGGCATGAAGCACTTTAAGTTGTAAAGGGCACTCCCCCATACAGAAGCACTTATTGTGGCCACTCCCCAAAATGTGCACAAACAATTACTATTGGACGGCAAGAAAAAAGCACACACAGGGGCACTTACAAACACCCATTTGAAAAGCCAAATAGGCTTTAATCAAGATGACATTTAAATACAATGTACGTCTATAACGTACCTGTCCCAAAGACTTTGTGAAACATTAAGGGTAGTATAATTAATGTTTAACAATTACGTAGATGTACACTCACATCTTATCCTTAATTGTTTATGTAATATTAATGCTTACTAAAAAGGCCAGAAATGTTGAAAAAATGTGCTTTACCGATTTAAGTTCTGCACTTTATGCAAGATATATTGACATGTGGACAGGTGTTGAAAATTAACACTGAAACAAATATGGTTTGTCCAATGTAATTTTGCATGTCAAATAAAACAAACAAATAAACATGAATGAGGAGCATGCACACACAAACTATAAATTGTGGCACTGTGTGTATTGTATATCCAAATTCACAGTTTTAATATTTAGTCATGTTTTCTAGTTTTTATGTATTATATATGAATACAATCGGGATGTGGTAAAGGGTAAATGTTTGTCTTCAATAATAAAAGAAAATAAATATGTTTTGTATAAAATATTTGACAGAATTTGTTTTTATTTTGCCTTGTATATATTTAAAAACATGTTCATTAGTTGTGTGCTGTTTTACAATAATGATATTGTGAAATGTCTTTTAATCTCTTTGAAACACTGAAGCTATACTTTTCTTCATGGATAAGCCTAGAAACAATTGCTTACTTTTTTGTTAAATCAAAAACATTTCTTTCCTTTTTTTTTAATTGTTAAATTGAAAGAGATGGTCATGATAACGTATCAACAACAAAAAAGGGTAACACTTTACAATAAGGTGCTAATAGTTAACATAGTAAATGCATTAGCTAACAATGAACAATTTAGTTTTTCATCATTTATTAATCCTTGTTAATGTTAGTTCATTCATGTCAATACAATTACTCATGTAAGTTCATGGTGCATTAACTAATGTTAACAGTGACAACGTTTGATTTTAATAGTGTATTAGTAAATGATCAAATTAACATGAATTAATATTAATATGCTGAAGAAGTATTGTAGTTTATGTAAGCTAATGCATTAACTAATTGTTAACAAATAGCACCTTATTGTAAAGTGTTACCAAAATTGCCATATTTAAAAGATTTTTAAAGAGATGAATTGTTAGTTATAATACAAAAACTTTGTGTAACTCAGGGACTGTTTCATTCTGGCAAGCATCCTGCAGCAGTCGTAACGTTTCCTCCTGAATCCCTAATACAAACGTTACCTTTGTATAGCTGCTCCCGACATCCCATCCAAAACACCCACATTCCAACCTAATGGACGCAGCTCGCCCTTCCTGAATCTGCCATATCACTCCGCGCATACCACGTTCCCGCAGTAGATTAAAAAAGCTCCAGACTTGTGACAAAGTCATCTGCGTGTAATATATTTATCATATCACATGCTGCATTACACTTAAACAGCTAAAGCTGCCTTTATTGTTTGTAGAGCCACTGCTGTGCTCTAGTTTTTTGGGTGCGGTAGAATACATGAGCCGCATTCCTGGTATAAGAGCTGCGTCTGACCGACGCCATTTTAAGGTCTACATTTACAGCAGCGCGGAAGGTTTGACGCACCGCTAACGCAGGAGAACGGCTACCCGTCCGGGAATTTCACCGGCTGGCTTGAACTGTATTATTCCCAATAGGATAGCGACATTCTGATAGGGCATCGTCAAACCAAGGGATACGCACTTTTTATATCAGGTAAGCTGTTCAATGCGAAATTTATTAAAGATCAGTGTAACGTTAGTTTGATTTGTGTATAGGGAGGTTCATCAAGGGTAATGTAAGATCTGGATCTGCGTTCCACGACCTGGGCAGTTAAACCTTTTGATCGAAGTGTGTGCCTGGTTTTGATTTTTTGTTTTGCGTTTCCTCTAAACTGCAAGCTTATGCACGACACGCATAGAGTCTTGTGTTTGTTTACCAAACCTTTGCAAACATTGGCTAACGTTTAGCTAACGTTAGCTTCCATTCAGTGCAATGCTTAAATCGGCGAGCTAACAGTAAACCGGGGGGTCTCGGTCGATAACAAACCGTATTATCACTTTAAATAATGCGATAAAAGTGAATTACGCGAAATGCTGTCTAACGTTAACGTTGGCTGATATCAGAATAGGGTCCTCGTGTTATATTTTACGCTAGAAACTCTATTCCCATGTTGGTTTCTTAGCTATATTATAGTTAAGTTAACTTACCGCTCCTTCAGTAGTTTGTGTTCAAATTAACGTTATGTTAGTATGTAATTTAACGTTAATCCTAAAAAGGTACGTTTTTATTTTTGCAAATGTCACAAAATGGTGATATCTGTTGCGTGCAGTCTGTAAGAATAAAGTGTAACGTTAGTACTAATAAAGGTGTCACTAAGAAATGCACCAATTTGATCAATAATGGTGAATGAAGGTCTAGTCTTTATTGCTCTGGAATGTAACGGAGGAAACTATTTGGGATTGTTTTGTAAAAAAGTAGATCATTTGGTTGATTTGCATTGCAATGTTTAACGTTTAATGTCTTTAAAAATAACTGTTGCCAAGCCGCACTTCTCAGTAACGTTACCGTTATATAGTGTTAATGGACTAATTTATAGGCTTAAAGTCAGTTTTGAGGCCACGAAATCTTGACTTAGTTTTTGTGTTTCCGACTAGATTTAGTTTGGTTTAGTAATTGGTCCAATAAGACACTTTGTTGACATTTGATGGGCAAGTAACCTCGGGGTTTTTAAACTTGAGGAGTTTAACCTATCTAGGTTCCTCGAAACAAAGGCCTCTAGTCGAGATGGCCGAATTCCTCTGTGCTTTCAGGAGGGGCTCGGGTTTCTCTCTGCTCCCAGAGCCTGGAACAGCTGTTTCTCACACTTTCTTCATACGTACCCACCTTGAGAGCCACGGCAGAGCTGACCTCAGATCAGCTCCTGCATACGGCTCCGATGTGGATGTGGGGGCGGGGCTAAAGTCACACTGCAGCGTGCGCTGTGGAAACTGAAGAGGTCGAAACTTTTTCACGACGGTGTGTGTGGCCGACGAGCGGATATCGTCAGACGCCGAATTTGGGAAATACCCAAAGTAGTCTGTTTAAAAACAACTGCAGGTTTCCCCTACGACACGGCAAATACACGAGTTTATCAAGTTTCCGTTAGCTCCTCAACAACATGGTCGTATTAGGCCGTGTTTTACGTTGTTTGGTGCTTTGCTAAACTGCAATGCTCTACCAATTATTAAGATACATGAACATAATATCCCAAAGTTATGACATTTTACAAAGGCGCATTAAAGGGGTAGTTTCCTAAAAATGCTCACCCTCTTGTAATTTCAAACCTGTATGACTTTTTTTCTTCCGCACAACACAAAATAAGTTATTTTGAAGAGTGTTTGTACCCAAACAATGGCAGTACCCATTGACTTGCATTGGTTGTGTGTGTCCATTCAATAAAAGTGAATGGGGACCCCTGTTGTCTGTTTACCAATATTCTATCATATTTTGTGTTCTGCAGAAGAAAGGTTTCAAATGACAAGGGGGTGAGTACATTTTTCAGATTTCCATTTTGGGTGAACTATCCCTTTAATTTAATTATGCGTCTTTGCTTATGAAACTACCTCCCTTGCACATCATCAACAGACTCTTGCATTGGCGCTGTGCCTTAACATCTCTCTAAATTAACAGGATACTTCATGCAAACCATAAATGGCTCTGTTAAGCAGGAATAATTAGGCAGCGTTCCACATTTACTTTGAAGCTTCCGCTTCCGAATCTGTCCTATAATCACATGGGTGATTTGTCTGCATGGCTGCCCGCCCCCGGTGAGCCCATATAGAAGACCGACTGGTGCCATGCAAAAAACCCGGTGTTGGTGTCTGACTGCCTTCAGTGTTTCTTGTCTGGCTGGTTAATTAATTCCAGGTCAGTCTCACACCACATTGGAGGACTACACATGCGTTAGTTTAAAAACTAACCCAGCTGCCTCTATTTGCACTCCGTTTGGGCCCCCTCCCCTCACATACACCATAAAAAGCCTAATTTATTAACATTGGCACGACTTCACACACAGTGCCGTATTTCCCGTTTGTGTAGACTTTTAGTCCAGACCAGCATTCGAAATGCTGTAGCTTGTCTCATACAGGCATATACACACAGTGGAATGTCTAGTTCAGGATGTTATCGTAAGAGATACTTCTGTGACTGCCTACATGTGAAAGTTTCTACTTGTCATATTTTGGAAAGCAAATTTGCTGCTACAGTAATTCAGTTATGTAAAAATGTTTTTTTTTTTAAAGGAAATGTAACAATCAAAAGCTGTTTGTGCTCATCCAGCTGAGAACCGGCATTTAACCCACTTGCAGAGCGTTTCAATTTAGCCAAAGGGCTCTGGAGTGCACATGTAACATACTCGTCTTGTGCTGATGTCATCTGCCGCATGCTGTTCTTCCTTTCCACATGGCCAAATCAGAGCTCGGCTTGACGTGTGTTTGCGGTTCGATTAACCACGTTGTTGATATTGCTTACTGAATTGGTTGTTTCATTGGAAACAAACTATTGCTTCCGTTTCCACAGCGCAATATGGTAAGAAAGCGGTTTCATTGGTCACAGCATATACTATGCTTTTAACCTAGATACAGTGACGTTTATCAGGACGTTTGAGGCCCTGCAGGATGTCTTCTCTGTAGCAGGAAGCCAGATTCTGTCAAGGTTTCCGTTTCCAAGATGCTGTGCAGTGAAATATCCCCTCTGGTTTGTGGGTTTAAATTTATCGATTAACTTTAAATGAGCATCAGATTAAACCCAACAGGTTAAAGTCGTTGATCCTTTTACCAGCTTTTATTCGTTTCTTTTGGGAAGTGTTCAAACTCATTTCCCTGATTTAATTGCAGCTTTTGACGGCCTGTGCAGGAAGGAAGATCGGTTCTGTGAAGCCCTTCCAAGAGCAGTTTCCTGTGAAAATGAGAACTTTGACTGACCTGTTTTGAGTGCGCTGCTTTGACTCAGAACCAGTGTGGAAACTGACTTCACGTTCTGAACGCTCGGCAGCTTTTAATTCGGCGTGGCAGCTTTTTATGCTTCTAAATGTGTACTCAACCCCGGTGAACCAAAGTCTCTAGCCCAGGGGTCTGCGCGAGACTGTGGAGAATCGCAGGCATCCAAGGTTTACAGAGGGCATTACGCCACTGTCATTTTATTTCAGACTCTTCCGTTGGGCTGCAAATACATGCTGGGCGTTAAAAGGCCTCTCAGGAAAAACTTTTGCAAGTGTCTAATATGTACAAGCTACTCAGTAGCTTCTGTGTTATCATTTGCGTGCAACCTTTCTTATTAGGGTCTGTTTGTTGCTGTGGTGGTCTGGTCTGCAGAAGCCCCCCACCCCCTGAATAAGAAGTCGAATGAAAAATGTTTTTTATCAGATTGAGTCACCTTTTAAAAGCACCGTTTAGGCTAATAGCACAGCAGTTATGTAAAACTAATAACTGGTTAGACATTTAGACAAAGTTGAAACTGCTCTAGAAAACATTACATCTTGAAAGATGGGTATTAAGTGTCATTCCTTGCAGTCCATTATGAGCCATGGGGAAATAGTTTACTGGCAAAACGCATTGTATATGTAAATTGGAATATTAACAATAAGAGAGGAACACGCTGGTCTAAATCTGATTTTATGAAAGTGAGAGGCCATTAAGTTGAATGTTAGTTTCATGTCCTTGGGCTGTTTAGTTTTAATGGCTTAATTCGTGGTGTTTGAAGCTGCGTTGTGTTCTCATCAGCTTCGGATGAATGAAGTTGACTAACCCCCTCAGCATGTTTTTACTGGCACTGCCAATGACTCACCGCCCCGTCTCCCTCTCCCGTGTTTTCGCGTGACACCCTGCAGTCTAAATGAAGGGAGTTTCCCACAGTTAACGTTACCTTTAGGGTCTGTAATGTAGATTAAAGCCTCGTTTTCGCTTGTAAAAACGGCTGGTGTCTGAGAGGAACAGCCAAATGTTACTTCTAGTGTGTAAAGTGCACCGTTTTGTCGTTTTCATTCTTTGCTTAAGTTTGCATGTTTTTTATCCTCGCTGACATTTTCTTCATTCTTTTCACAGGTTTGAAAGTCACTCAGGCTGAGGGGTTGACAACGATGGCTACCCAGTGTAAGTATTTTGAAGTTTACTCGGCAGGTTATCAACATATTTGTCTAGTGACTGTGCTCTTTGACGTAGATACAGAAACAAAGATGGACTGATGAGGAACGGGTTTATTTACAGTGTGGTTTTCCAGTAAATAGCTAATGCAAGGATGCTAGTTTGTCTGTTTGATGAACTGTAAATGACTGACTGCTCTCTTTGTGTAGCTGATCTCATGGAGCTCGATATGGCCATGGAGCAGGACCGCAAAGCTGCTGTAAGTCACTGGCAGCAACAGTCCTACCTGGATTCAGGTATTCACTCTGGGGCCACCACCACAGCACCATCTCTCTCAGGCAAAGGCAACCCTGAAGAGGAAGATCTGGACAACCAGGTGCTCTTTGAGTGGGAACAGGGCTTCAGCCAACCCTTCACACCTGAACAGGTGGCAGGTATGTGGCTCTATTTTTGTATTTGCCAAAATAGTCAACTACTAGTACAAGCAAGTACTGGCAGATATGTACAGCATATGCTTGGGTATTGATGTTTTCAGTCTTGCTCATTTCCTTTCTGTTTCCTGTCTGGCCAATCACGATTTCCCCTTATAGACATGGATGGGCAGTACGCCATGACTCGTGCCCAGCGCGTCCGCGCCGCCATGTTTCCCGAGACTCTCGACGAGAGCATGCAGATCACTTCTACCCAGTTTGACTCCGCCCACCCCACCAACGTGCAGCGGCTGGCCGAACCTTCCCAGATGCTCAAGCATGCTGTGGTCAACCTCATTAATTACCAGGATGATGCTGAGCTGGCCACTAGAGCCATTCCTGAGCTCACCAAACTTCTCAATGATGAGGACCAGGTTGGAAACATCTTCACAATGTTCAAAGAACGTTCTTCTTAGCTGTAGTATTTAAAGGCATGCAGAGCTGTACCGTCTTTATTTTTAGCCACGTAGTGACCTAAAAATGTATCTGGGATAATGAGGTGCTGTCTGATTCGCAAAACTGCTCTGTCTTGTTTTCCTTCCTCTTCCTGTCCAGGTGGTGGTAAACAAAGCCTCAGTGATGGTGCACCAGCTCTCCAAGAAAGAGGCCTCTCGCCACGCCATCATGCGCTCGCCCCAGATGGTGTCCGCCATCGTGAGGACCATGCAGAACACTAATGATGTAGAGACCGCCCGTTGCACTGCCGGCACCTTGCACAACCTGTCCCACCACAGAGAGGGGCTTCTCGCTATCTTTAAGTCGGGAGGAATCCCCGCTCTGGTTAAGATGCTGGGGTAAGGACACAGGAAGAAATCCCCTGTAAACTTTGATCTACTTTCCCCAAAACTAATGTGTTCTGTTAATGTCCGTTTGTAGGTCTCCTGTGGACAGCGTGCTGTTTTATGCCATCACCACACTGCACAACCTCCTGCTTCATCAGGAAGGTGCCAAAATGGCTGTCCGTCTTGCCGGTGGGCTTCAGAAGATGGTGGCCCTGCTCAGCAAGACCAACGTCAAATTCCTGGCCATTACCACAGATTGCTTGCAGATTCTTGCTTATGGCAACCAGGAGAGCAAGGTACATGCATGGGTTTAATGCAGTGCTTCAGTGCTTTTGTTTGTAGCAAAACATTTCACTTCATTAGTGCAAATATTCTTTTTGTTGTGCTCTTGCCATCACAGTTGATCATCCTGGCCAGCGGTGGACCTCAGGCTCTAGTTAACATCATGAGAACATACACATACGAAAAACTGCTCTGGACCACAAGCCGTGTTCTCAAAGTGCTGTCCGTCTGCTCCAGCAACAAACCCGCCATCGTCGAGGCCGGTACGTACATGCCTACTCCCAAATAAGCGTGTGTTTGCGTACACGTGATGTCCGTGTGACATCTTTGCCGTCCTGTGTGTTTTAGGTGGTATGCAGGCTCTTGGGCTTCACTTGACAGATCCCAGCCAGCGTCTGGTGCAGAACTGTCTTTGGACCCTCAGAAACTTGTCAGATGCTGCCACCAAACAGGTGTGTGCGCAGGCAACCAGCCTCACGTTGCTATGCGCAAGTTTGATATGGGTTTCATGTTTTTTCTTGCGTGTTTTGTAGGAAGGTATGGAGGGACTTCTTGGCACGCTGGTTCAGCTACTTGCTTCTGATGACATCAATGTCGTCACCTGTGCAGCCGGCATCATGTCCAACCTTACGTGTAACAACTATAAGAATAAGATGATGGTTTGTCAGGTGGGTGGAATTGAGGCCCTGGTCCGCACCGTTCTCAGAGCCGGCGACAGAGAGGACATCACAGAGCCTGCAGTGTGTGCGCTACGCCATCTTACCTCCAGACACCAGGATGCTGAGATGGCCCAGAATGCAGTGCGTCTCCACTACGGCTTGCCTGTGGTGGTTAAACTGTTGCACCCACCATCACACTGGCCACTTATTAAAGTACGTGTGATGTGAAGTACCTAAAACAAATACAGTTTGGATTACAGAGTGATGCAGTCTCTGTAATCTACTTTCTCCTTTCCAGGCCACTGTTGGTCTAATCCGTAATCTGGCACTTTGCCCAGCCAATCACGCACCACTGCGCGAGCAAGGTGCAATTCCCCGATTGGTCCAACTGCTGGTAAGGGCACACCAGGACACACAGAGACGCACTTCTATGGGCGGTACACAGCAACAGTTTGTGGTAAGTAAAACTTGAGCATCTATTGGTAGGAGCTCATAATAGCAAATGTTTAATTAACTGCTTGTCTTAGAATTGATTGACAATAATTGTTTGTGTGTAACATTCAGGAGGGAGTTCGTATGGAGGAGATCGTGGAAGGCTGCACCGGAGCACTTCACATCCTGGCTAGAGATGTACACAACAGAATCGTCATTAGGGGGCTCAACACCATTCCTCTGTTCGTACAGGTATGATTCTCTCATTCATTCGTGTGTGATCTGTCCAGAGAGATGTATACCTTGGAGTTGCTTATCAGAAAAGTTTCTACTCTCTGTAGCTGTTGTATTCGCCCATCGAGAACATCCAGCGGGTAGCAGCAGGAGTGCTCTGCGAGCTGGCTCAGGATAAGGAGGCGGCAGAGGCCATTGAGGCAGAAGGAGCCACCGCTCCTCTCACAGAGCTCCTGCACTCCAGGAATGAGGGAGTCGGTGAGTGAATGTTCTACATTTATGATTTGACCATCGAGCAGCATTGTAGCCAATAAAAATGTTGTTTATGACAGTGTGCGGAGCTTTGCATGTAAATGTTCTTGTGTACTTGTCTTGTAGCTACTTACGCAGCTGCCGTGCTGTTCCGCATGTCAGAGGATAAGCCTCAGGACTACAAGAAACGCCTTTCAGTGGAACTTACCAGCTCTCTTTTCAGAACGGAGCCCATGGCCTGGAATGAGGTACGTAATGTAGTGCATATGGAGGCACACAACTATTTATGCTGTTTAACAAAGCGTTATGAATTGTATGCTGTTTGACTCAAATGTTTTATTCATGTGTTAGACTGGTGATCTTGGACTTGATATTGGTGCTCAGGGAGAGCCTCTTGGTTACAGGACAGATGGTAAGATACTGTATATCATGTTAACAGGAGAAATCTCTATTGCCGTTTAAAAGACTCCATTAATAATATTTCCTACCTCTCTTAGAGCCCAGCTATCGGTCTTTCCACTCTGGCTACGGTCAGGATGGTCTGGGTATGGATGGTATTCTGGAGCATGAGATGGGAGGCCACCCTGGAGCAGACTATCCAGTGGAGGGACTTCCTGATTTAGGCCATTCTCAAGATTTGATGGATGGCTTGCCCCCTACAGATTCTAATCAGCTGGCCTGGTTTGACACGGACCTTTAAACACGAGGTCTAAAAGTAGTAAAGGTAAGAAATGTTCTTAATAACTGAAACCCATTCGTGGCATTCTTTTGGCTTGATATTAAAGAGATTTTGTGCTCTCTCTGCAGCTATATTGTCGAATGAATCTGGATTGTGATTTGAAGAGTTGTGGAAGGTTTGCTAGAGGGTGGGCTAGTGTTTCAGAAAGTGCCTGACACACAACACACTTCGCAGACGAGAGCGATTTCTAATGGGAAGCGGTGGAAGTCTGTCTCCTTTTATTGCTCTGACCCTTTTATTTTATTTTGGCCTGGATGGAAAAACGCAAGTGCAGAGGGATTTGATGCGGATGCTGAGGAGTGCACATGAAGAGGATCTTTTATGATGGAACTATGAATCTTTAAGCCTTTTTGTTTATTACATTTTTTTCAACTTATTTTTTTCATAAATCTGTCTTTTCATGGTACTTACCCTAGCTTTGTTTTAAAAACGCCATTTTGCCAGAATTTGTATTCCTTTTTTTATTTGTCTTCTAAAGTATTAGTGGACTTGCCTCGTTGGTTTCTGGATCTTTATCACGTGCTAGTGTACAACACTAATCTCAGTTCCTATGTAATCTGACAAAGTGTAATAATGTGTAGCTTTTTATATGATCAATTGTAAAATGGTGGTTGTCGGGAGTAAAATTATATGCATTCTTACAAATGCTTAAAGAAGCAGTTTTCAATGTCACTATTGTTCCAAAAAGGGTGTCGATGTGGCACGGGTGGGTTGGGGGTGTAGATGGGTGTTTATGAGGTATACACAGAGACAGAAATCTTTTTCTATGCTATCTGGAGGTATGGTCTCTATTGAAGCAACATCATCGTTCAGCCTATGTGGCTTATTTTGGGAACATGGATAATGACATGGCTCATCAATAAAAGACTTTTATTCCATTCTGTGTTTGACTGATGTGTTATTGATCTTTTCGCTTGTTTTACGCCTACCTCATCATGATGCCTGGACAGGTTTTTAATTGTCAAAATACAGCTCGGTAGAAAATTAACAGACCATTGCAAATTTTAATTTAATCAGCATTTCTAGATGTAATGTGGTGTTGTAGTCCAGTGTCCAAGATCAAATCTCGGGAGTGACAAAGTCATCCAACAGCAATGTGAAAGACACATGAAAACTAATCAAAATCATGGTCATCACATTTTTTTGTGTTCATGTACAAATATTACTGTTGTATTGCTTAAAAGTGAATATGACATTTTCTCTGCAAAATACAGAGCATCTTTTCGGTTATTTTGACCGGTTTCATTTTCTGCAAATAGAAACAGTATCTTTTTTTATTTTGGAGAAATATTGTTTGTAAACAAAATAATCATTTTATCTAAACCCATGCCTAAAAATAGTAAATTCAGAAAAACTGAAAATGGTCTTTGAAAGGATCTCTTAATTCTTTTTGCGGCTGTGATATGACCCATACAAGCAATACGTTGGTGTTCTTCCACTGTTCAAATACATACTCATTCGTGTTATGCCTATAAATCTTTAAGCTGAATTGCAGCTGTTTAAATGGGTCAAAAAGTTTCTTTTGCCTGTTCTTCATTTCTTCCTCTGAGGCATGTGTTGTAGCCACTTAACGTTTTGATGTCTGTGAAGTTAAAGCTGAAGATTCTTTATCAGTGAATCACCCTCAGAGGAGTGCAGAAGATCTGTTCTGTTATCTGAATGTGTTTGGGGATGAGAGCAGGAGGAGATAATGATATCTCCACTCGTGTGCACGCATATGCGTGCGTTAACTAGCTCTCTCCTTTTTTCTAAATGGGTTACATATGAGTCTCAGATCAGAGTCAGAGTTGCTTTATCTAACGGAGGTCTTAAATTTCACTGATTCAAGTCAGTTGAATGCAATTATAATCTGGCAACGGTTTTGATATGATGCATTAATTTAGTGTTAGATGTGAGTTCAATTGATTCCTATCTGTCTTTAGTTGCCTTTAGTCTGGTATCCCGACTACAGAGAAGACGTAGATTTGAACATTTTGTGAAGATGTTGCTTGAAACTCTAGATATACACAGGATTTGCTGAGCGTGCTGTATTGCATGTTTAATAAAACGTTAAGCATGAGCAATATTAATAGTGACACTTGCTTTAGTACTACAGTTTGGCTCTGTTGCATATTTTCTGTACGTTCAAATCTGAATCCAAACACCTTTAATAAGGTGTAATCCATCAGCATTTTAATATTCACTTATACGGCAAAGAAACTGGGGGTTTTATGAATGTCTCCCTTTTCCTCCTCCACCTCTTTTTTTCTGTGAGGAATTTCACTGAGGCCTTGCCAAATAGCGGCTGCAGTCTGAAGTGTTGCCAGTGCGCTTTGTGCTGAGCAGCCCTCACCGCCTCCGCAAAAATCACGCCCACCCCCCTCTCTCTATCTGAAGATAGACTGGCCCTGTTTGCACTGAGGGTGGGGTGACATGTCTAAACAAATGGGCCTAGAAAGTACAGTAGATGGCCTAAAGGGTGTGATGATGTTCCCGATATATATACCCACACAAATATAGAGTGGAATCCAAAAATGTCAAGTTCTGTATTCAAAATCTGCACTGTAAAAATGATTTGTTGTTTTAACTTAAAAAATGACGTTACCCAGTTGCCTATTTTTTTGAGTTAATTCAATTTATAAATATAATTTAACATAATCAAATTCATGTGATAACTAATATATATTTTTACGTTGAATTAACTCTTACATTTTTTAAGTTGAAACAACAAATACATTTTTACAGTGTGGGATTCAAAATCAGATTTGGAATTTTTGGGAGGATCTATTGACAGAAATACAATATAATATACATAACTATGTCTTCAGAGGTGTATAAAGACCTTACATAATGAAGCGTTGTGTTTTCATTATCTTAGAATGAGCTATTTCTATCCACATACACTATGGGTCCCCTTACATGGAATTCACCATGTTGTTTCTAATTCAAAAGGGAGGGGTGGAGTGAGACGTTGGTTGCAATTCATCTTACCGTTAGATGCCGCTAAATTTCATGCACTGGACCTTTAAACGCAGGAAATATTGTTTTAGGATTTTTAAATAAACATTATGATGGTAAAAAGATTTTCAACCAGTTTACTAATCAAACAAGTGAATTTTTATGTTTGTTACATGCTATTTATTTCATAGAAAAGGTGGATTTTCATTATTGTCAAATACAACATACTCTTTAAACATTCTCAAGTTTAGGTCTTGAACAAACCTGTGAAGTCAATGTGGAGTAAACAAATCCTAAAAAAAATAAAAAAAATTAACGTATGTTACAAGATTGCATTGCTGATCATATGATTTGCAATTAAGTATTTGATAAATATATGGTAACACTCTAGTATAGGGACCAATTCTTACTAAGTTGCTTATTAGCATGCATGTTATTGGCATATTGGCTCTTAATTAGTACTTATAAAGCACATATTCTGGATGACCATATTCTACATCCCAAATCCATAATACCTAAACCTAGCAACCTTACTAACTATTAATAACAGCCGGTATTTCTGCGATAACAACCGGCTGCCTGTACATTATCCCTTACATAAGCAACAAATTATTTGTAGTTAATGGTTTGTTAATAGCGAGAATTGGACCTTAAAATAAAATGTGACCATACATACATTTGTATCTATTTTATAAAAAGATTTTTAAAAGATTTTTTTTTCTGTCCAGCTATCGTTATATCCATGTCTGAAATGAGAAATGAAGTCACACCCTCTGATCTCATAAAGTGAAGCTGAGAGTTTGGCCGCCATGAAGATAGAGCGCGAGACAGCCCATAACTCTCTGGCCTTGCCTCCCACCTATCTCTTACCTTGAGGCAACACACCTGTGTGGACGCACGTCTGCGTGAGAGAGACAGTCCTCGAGATCAAAGCTCATAGAAAGATCATGTTGTAGTGTCTGTCAATCCCTGCCACTGCAAAGCCAACAAGAGGAATAGTTTATTGCAGTTCATATTTCAGCAGCCATTGATAATGATTATTATCCAAGTGCATCTTAGAACAGATTTTTATTCATTTTACAGGCCAGTCATCACAACATGAATTGTAATTGGAGTGTTTCTTTGTCATTGCTGATAGCTAAAGACAAGTATCATCATTACAGGACAGAGCCTAAGGAGGTGAAATAGAAGTCAGTTGGGTCTATTGTTGTTTGGTTACCAACATTCTTCAAACTATCTTCTTTTGTGTTCAGCAGAAGAAAGAACGTCATACAGGTTTTTGAATGACACAGGGGTGATTAAATGATGAAATAATTTAATTTTTTAGGTGAACTATCCAAAACACAGATGGTGTCCTACGTTGCAAAACTCATACAGAGTGAGCTGTTTAATTTGATGAGCTTACACAACAAACTTGCTACTGCATTATTCAGCATTCGCTTCCAGTTTAGTGTTAGTGTGCTGCCAATGTATATAAAAGGTTGGAAAGCTCTACAAACACAGAGATACATGCTTATTCAGCCTCTTTGACAAGAGTGAGGGGACTGTTGCCTGGCAACCGCCGGGGTTTATGGAAGGAGAGGCACTTATACCCACTCTGGCGCTCAAGCTCATCCGTGCACATGTGTGCAGGTGTCTGTTGGTAGAGAGGAGGGTTCTGGGAGGGGACAGACACACACTTGAAACAGAGATGAAAGCTTGCTTTTACTCAGATATAGATGAACTGTGATATAAACCCAGATACTGTGTGTGTTCTGCTAATGTCCGACCGGTTTATTTAAAAGTGAGAAGCTTCATTGTGGAGAGAGAGAATATATGAACTAAGTGTGATGTCATTTATGATGTCGTAAATTAATGTTGTAGAGCTTATGAAATAAATGAATATCGCAAAGGAAATCTGTCTATTGTTTTTCAGGTTTTTTGTTTCTCTTTCTAGTATCTAGTTTCTCCTAAGCTTTTCAGATCATTTTTCATGTGCGTATAGAGTTTCAAAAGAGATTTTAACAATGCACACAGTGTGCTCGGCTTTTCCTAGAAACCCAAATTCAACAGTTAAAAGCGTGCGACTTTATCACAAACTCAAACAATTCTAATAAAATGTTTGAAAATGATATTAGCTGTCCACATTTTTTAGCTGTATGGCCACAATTGATGTAGATTTTTGCTACTAAGGAACTTAGGAACTGTGTTATAAACCCAGAAATATCTGAATCATCTAAAATGTAAATGAGATGTCCATGAGTCACAATGGACAACTTAAAGGGATGGTTTAACTAAAAATGAAAGTTTTGAAAGTGTATTATTCTCATGTTGTTCAATACTTGAATGACTTTTCTTCTGTGGAAAACAAATAAAGATAATTTTATACCCATTGTCTTGCATTGGTTGTGTCCATACGATGGAAGTCAATGGGGTCCAATGGTGTTTGGTTACCAACATTCTTCAAGTTATTTTTTTTCTGCAGAAGAAAGAAAGTCATACCAGAAGACATCAGGGTAGTTTACCCCAAAATGAAAATTGTGTCAACAAAGGCGGTACCCATTCACTTCTATTGTATGGACACAAAACCAGTGCAAGTCAATGAGTACTGTCGTTGTTCGGTTTAACAACATTCTTCAAAATATCTTCTTTTGTGTTCTGCAGAAGAAAGAAAGTCATACAGGTTTGCAAAGACAAGATGGGTGAGTAAATCATGACTGAATTTTTGGGTGAATTATGCCTTTAAGTCTCCTGAGCTGTGAAAGAGCAAAGTTTGAGCAGTATAAATTTCCTTTCAGGCAAAGCACATTTAACAGAAAATACTCAAAGAACAGTGCAACTGAAAGAAACTCTATTTCAGTTTATACTCTGTCTCACTTTCTTTCTTTCAGTGTCTCACACTCTCTGAGCCTTGGGCTCTAATTAGCTATTAAGTCGACTCTTTGTTGCATTGAAATGAAGGGAAAAAAATGGGGGAAGGTGGGGTTAGACAGCTGAAGGGGTCCTCAAGATAAGTGAGACTATAATTTCACCTGTGTTGGACAAAGAGGTTTTTTCCAGATAAAGACTGTGTTTTTATTATTAGACCATATATACTTGTTTTGTGATTGACATTAAGATTCACAAAGCGTCTTTACATCCAACACCATTACAACCCTTAAGCAGCTGTGTGTGTGTGTGTGTGTGTGTGCGTGCGTGCGTGCGTGCGTGCGTGTGTGCGTGTGTGTGTGTGTGTGTGCGTGCGTGCATGTGTGTGTGTGCATTGATCCTCTGAAACATACTGTATATGTGACCCTCACAACCCTCTACGCTAGGCTGGAGGCAGTGGGGATGTCAATCACGCTTTGCTGGGAAAGATGCTCTTTCTTATTGCCGCAGGCAGGTTTAACGCAAGCCACACCCCACTGACCCATGACAGTGCAGAGGGAAATCAAACACGGTGACCTATGATCTCATGACCCCATGACCTCCCAAACTCCCCTACCCGCTCTAATAAGCAGCTCCTTTATGCGTGAGAGAGAGAAGAGAATGTGTGTTTCTCACATCAAAGATTATTGTGACTGACAATCTCCCAGTCTCCAGTGTCCATCTCTATCGTAAATGAAAGCTTATTTTACAAGCTTGCACAGAGTAATCCATGTGAGCAACATCTCTTAAGCTTTGTGTTTGTGATTTTTGACTGCATTTAGAACATTTTTGAAGAACATGTGAATTTTGCTTGTTTGAGCAAAACCATGACAATACATTGTTAGGGGTGTTGCTATGTGGTTGCTTTTCAGCAGGTCAAACTTCAGATACATACTTCCAAAAAATGAATTACTTTTTGAATTAAAACTGAATTCAAGTTTTTTTTCTTACTCCATAGAAGATATTTTTACTTGTTTTAAGCACAAATTTACTTAATTTCTCATTTTTTCTGAAAGCATTTTGAAAACTGTATTTGCAAACAAGACAAAAATCTAAGAAATTAAATTTTTGCAATGTAGATCAAGTTTTCGGAGGGTTTTTTCCTCAATTTTATATCCCCCATCATGAAAAACATAAATCATATATCAAGTAAAAACAAACTGTGTGGAAAGAATTGTGCAATAAATTTTGAAAGTAGAAGTTAGAGGTTTGTTCAATATGAACAATTGCAATGCTTGGTTTATCTTGCATCACTCATAAAATGAAACCAAGTGTTCCTCTGTAATCTAACATTAATATGACATTCTCTTAAAGGAGTAGTTCACCTTCAAAATAAAAATTCTGTCATCATTTACACGCCCTCTTGTCATTTCAAACCTGTATGACTTTCTTTCTTCCGCAGAACACAAAAGAAGATATTTTGAAGAATGTTGTTAACAGCCCCCCATTCACTTGCATTGCTAACAATGCAAGTGAATGGGGGGATGTGATGTTCTGCTACCAACACTTTTCAAAATATCTTCTTTTGTGTTCTGTGGAAGAAAGTCATACAGGTTGAAATGACAAGAGGGCGTGTAAATGATGATGACAGAATTTTCATTTTGAATGTGAACTCCTTTAAGGGTAGGTTAAAGTGTTGTGAAGAATTTAATACCAGCAACCCTTCTGCAGAATGACACAGGCAAGAAACTACCCGAGTATTTGAAGGTTACATAAATCTTCACAGCTCCAACCCCGTGATGAGCATGTACTCACAGTCTACGTGTGTTGGAGTGTAAATGCATGCTGAGATATGCCTACATCAGTCACTGTACAAAGCTTTATTAACTGACTGTGCAGATTTTCCATCTGTTATAATATTTTCTCTTTATAAAGGTTCCTTCTGTTATTCAAAGAAAAAAATCAGCGACGAAATTAAATACAGATATGCTCCTGTTATGCTTCTTATGCTTCAGATATGCTTCTTCTATTGCTGAGTCTGCAGCTTTACTGTGCTCTCTTCATTAATATAATAATGTTAAATCATAATATTCAAAATGTCATTTATATCTTCATTGTCACTGTACTGTATATAAGCAACTGCCTCATTTATGTCTATTTATAGTTCTCATAAGAAATTGTAGGAGAGACATCCAAGATATCGTTGATATTCTTAAATAAAAAATGAGAACTCAATAAAGTCTCCTGAGCTATAAAGAGCTATCTATAAGCAATACAATTTTCCTGTGGCGTTCTGCATCATCATTGCATAAAAAAGTAAAAATCGAACATTCAATGACCTTATCGAATACGGCCTCGAGCCATAAGTTCTACAACTCTAAAACCCCCCAGGGCAGTTAGAATAGACAGTAGACTAATGACCCTTTTGTGCACCAGCTGCATTTATGCATATGTTGTTCTTCAGGAGACAGTCCATAATTTAATTGGGAACAGAAATGCAGGGACTTCAGTGTTGGTTCACTTGAGTGACAGCTCATTGGGATGAATTGGACAGGAGCCTCTGCCCAGGGGATTGGATATCTTTTTGATGGGTGCATGCAGCCACGCCCTTTTTAGATGACCAGACACTCCCTCGAGCTCCCAGAAGACAGTCCACTGCCTGCTCTCCGTTTCTAACTCCTTTGCTTTCAGCCTTATCCCTCTTTCCCAAGGGATGTATGGTTGGTTAGGCTCTCAATTGAGTGAGTTGTTTTAAGCCAAACCCAAGAAGCAGCTATTTACTGAATAAAAAACAGACTAAAACATAGCTGTTAAATCAACCGAGAGGTGTAATAAATGACTGTAAAAGTGTGCATCCATGTGACATAAATTTGCTTGATCCCGGGTGAAACATGCACCCTAATAAGATTTGTACACATAGCTCGCTAAGTACACTAAGTATGATGTTCATGATGAAGGAATAACATAATTTGTGGTGGGTCTGTGTAGTTAGAGGCCCTGTTTGCGGTTTGAGAGAGTGTTTAGACTGTAATGTATTTTTTTTAAATGATTATGACACTAATGGACAAGGGCCTCTTTGAAGTAAACAGAGTCTGGACAGCGTCTAGATAAGCATAAAGGCTCGGTAGTGATGTTAAGACTAAGCAAACACACACACACCCACACACTCACAAACATTGATCTTTCAATACATATTTATGCTTGACCACAAGTGACACCAAATAGGCAGATAATGAGGGCCACTGGGATATCTCTGGTTCCCCCAAGAGGCCCTAATCTCTCTCTCTCTCTAACCAACACACACATTTACACACATGTCCTTCATCTAAATGAGGACATTCCATAAAGTATTGTTTTTACATAATAAAATACTATATCTAGTTATAAATACTATAGCCTAATCACAATCCATATTGTAACCCTAAACCTAAAAGAAAACAATTTTGTGTTTTTGTTTTTTACAAATGAGGATGTCCCAAAAGGGAAATTTTGCTCAGATTTGAGCAAAACCACTTCGCTTCCTGTCCTCTCTACCACTAAAAGCTGTACAATTAATGCCAAAATGGCAAAAAACAAATCTTTAAAAAAAAGATTTGTCAGGTTTTGCTCACTTTTGGGTTCAGGTTTGTTTTTAAAATACACACAGTTTTAATTTTAAAATGTATTATTTTATGAATCTGAATATTCATTTTTCTACTATATTTGAGGTGTTATGTTAACTGTTAGTCAACAATAGATTTGTTTAGTTGTTCAACAACAAACCAACCTGCTTTACCAACATGAGCACTACAACTCAATGTGTCAGGGGGATGTACATTACTTTCCCAACATTCTCACATTTACTGTACTTAAGTCTCAAATCTCAAAAAGCCATACAATTATAGTTTAGATGTGAGTTCCGTATCAAAAAAGACTACCTTGTGTATGAATATAAAATGACTTTGTGCCCACGTATGGTTTTTAAAACTGTCACCTTTTTCTGTCTCCTTTGTATTTGTCAATGTCAATGGTAAACAACACGTTCCCTCACATCACCACTCCAACGCAGATTAAACATGGTTTAAGTCTATTTGCATATGAATTGCATTCTCAAATATTTTTCCAAGGATTAATAAAATGGAGTTTTGGTGAAGCAGTTTGTGACATATTTCTTTTATTTACCACAATCACTCATTGCTCGCCTGTCGATAGACAAGAAGAATCTGAAAAAATGTGTCTTTCTTTGTCCTTTTCTAATGTCCATCCCTCTATTTCCTGCTTTTACTTTGTATTAGATTAAGCAATTTGTAGAAATTCACGCCAATGAAAGCACAGAGCATCGAGATAATTTAATAGTCTATACAGATATTTAGGAGTCAGTGAGCCACGGAAATATTTTAATTATCCACAATTTAAAAAAGTAAATGAAAATGTAATGTAAAATGTCTACATAGGCCTTGTGTTTAGCTATTTTTAAACAAACAGATAGAAGGGTAGAGAGTGTGTGTGTTCAGACATGTGTTTGGAGTGCTTCTCTCACTCTCCCACCTTTTGAATATCACAGAGAAAGACTAATTTTCTTACTCTCTGATTCACTCAAAGACACTAAATCTTTTTTCTTTACACCGGGTTCTTTGTTGTCTTCGAGCAGGTGGGAGAGGGGCCTGCAAGGACATGACTTTCTCTTTCATGTGGGTAACCTCACAGAAATGAAAACACAAACACACAGACCACAACTGTACAACTGCACACGTTTCACGAAAGCGTCATTCCATCTCTGACGCTTAGACTCTTCTTATTAAAAGAGCATTTAGCAGCAGCTCTCACATATATCCACTTAAAACAGATTAAAATTCATAACTTTCTCTTTCTCTCTAAAATTTGCCAGAGCCACTTATCAATCCAATTAGAGCTCATCTCATTAATCTGCCCTCAAGTCGGCGAAAGAGAGCGCAAAGAAGAATATTGAATTTGATACAACAAATGTGACATGCACATCTGACCGAGTAATGAGTGTGTGACAGAATAATGTGGGTTATGAATCCAAAGCTAAATAGATTAGTGATTTATATGTAACAGAGATATTTTCTTTAAATGATGTGCCTCTCTAAAACTGACATGTAAAAACTTGCATCTGAATTGAGCTGTATATCTGTTTAGAATATTAAACACCAGTATAATTTTATTGGTTCTATATATTTTTTTGTAAGCCCTAATGGTGCACAACATTTTGCCAAGTAGTTTACAACCAACAAAACAAAAAAAACTGATCTCAGTTTTGCAAGGTGTTAAAAAGGCAGTCAAAAACAAAACCAACAAACCCACCTTATTTAAAAAATACTACTTTTAATTACTACTTTTTAATTCAAATGACTTACTAGTAAATATAATTTAAATATTCATATACTACTATTATTACATATCTAAACTTTACAGTGTTTCTAAATATGTATAATGTATATAATGCATAGTAATTATTTTCTGAAGCCAGCGAGCATAGCTTTTGCCCTTGTAGCTGGCCCCATTAAGTTTTAATTGACTGTGGCTCCATCTAGTGGACATTTAATAGTACTTTCTTGCCATGATAAGAATTTGTACACATATACGAAAGAAAAAAACGCGATAAAGGGAAAACCGAAATTATAATGAAAATCACTCTATATTCTATAAAACTATACTAATATATGCCATAATGTAACGTGTAAAAAAAGACAGAATATCAACTTTTAGCAAAAGAAAATTGCTAAAAACTTTTTAATGGGCATAGTTTACATATTTATTACATTCTTTTTGACAGAAAGTAAATGAACTAAGACGATCAGAGCTTGTTGGGTGATGATGGTGTGGTAACATAAATTTGGCTATGTCGGATCGGATGCACGACTGCCCCTCCCCAGGTAACACCTGCATTTGATCCTCGCCACGCAGTTTAGGAAAATGTAAATTGAGGTTTGACAGTACTTCAAAGTGTTTCTCTGTAATGTCCCCGATTCAGTAAATAATTATGCATGAAAAGCACATGCATAATCATCAAATAAAGTATCAACTATACGCATTCATAATTGTTTCTGTTAGGTTTCCTACAAGCTTCTATAATTATACTCTTAACATTAGGGTCTTCAATGAATCAGTTGCAAAAATGCCTTAACTACACATCGACATTTAACCTTTCAGAAGCAGGTGAAAAAGCAGTAAGAAATGCAGGAAACTGGAAACAAATCTTGTGTACTTTTTATAAATATATGCTGTTATGATAAGGCATGCAGGTAACTTCAACTTTCCTCTTACTTTTTACATATAAGACTATTATTTTATTTGTATATGTTTAGGAAATGCAAATCGAGTTTATATCTTACAACAAGTGAATGAGTTACAACATCCGCTATTCTCACCTTCTCTACGGCAGGTATTTGAATAGAGGAAGTTCACTATGCTGGAATGTGGAGGATGGGGTGGGCGGTAGGCGGAGTCCATTTATCTTCAACCTCAGTATTCAAATTATTTTAATCCACAGCACACTTTATGAGTTGAAAAGTATGGGACTGCTATACTCCGCTCGCGCCAACGTTACTGGCATTAAGGTGACGTATTAAGCGAATGGGATGCAGTTTTGGTTCGGGAAAAACACTTCAAATTTTTGTGAATATAAAGACTTTGGGTTGCATCTATGGCCGAGAATCTCAACTGCAGACCTGTAATAACTACAACTAGCAGTTCTTACATGGAGTGTGGGAATTCAAGCCCAGAAGACACTCCGTGGCATGACAAACAGTCCATGCAGAACGTGCCTGAGTACCTCATCGTTGTTGAAGTGGTAAGTTAACGTTAACTTTTTTCACTGTCTTTCAATTATTTGAGGTACAAATCTGACTGACTTGCTGTAAATGCTTTGATAAAAAATTTAGTTCCTCTACGCTTGGACAGTTGGCCGTTTAGTAATGTTTTCTCTTATCATTCCTATTGCGCCATCACTGGAATTTGCACGAGCAGAATAACGCTTTGTTGAGCGCGCTAGACAGTCGCGGCGTGGTTGCTAGGCAACCGAATGTAGGCTAGTTTCCTCTCAAAAAATTAAGTTCCGCATTACCCACCTCAAGTGACAAGTTTACACACCCGAAATGCACACCATTGGTTGAGTGTTAATCCAAGTCGCCTTCAAATAATTATATATGCAAATTTACTGTTTTGCAAAAACGACTGTTTGCACTGTTATGGGTAGCACACTTTCGAAACACCAGTCTCTGTATTCAAAAGCAAGTAGTCGGCTTTCAGCTATCTAGCAGGTTTCCTTAAATCTCAGTGCAGGGGAGATAAGGCCAGAGTTTTGTGGGAAGTGGCATTGCGATAGATAGAGCTTTGTATTTAAATGACACTGACAATGCGGTTTAAAGGGACAGCTCACCCAAAAATAAAAATTCTGTCATCACTCTCGAGTTGATCCAAATCTGTATAGACTTCTTCTGATGAACACGGAGAAAGATATTTGGAAGAATGCTAACAGTTCCTGGCAACCATTGTCTACCATAGTAGGGAAAATTGCCATTGTAGCCAAAAGTGCCCCAGAACTGTTTGCTTTTCTACATTCTTTAAAATATATTCTTTGAATGAATTTGTCCTACTATGGTACGTTTACATATTTTTTTCAAAGGATCAAATATTTAAAAGCATCATGGATGTTTGTGTCCTACAGATTTTGGGGCTGCTGGTGTGGACTCTGATCGCAAGCACAGAGTATTTCCGATTTCCTCCATTTGGATGGGTGATGTTTGTGTCTGTGCTCTGTTGGCTTCTTACGCTCTTTCTCCTCATTATCAGCCTGGCCAAAAGACAAATCCGACATGAGCATTGGACAACCGTGGTCAGTGCAGTTTTATACAGTTCGATTCTTAAATGGAAAAGGTTTATCTTAAAACATCAGCTATATGCCTTTAGCCTAAACCATCCCTGGTTATCACAGTGAGAACATAGCTAACCTATTTTGAAGGAACATATTGCAGTGCTAATTGTCAAAACTAACTGTTGTTCTCTATGTCTCAGGTTCTTGTTTTCAACTGTAGTGCGGCATTAATGTACATGTCAGCTGCTATTGTTGAGGCAACAATGGTAGGTCATGAGGTCAAAGGTCATCATGATTACAAGTGCTGGGCAGCTTCAACGGTAATAATCTCACTTCATACTTTTGAGGTATAATAAAGCAATTATACATTTTTTTACTTTGCCTTGGATTTTAAGATTGTCTTTTTTTCTCTCTGTTCCAGTTTTTTGCAATCCTCATTTCTCTGAGTTATGTTGGTAGTGCATTCTTCAGTTTTAAATCCTGGAAAAGGAGAGGAGAACAAAGCTGATGTGTGATGGTAGTAAGCAGTTTCAAGTCAAACTTTTAAAAATGACTAATTCTTATCTAAATTCTTCAGGCATGGACTATATACTTGAAAAAAAGACTACATATTTGTCTTGAATTAATAAAACTGAAGAAATAACATTTTTGCTGTTACAATGTTTGAAGCAATTCTATGAAGATACAGATTTGTCTTTTGCACAAAGATGGTTTATGATTTTTCTTCTATTGTGTATGACAATACATCACAGTATATGTTTATGGCCTACTACTCTATTTAATGTAGATTTAAGGCTTAACGACTAGTAATGAATGAACAGACATCAAATGTTTTACATTGTGCTTTGAATGTGCCTTCAAATGTAAATTCATATTTGCATCATATGAAATGTGTTGGAAATCGTCATGATATTTGCACAGTAACTTGATTTTTTCCAAAAGTTTTAATGTGTTCAAAAAATAAAGTGCAATGATTACTTACATCCTTGTCCAACTTTGCTAATACAGTCTATAAATAATACTCTATGGAATTTAAAACAGCATATTTCTAATATTACAAACTGCATTATTTTGTTGGTCACATTTATTGACTTGTGTTAGTGAAATGTTTCCTGTTAGTAATCTCAAATTGAGTTCAATCTGTATTAATAAAAATATTCAGGAAAAAAATGTACAATTTGTAAGTGATGTTGAGCAAACGTTTGAAAGACTTCGTGTGTACCACCAGTAATGTTTCCTCCATTTCCTCTACCCACACAAATGACCGACAACAGTAGCCGTTCCCAATAAATACAACTTTAATAGAATGATTACAGACCTGATCCAGAGAAACATCACTACATCTTGTGAAATTACAGGACCATATTAGCGTATGTTTATTTTGTCCACCCCTCTCGTGAGAAGTTTGGTTGATGACTGTACATGCAGGTGAGGGTGATCTCACCTGCCCGGCCACCTCTGCGTCTCCACCCCACCCCTCCCCTTACTAATTTCTAGACAATTTCACTTAGTCTCCTGCTGAAGTACTCTTTTAGCTCATAAAGAACCGGACACTCACGCTTACATACACCAATGAAAAGACTAGTAATACTGATCTCATTTGCATGATCTAGAGTGCATCCATTAATAAACAGTGCCATAACTGGCTGTAGTTGAGCGATGAGGACACATACAAAGGAACGTACAATTTTCAAAAGCTCTTATAAACGTAGAAAACAAACAAAAACATTTTTTTTACATGAACATAGATGTCAGTCCCATCAGAAATGATAAAGCTCAAAGCTTTAAGATTTGTGTTTGAGCTTAAATAGGCGACTTCATACACCACATTTAAGTTAAAACCTCTCTATGCTGCGTCGGCCAGTAAAGTATTTTTTCAGAACTTACTACTCTGCTACAATCAGCATTGTATAAGATAATTTTCAGTGTCATTGCCTACTATTGTGTAATAGTGCAATATTTAGTTACGTTTACTGTACGCAGCGACACGACTACAAATTGGTGACTCCATTGACAATTTCTCAGCAGCAATAAAACCTTTAAAGGTTATCCGTATTAGTAAATAGTACTGAAATCATGTCAGTATGTTTGTTCTGCGGTTACTGGTCCTGTTTATTACACTCACGAATAAGAAAGTGAAGGGGTATGTGCTAAAGGAATGTAGCTCAACCCAAAATGAAAAATCTGTCATTATTTACTACGCTGATGTTGTTTCGAAACCCTAAACTGTTGTCATCAGTGAAAACAATTTTACAAATCTTTATGAAGTTTTTTTTTTATACAACTTATGTGTTATATTCCAAGCACAATAGCTTTGTGTAAATGAATCAATATTCAAGTCGCTCATTTGCTGAAAATCTCTAACTCAATCTCATCCGCAGATGGTTTATTATTAAATGCCACATGCCAGTTTGAATATGTGGAAGAAATAATAAGACAAATATGGAGCGGAAGCAAAGATTTACAGTGAATAACAATTCAAATTTTAGGTTGCTTCATCGAAAGTGTTTTTTGTCCATTTCGGAGCTTTTGACTGCGTTTGGAAAAGAGCTGCATTAAAGGGAAGGTTCACCCAAAAATGAAAGTTCTGTTATCATTTACTCACCCTCAAGTTGTTCCAACGCTGTATAAAATTATTTGTTCGGTTGAACACAAAAGAAGATATTTTGAAGAATAGTTCTGTTCTGGGGCACCATTGACTACCATAGTATTTTCTTCCCTACCATGGAAGTCAATAGTGCCCCAGAACTGTTTGCCAAGCATTCTTCCAAATATCTTTGCGTTCAGCAGAACAACAAAATTTACAATTTATACAGGTTCAGAACTACTTGAGAGTGGGTAAATGATGACAGAATTTTCATTTTTGGGTGAACTATCCCTTTAAGATTCAAAGCATTAAAACAGCATACATGCGACATAAGGGAGTAAAAAAAAAAGAATGGTCATTTTTGGGTGAACTATCCCTTAAAGAGTGCTAAAAACTACCATTTTATGAAAACAAGGGGATCACACCCAACACATTGTTTGATCATGTCTCTCACTACTGTGACTGAAATGTGATGCTTCCCTTTATTTTTTGTTCAGATGAGGCATAATAAGACGTTTAGAAAAGTAAACATGTGCGTTTGTTTGTCAGAAGCCGAGTGACATTCACGGTAGACGTACAAGGTTCTTCTCTTACAGGAAGACAATTACAACCGAAAGCTGAAGAATCTAACTCGCATACATATAAACAAATGTCATAACCCCCCTTTACTTTCTAATCTGACTTCGCTCTACATCCTAATTCCTAAGTCTCTCTGTTAGTGTCCAACACTGATCTAGTGTCCTTCATTTCTACATCAGTCCTCATTCTGTATGTCTCTGTGTTTTACAGAATCATCCGCTGTACATGTGCGCGTATTGTGTGGAGACAGATGTAGCATCTTCATTTGCCCAACATGCAACTTCAAGTCACTGGCCTTACAAGGAATAAACGGGAATAAATCCCTCTCTGAACAAGAGCAAGAAAAGGGCGAGGGAGAGGAAGGGAGGAGAGGTGGCAGGGGGGCGGAGAGAGCAGTGTATGTGGAGGGGCTTGATAGTAAATAGACCCCGCCTCTTGTTCAGGATTCATCGTTTTCAGCAGGGGGCGTGGTGGCGTTAGGGGCTGAGTCCAGGTCAGATTTGTTGGAGATCCGGTCCAGCTCAGCCTGGACGTCTGTCAACCCCAATTTGGAGCCTGTGAACACCAAGATGCAGAGCAAATCAGTATGTGTCTTACAGTCGCTTTTCACCAACCAAAATGACTGACCAGCTGTTTGTTAACTGGAAGCGGTATTAAAGAGACAGTTCAGCCAAAAATGAACATTCTTACATCATTTACTCACTCTCATGTCATTCCAAATCTGTATGACTTACTTTCGTCTGCAGAACACAAAATATATTTTAAGGAACGTTGGTAACCAAACAACATCAGCCTCAATTGACTTGCACACAAAACCACTGAGACATTTCTCAAAACATCTTTTTGTGCACAGATCATATACAGGTTTTGAATGACATGGGGGCAAATAAATGAGAGAATTTTTATTTTGGGGTGAACTGTCCCTTTAAACAAAGTCAGTATTTCAAAAGCAGTAGTACAAATACATATAAACTGAAGTCAAAGCTTTAGCGTGTCAGTGTTTGTGAGTCAACAATTTAGTAGAAGAGTGAGTGGGGAGAAAAAATGAGAACCATTGCATCTTTCTTTTTAATTTTAGGCCAAAAGATCAGCGACTGGAATAACTTATATTTAAAAAAGATGATTTTTGGAGCAAAGTAAGATGGAATAAAAGAATACTCTAAAAAGTGTTAATGGATCTGCACACGCATACGGACTCACGCATTCGTTGTGTTAATGACATGAAGTGCTTTAGAAAATGTAGGAAACATACAAACATGCAAGAGACTCCTAATTCAGTATTTGTAAAAGGTTTTGAAAGGTACAATCCACAATACTTTTACAATGTAAATTCAAAAACTATTGCTGATGCTAAATACAAAAGTTTGCAAGACTGTTGAGAGGTATACACTACAGGGTGACACAGGAGTGGATTTTCAAACCTGTCCCATCCCACTCCCACAAAAAAAATCCTATCCCATCCCAATCCCGTGAAATAACTGGGGAAAACTCCTGTCCCGTCCCAAACCCAGAAGAATACCTCCCACTCCCGTGTTGTTGTTTTTTTTTTTTGCCGGAATCTGTCAGTTACAGTAAACAATGCAGTACAGATCACAACATTCCTTGTGTCAATGCCCGGCCTGTCACTGTACACGCACACACTCGCAGCCCAAACTGTGTGCAGTAATAGCGAACGTTCTAAAACAGGTCGCACCACAACAAAACGGGCACTCGCACAAATGCTCCCAAATATGTTTTGAGGACGCTCAGGCTAAATTTCGGGAGCATACGCGACCATTGTGGCCGAATTGATCAATGAGCCCTGTCAGCGCCGGCGATTGATCAAGCGCAGAGAGTTCCAATGTTCAAATTGGAAGAGAGCGCTCAGCTCATCATAGCACTTTTTACTGTCCAATCACAGTGCAGCAGAGACGGAAAAAATACCACACCAACCAATCGACGCATTGTACTTGTACAGCTGCATGTCTTTATATAAAGCATTGTATCGTAGTTCCTCGGCTTAAACGCTGTCAAATGAGCCTTCCGTTTTCAGCTGCGTAAAAACGATTCCCACTCCCGCTGAATTTTTTTCCTGTCCCGTCCCAATCCCATGATGAATAGTGATTGTTTCCCTGCGGGATGCAGGATTCCTGCGGGATGCAGGATTCCCGAAAAAATGTCAGCCTCTAGTATACACCATCTCGCCTCTAGTATGCACCATCTCGCCTCTAGTATGCACCATCTCGCCTCTAGTATGCACCATCTCGCCTCTGCCAATAATAGCGATAGCAAACAGCCTTGGAATGTTTGTGGATTGCACCTTGAAAGAATTAGTTCACTAAACCCTAGTTAGCCAAATATATCCACTATTACTGTATATCAAAATCCCTTGTGATTGACATTGTTGTATAAAATCAAGTGTCATACTCTCCAACCCGAGTATGAATTACAAAGGAGCGAGCATGCAAGTTAAAGACACTTGGTCAGGGATATTTAACTCCAGTTCTGAAGGGCGACTGTCCTGACAAGTTTAGTTCAAACACTAATCAAACACATTTATCAAGGGCTTCAGGATAGAAGACATACATAGACGCCGCCCTATTGGGGAGGGGAAGGCAAGACATAAACTTTAATACATACATACAAGACACATCAGGCATAAACACATACAAGTCAACAAGGGAGCTGCAGTTTTTCTGGACGAAAAACAGAATAAGCGTTCACTTGTATACGTTTACAGGGCAGTCTCGCCCTCCCCAATATGGCGGCAGCGCTGACACGTCACAGCAACAGGACAAAGCATTCGTTGCTGCGTCTATGTATACATATATATATATATATATATATATAGCCTATAGGCTATCTATGTTCAGAATTTATTTGATTTAGGTCGGAGCTAAACTCTGCAGGACAGTGGCTCTTTCGAAGTGCCAACAAGGAAGGTGTTGTATAATAGACAGACTGTACAAGAGACAAACATGCATGATGTATGTAACTTATATGTGTGCTGGAAGAGCCATGCTGACAGATGTTAATTGTAGGGAATACAGAACTGGTTAGAGAGACATTTTGGATGCAAGCGATGGAGTGTTGCATGGACACACACCTTAACGTGGCCAACATCCCCTTGCTAACACACATGATAGAAGACAGTTTAAAGGGGTTAAAAATGATGGCTGATGGGCAAAGTGCACACTACTTCAGCATAAATGTTGTTGCTCACTCACTCATTCATACGTACACATGAAAGGAAGAGGGTCATTTGTAAGAAAAAAACAGCACATGTACAGCAAACTTAAGGGATACATTGATCTTTGGAGAGGATACTGGGGTCAATGAGGTACTTTACCTTTAATACACTCCCATAAAATCAAGCTGCATTATGGGTTCAAAAACAAATGTAGATGCAAAAGCAAAATATGACAGAGACGGTGGAGCTAAAATCAGATCTCAGATCTATGCGAGACTGTATAACGGTGTTAGTCTTCGAACATGCAATATAAATAATGTTTGCATGTAAACTAGTTCCTATAACGTCTTCTGTTATTAGTGTTAATACTCATCTGCTAGGCACAGCATGAACAATGAGGGTGACAGAACGTCAGCTTGGATGGTTAGCAGGGGTGACTGTGCTTTTCAAGAGTTTTAGCTGCACATGCAGAGATAATCAAATATATATTTATTTTATTTTACCGTCACTGATGTCAAAGATCTGGGATGGGGATAAATGTGGAAGAGGGAAAAAAATGAAAAGGACAATTTAAAAAATGATAACAAACAGGGAAAACAGAGGGCAAAGGTAAGTGACCTCACGAATGTACAACATGGAAAAAAGATATTTGAAGTGTTTTCAAATTGAGAATAAAACTTGAAGAAAGTCTGTTTTTTTAGCTAATTGCAAACTTTTATAAAGCTCAGCATTTTTTCACATGTTGATTGTCTGACTTTTAAGGATGCTGATGTTAAAAACAGTGGAGTTGTGTCTTGTAGAAAGTTGAATTATGAACCTTACGCCGCACAATTCAAAACACTTCAAATCCACTCTGAGAGCCGGCACGGATACCAATGAAGAAATGAATGTGTGAAAGCATCCCAGAGAATCGTCTCACCTGACTTGCGGACTGTTCCCGGTGTGTTACCCCCTCCCCCTGTGGGCTGAGCGCCCGGGCTAGGCGAGCCTGCTTTCTTAGTCAGCAGACTGTTGAAGAAGTTGGCCAGCACGCCCTCGCTGGTCTGACCGCCTGCCACATGAAGAAACAACACAATTAGCACAATCATACAGGTTAAGACAAGCTTAACACCCATTAAATAAAACAAAGTCTCAGATTAGCACAAACTACTAAAACCCTGAACTGGAATTAAAAACATGCTGAAAGACAGTCGAGATGAAAGTCTGAGCGAGAAATTGAACATGGATAAACAAGGAAAACGTCCAAAGCCACTCTAAAACCAACAAGCTCTTAATCCTCTTCAAACATGGGCAGCAATTTTCTTATAATCTAAACCCACGAAAGTTAAGTATTTCTCATCTGCATATACGACTAAAAATAGTAAATTCATTATTGTGGCCCCTCTATATTTACACAAAAAGACATGAAAGAAAATGGTACGCAGGTTATATTGTTGTCAAGATGAGTGGGTGTTAAAAACCAGATCCAGAGAGAAATAAATCCCCAGGAAGGAGGAGGAAGAAGTGTGATTCCAAAGCTGTTGCTCCCAGTAGTTGGAAAGCGGAAGATGCAGCCCCGGTGAGAAAGTGAAGGAAAGGATGGATAAGGAGAAAGATGCAGACGTCCTGCACACGTCGCTCTCATACACACCTTTCATGTTGGGATCAATCTTCTTGGTACCTGATTGCATGGGCATGACGTTAGCCACGTTGGCCGCAGCTGAACGGTTGGTCGTCCTTGGTGAGCCTGTGGGGGCTCTGTTTGTTGGGTCCTGTTAAACACACAGAAAAATGTTTTAGAATTACTTACTAAAAAAATCGAAACAATTTTAAAGCTGAGTGTATCTTTAAACATACAGAATTATACAATTTCATAATAGATTTTTTTTTTTAATTTCAATTTGGTTTTAAATGCATATATGTTTCAAAAATTCATATGTATTTCATGATTGCAAGTTATTTGCAAGATGTTAGGATAAAATAGTTTGGGTTGAAATGTTGTATGTACTGTAGACACTCACCACTGGTCTTCCTGCAGTGACTGGAGGCTGTTTGGCTAAGAGAGACTGAGAAAGAAAAATATTTTTCACTTTTTATGTCTCATTCTTGACTCTTCTGGTTACCCAAGATTAGCAAAGATTCCCAGTGAATCTCGATTTTACCAAGCACAGTTTTATTCAGGAAAATTTAATCTATGGGTTTTGTTTTTGTGGTCAATTAAAATCTTGTAAAAAGGTTACATAGCTAAGAAGAACTAAGTTATATCACCCAAAACGTGGGAAACTGTTCATAATACTATGCATACATAAAACACTGCAACATTACCTGCAACTTTACTAGAAATACTTGGTCATCTTCAGCTTGAACTTCCTTCTCATGTACAAACTGGAAAGCAATGCCAGACATTAGTGCTTGTACATTAAAAGAGGTTCTACTAAGAAACGTTTGGAGTACTTACCTTTCTAACTGGAGGTTTCACTATTACATCTTCAAAGTTGTCATCTGCTTTTAATGTCTGGAAATTTTCATGCAAGATGGCAATCTTTTTTTCATTGTCCCATCCTGATGGACTGAAAGTGAGAGACAAACATCTCAAAAACACCATTTAAACGTTAGCACCTTCATGCATTGTTCCTTTAAATCACGGTTTTCCTTCATTTTCCTTCCAGGACCCAACATGTATATACATACAGAAAAATATATAGAAAAATTATTTCTCAATGTAATTTGTAATAGAAATGTCATTGCAAATAAAAAATGTATGGTAAGACATAAAAACAATTGTTTTATTTGATAGTCAAGAGACCCACAGTTTACTCTTCTAGTATAAGCTGCACCTGTAGCTCTGCCACCAAGCACTTACATAAACACTGAGTCTTTCTCCACCACCTGAGCTGGGATGTCGAAGGGAAAGCCGTATAACCTGTGAACGAGATATTTATATAACAAGTCTAGATTTTTGTTCTCCTTCATGGATGTGTAGAGTAGTGCTGCCCCATCTGAAACACCACTTGTAAAGGAGAACACATTGAGACCATACAAGCATAAATACCTCTCTCCAATATTATTCTCTACTTGATTTTTGAAAGGCAGCCATTTTGGCTCTGGTGATTTCATTTTTATTCAGCTGCTAAACAAGAGATTACGGGGCAACTCTTTGACCAGTGCTGCCCCTTCAGACACACACAAAACCCATGATACTCTTATGCAAATAACTGATGTTTAAGGATACACTGCAGACAGAAGCGCCGGACGTGAGACTGGATGAAATCTAAGTGCTCGTCTTTATAATCGTGCTCCTTCTCCAAAGTGCTGATCGCATCACACTGCAGAGAGAGAGTGAGTGAGAGAGAGAGAGGTTAATTATTTTGTACCTGGATATATTTGCAATTCGCTTCGGATAAAAGTGTTTGACTTTTTTTATTTGGGGCTTCCAGCACAACCAAAAACCAACTTTGTAAATATCAATCCAAAACCGTAAATAACAGTAGTGGTCAAAAGTGGCATATTTGTACAATATTTTCTGTTAATGCCAACTCAAGTCCAACACCACACCACCTTATGTACTTTTGACCACTACTGTAAAAATATTTATTAAAACCCACATTGCTGTTGAAAACTCATTTTAATGAAGCATCGCAACACAAGTTAATTGATGTAACTGACGTACCTTATTGCAGACCACCACTATAGTCAGGCCCAGGTTGTTTGTAAGTGTGTTGTCCCCCAGGGGCAGCAGGACGCTCTCTTCCTCCGATTCAGGATTCCTTCTCTGGGGCACACCGTCCAGATCACTTCCTGGTTCCACATACTCCTGGAACTGTTTGACCGCTGCGTACACACAGTCACATTCAACCAGAGTAATTTAATATCCTCAATGCACTGCAAACTCATTCAAGCAAGAGGAATAAATGTCATACAACACAGCCTGCAGAGACTCGCAGTCTCAGAGGTCGAAAAGCATCCCCAAGATCATGCAAAACACACACAACTCACATCTGTGCTCCAGCTCTCTCATGGTTTCAGGAGGTACTCTGAGTTTGTCCAGGTAATCCCTCACCACACTGCCCCATTTCTGCAGCGAATCGAGGGCCAGCCACGGCCGAGAGAGATCCACCACAAACAGAACCAGCGAGTCCGCAAGGTTCTCTGTCGACACGGCGAACTTCTGCAGGCCTTTGTGATAGAGGTCTCCGTCAAGCACCCACGCGTTACACCGTGCATGATCTGTCGAAAGACAGCAGGGACTGGTGAGAGGTCTCTGTGGATTTTGCATGCCATTATTGAATTTAATGCTGTTTGCACCAAGTGTGAAGTGTGAAACACATTGCAACTACTGACAAGGATAGCAAAGCTTGACAGGTTGGCAAAAATGTTTTCCAAAAAATAACAAAACAGCAGTAAAAACTGTTTGAGTTATTAATTATAGGTAATTACAGTCGGTTATTTCATACTATTCCTTAAAATGGTTATATACACTTAAAGATGGACACTGCCAACCAGGTGTGTATTGTGTATTGAAGTGTTTGTTTGAAAGCTTTTAATTCTCACCATCAATGTCATCATCATGAACACTGAAATACATGTACTCTAAACCCCGCCCCTTCATGTACTCCTCTACACCTTGTAGTTTGGCCACAAGGGTGGTCTTGCCAGAACCCACCTCACCTGTAAAACAAGCCATAAGCACACAAGTAGAGACATTTGGACCCTGGAAAACATACATACTGTAGGCATCATATGTTACAATAACAAAACAAAAAACACACAGCAAAACAACCGATTTGTTACAAACTGGAAATTCATGTTTTGTATGCATAACAAATACATAACATAAAACAAAGATAAAATGATCACAATTTTTTTAATTCTCCAAATAGATCACTCTACAATAACATTCAAAACAAGCTTACATGACATTTAGTCATTTCAGATGTCTTATGAGTAATTCTTCCATTGAGGAAGTAAACGTCAGATAGTCGGTCTCAATACATACTTAGCTGCCTAACAAGTCAGCATTTTAGGCATCATGTACGACCGGACATGCATCATTAATATCTTAACGCCGTGCCGTGCTGTCTTGGTAGGCAGCTCACTTGATTTTGGGCCACACGGCCCTTCGTAAAAAATTCGGATTATCCAACGCATTGAACAAAACCTAAAAAGCTGAACTACAAGCAAATCTTTAAAATGAAACTAATTACTTAACTTAAACAAAACAAAAAACAAATAGCATTTCCGCTTCAAGCTCTATGTGTCTATCACCACGCGCACTGAGGATGACGGCTACTACTGTAGACAATGACGTGCGCTCAGTCGAGCCCTCAAAAATAACAATAACAGCACACTTAAAAATCACATCAGTGCACACATTCACGCTTCAACAGAGTCATCGGTCTTTGCAAACCCTTGCATTTACTCCATAGCACATGTCATTTAATAGCAATGAAACAACGGATGCAGATCCGCATGATGTAGCGACAACAGCAGACATGAAACAGCATTTATGTATGATAGAGTGAAAAACACCCACCCATAACCACCACATTCTTTCCCGACGGCAATTTTGACCGGGATCGCGTCGATACCTCACTCAATATCGATGACCTGGACGTAGAGAGTGGCGTTAGCTTTTAAATCCACACATCTAAACACAATAAGCATCAATGCGATCATTGAATCAGGCTGGCCTCTGTACCTGCCCGGCTGGGGTAATTTGCAAGTTAGCGGCTAACAACTGTCACATGCGGCTTAGGGCCACTTAAAGGCACGTTGAGCGCATATATGTGAGATTTAATGGGGGGGTAAGAACCGGTAAGGCCTACCATAAATTCTGCCCGTCATCATCCTCGGGATTTTGGCTTTCGGAAGTGCTGTTATTTACATTTGTGCTAACCGACAGGAGTGTATTTCTGCCCGTAGTCGCCATCTTCGCAGGCTTGAGTGACACCCCTGAATGAGCCCCGGATGTGTCGCACAGAACCGAGCACTGCTTTTCTGCTGGGCGTGGACCGATGTGAGCCGCAATCACAGCCCAAATTCTAGTTTAGGATATTAATAGCAACGTAAAGTAAGATTTGCTGTACTCGGAGTATTATTTTAATTTCATTTTTGAAACCATGCATCCAGGGGACGAATAGAACAATCATACTCGGATATCCAAGAAAGAAACCCTGCTAAAAACAATACAAATTCTATCCATTACAAATATAATTTTATTAACATTACAGTACCTATACAATATATCTTTATTTGGTGTGTATGTGGACTCATTCCAGTAGCATCCAAAATTACCAGTAGAGACCAACAGGCCATTACAGTTAAAACCAATACAATTCCCATTGTAACCATTTAATTTATTAGAACATTTGTAATGGTTTGTAATTTTGTTCATGAGGGAAGTAGGCTTTTGAAAATTCTAACACAAATGAAAGAAAGTCTTTAGGAATGAAAAGTACTTAAAATGTCACTTCACACAGAAAGAGCGATAGAAATGAAGAAAACATAAATAACGTTTACATGCTCTAAGTTACGCAACAGTTCACACAACTGAACAATTTTTAAAAACGCTTTGTTTCGTGTCTTTGTATCCATCAACGGAGCGCTCATCGGATTTCACATCAGTTGTAATTTACCAATCACACCGCCAGAGAGCAGAGTTACACCACAGTGCCTTCCACTCACTCCCCTGTTTAAATAGAAGGGGATTAAACAGTCAAGTTGACTGTAGTGCGCTCGCCTGTCCTGCTCTTATGCTGAGAGAAGAGACTGGTCGGACGATCCATCACCTTTACGCTCAACCCGATGGATCTGTTTTTATTGCCGTAGAGAAGCTGGTTATGGAATCGGTGTCTTTGGATGGAAAATGAGTTCAATGCGCAAACTGGACTCATCTCGATCTTAACACTGAAGAACTTTTCTGGTTTAGGACTTGTTCTTCTTACACTGAAGCAGTGGGTAGGTTTTGTGCCTTTAATAGAAGAAAACAAACATAAAACGCTTAAAGAAACGATTTAGATTATTATTATGATATTTCAGTTGATTTGGTGTTTACGCATTTATGAAATAAGGAAATGTAAAGTTTGCGTAGCTAAATATTGTTGGCAGAAAACGTTTCTTTGATAAAAAAATCTTATCTTTTGCTTAGTGATTGGTGTATTTTAAAGGGTTAAAAAAGATAACTTAACCCTCTAAACAAGTCGGTTATCATCATAAAGGCTTGCAAGAGAATGCCTTGTTTTCATAAAAATGTTTTTGTGTTTATTTGATTTCTACTTTTACGAGAAGTTTGGGTCAGCATTTGGTGATAGGCTATTGGTGTGTGCTTCGTAGGATTCATTCATACGTAGTCACATAGATCTTTTGAACTGAAATATATTTATATCTGGAATATTTCCATATCGCGAGATGAAAAGTCGATCGCAAATCTGCGTTTGATATCCGCGCATCATGTGTTGTTTGTCATACTGCTCGTTAACAGCTTGTAAACCAGGCCATTGGTTCACGACCGCCAGTCTATTCAGCAGTATGTGATTTATTATTAATTCATATAGCAAGATAGGCTTCTTCACGGTTATAAGTATTGTTTCAAAAGACGCAAAGCAAATACGCGGGAGAGCGCGCGCCAACACGAACACCTGCACGGCTCTATTCACGCGCAGCCACAAGAATTAATCTGCGCTAGCGAGAGTGGCCAGGTGCATTCAAATATCGCATCAAAGTGGGATTGCTTACTGTAAAAACTGCCGGGGGTTGCCAGCAAGAATAATAGCCATGTCCACTTTGCAGGGTTAGGAGGCACGTGGCTCCCTTTTATCTAAAAATAACAATAATGATATAAAAATAAAAATGTGGCACTCAAAAGAAGCAGCGGCCATGAATAATTGAGTAACAGAGAGAGAGAGAGAGAGAGAGAGAGAGAGAGAGAGAGAGACATTCTCTGTTGTATGGTCGCAGAGGGAACCTCTCCCACAGGGAATGCACTGACCTCTCTTCACATGGTGCATGAGTGAAGAGCAATTTCATTATAAGACAAAGTTATCACTGTCACCCGTTTTCTCTTATCATCAACACATTTATTGTGTTAGAACTTGTCTATTCAAACGTCTAGCATAATGAATTCAGTTATCTCAAGGACTGCCTTTCTCTAGAGACTACACTGTAAAAATGTCTTTGTCAGCTAACCTTTAAAACAAAGGTCTAAATTTAATGAGTTTGAACAGCAAGAGAGAAATTATTTCAATCAACATGGCAACGAAATCCTGTAGGCCTATATCTGGCCATTTATTCTCAATGTTCCTGTTAGGCAAAGGTCATGGGTTCAGACCCCATGCAATTAACGCACTGCAAGTCGCTTTGGATAACTGTCTGCCAAATGCATACTGTAAATGTAAATTGTGTGTACAGTACCACTTGAGAAAGTTTATAAAATGCAGAGACTATTAAATAAATGTGTTGAATTTGAAAATTGTTGTCATACAGCATGTGATAGAAATTTGTCTTCTCCATGACAGCTTGAACACGGGACATCACAATGAGTAACATCTAAGAGTCAGCTGCCACCACGCTGGGCCTCTTCAACAGCCCATGTCTGACAAAAGTGGAGCTCCGTGTGGCCTGCAAAGGAATATCTGACAGGGATGCTCTGTCCAAACCCGATCCCTGCGTAGTCCTCAAGATGCAGTCCCACGGGCAGTGGTTTGAGGTGTGTCACACTTCAGTAGCATATTGTGATTTACATCTTCTATTCTTCAAGGCAGGCAGAATGATATTTTGAATTATATGTTTGTATATGGCTGATTTTGAGGCTGTAGATTGTGCCAAAACGCATGTCCTGCTTTCCTGTGCTAGACTAATATAACCAAGATTAGACGCTTCACAAACTCAAGCACATAGGTGCAGTATCTCAAGGATTTACCATAGAATTAGGGTTAGATTTCTGTTTGAGACCAAAACAGCTGTTTCTGACATATGTGGCTTTGCTTTGCACAGTTAAGGATTACATCCACAATAAATAAGGCTGTCATATAAACCCCAAATGTAAAAACTAAATCTAAAAACTGTGTTTGTGATGTTTATAAAATCCTGTAAATTCAGCCTCAGAAAAAATTAAGAGACCATTCCAAATTTTCATTAAATTACAAATTTAGATGTATTGTGGCCATTCCAGTCCTGTGTCTGTTGAATTTGAACAAAATCGAACCTTAGGAGTGACAAAGTGATCCAGCAGCAATTTTGAAGTATTTGAGGTCTGAAAAAACCCAAAGCATCTTTTTTGTTATTTTGACCTGCTTCTCCAGGTTTCATTTTCTGTAAATAAATGCAAATAGAAACCATATTTGTATTTTAAACGTGGGAGAAATATTGTAAGTAGTTTACAGAATAAAACAAAAATATAAATTTGACTTAAACACATACCTATAAATAGTTCAAATAAATTCAGAAAAACTGAAAATGGTCACAGCATGTGAATAGTACAAAACCAGTATAGAAAACATATTTTTTGCATATAGAAAATAAAGTTTTGCTTTGTTCATGTTTAATTGAGACTTTATATTATGAAAATAACATCACACTATATTATGAGAAGAAAACATTTTACTATGAAAATAATGTCACAATACAAAAAAACATAATGGTACAACAACATGATTCATTTTCCTACTACAACATTTAATTTCCCATTTGATTTTGAAATGAAATGTGACCAGGACCACTTTGAGAAATTGACTCATTAATGGGATGACCATTGAGTATTATTTTAAGAGGTTTGTTATTGCCACTAATAATAACCTGACACTTGCAGCAAATACAATTTGCACTTCAAGTGCAATAACTCAATCTCATCTGTCTTTAGTTTAGTTGGCTCTTTTTTGGTAAGAGCCATTGACATTGATTTGGGATGTCAACTGAATCAATTCAGTACATGAACTGGATTGAGGAAAATCCTTTTCATCATCCAAACAATCAGCCAGTGAATTGAATCGCACAGGACTGCACTGATACTCACAGATGTCATTTTAAAAAGAGCTTTAAACACTGAGGTCAAATTCAACCACTGGACTCTGACATTTGGCATGTTCTGATTGGTTGCAGGTGGACCGGACGGAGGTGATTCGCAGCAGCATCGTTCCGGTTTTCTCCAAGGTCTTCACAGTGGATTACTACTTTGAGGAAGTGCAGCGGCTCCGCTTTGAGTTGCATGACATCAGCAGCAGCCATAATGGACTCAAAGAGGCGGACTTCCTGGGTGCCATGGAGTGCACGCTCGGACAGGTGATTGCACCGCAGAGTGCACACTTAGCGGAAACGCAGTAGGGAAGATGAAAGCGTGCATGTGGAATGAGAGCGTGAGACGGTGGATGGCTAAATTAGAAAGATTGTGGGTATTCAAAAGGCTGCTCAAAAGAGCAGGAAGGTGCCATGTGGGTAAAAGCACTGTAAAAAACTTCTTTTGTTCTCATCTGTAATAAAACAAGACTGCAGTACACGATTAAAGGAACATGAGAGAATTCAAGAGTTCATGCGAGGAAAAAAAACATGATGTGCTTGATAAGAGAGATTTGTAATGGACCTCTTCAGTTTCAGACTGTTTGTGTTGATGTGTCCCTTATGTTCTCCCCTTTTTCTTCACAGATCGTATCGCAGAGGAAACTCTTGAAAGCTTTACTGAAGCAAGGAAACACAACGGGAAAATCATCTATCACAGTGAGAACAGACATCCCACTTTCACATATTGAAAATGCACTCTTTTCATATAACCTGAGCGATGACCTCTTTGAAATCACAGGTGACAGCGGAAGAGTTGTCTGGAAATGATGACTATGTGGAGTTAGCGTTCAGTGCCAAGAAACTGGATGACAAGGTTTGACATCTCAGTAATTGCTCAGCAGGCACCTAGTGATGGAAACTGTCTGATAACATTGGTTACAAACACAAACAAAACAAAGTTTTGTTTTTTGACAGATGTTGAACGTGAACTTTTGTATAATGATCTTTACGCCTTCCATTACTGCGTTATGACTCTAAAAGCAATTATCACCAAAATCTACATGCAGCAGATGGATCATACACTACATAGTTTGAGTCAGGTTAAGTTTGAAGGGAAGGTTCACCTGAAAATGAAAATTCTTTCATCGTTTATTGATGTCATTCCAAACCTGTATGACTTTCTTTCTTCTGCAGAACACAAAAGAATATTTTGAAGAATGTTGGTAACCAAACATCATTGGCCCCCATTGACTTCCATTTTATGAATACAAACCCACTGAGACATTTCTCAAAATATCTTCTTTTGTTTTCCACAGAAAGAGTGATATACAGCTTTTCAACGGCATGAGGGTGAATAAACGATGACAGAATTTTAACTTCCGAATGGGACAGACCATTCATTATGCAGATGTATCTGGAAATGATAAAGTAACACACATGAAGATATCTACATATGTATTTCTTCATTGGGCTGAATGTTTGTTTCTGGTATTTAGGACTTTTTTAGCAAGTCAGATCCATTTCTGGAAATCTTCAGAGTAAATGACGACGGCACAGCATCACTGGTGCACAGAACAGAGGTGAGATATTCACACATGCAACTGCATATAAATACATGTTGAAAAAATATAATGTACATGCATTAACTGATTCTAATGTTTTTATATTGTGCAGACCATAATGAACGATCTCAATCCTGTCTGGAAATCCTTCAAAGTTTCATTAAACACACTTTGCAGTGGAGACCATGAGCGAGAGCTAAGGGTATGACAGACGTTTTACGTGTTCAGCTTTTCATAATGTGCTAAATATGTTTGATATTCTGTTTCAATTTGATATTTTAGAATGTATTAGTCTGTCTTTGTGAGTGTATGTGGAAGTGTGTGCTGCAGTGCATTGTTTTGTGATACATATACAGTATATATACAGCATGATACATAATAGTGTCCCTTTACTGCCAATAATGTGCTACAGTTTAAATGTTTTTGCAGAATTCCTTATTAATTTATATGAAGTCACTAATCTAAGCATACTGATATGTTCTTCACACATGCTTTTGAGATGTTTAAAATCTTATAGGACAGTGGATCATCTCATTGAAAGAACATTCACACAGCTTTTATGTCAGCAATGCTTTTTTGTTATTTTCTTCTGATCTCACCGTAACTGTTTGGTCACATCAGATTAGAGTCAACTTGGCAGATTTATGTAATGCCAGTCTTCTCCATTCCACCTCACCATTGTAGCTGACATCTCTCATAGTGAGCTAATTACTGAGTGTGTAAATGGAGCCCGGCTGTTTGGAGGACCCTGACAGTTAACTGAGAGGACCAGACACGGTGGAACCAAAGCCAGAAATTGATGTTATTGCCCTTTAGTCCAATCAAGCCCACACTGGTTCTGAGCAGCCTGGACGTCACCGTTAGAACGTCATGTCCTTCAGTCCAACCTGTAAATAACAATGTTCTTGCAACTCTAGGAAGAACAAGAAATAATGTTAGCTACTAGATAAGATTGAGTGAGTTTAGAAAATGAGACTAGACTCCACAGCTTTAAGTAGACATTGTTGATATTTAAAGTCTGAATAATTAGAGCGGTGGCTTTATCTGATGCGACAGTCAAATCCACTTTATAAGTTCTTGGGAGATAATTAGTTGACGTGACCTGTAAATGTGGTATGTTATACACCATCTTAATTATTTTCACCATTTGGCTAATTCTTTTATAAATGCAATTTGTGCTGTATATGATAATATATAAAGTGACAGCTTTGCTTAATTGTATTCCCTATAAGAGTTCCTATTTCAAGCGTGTTTATGTGTGTCTAGTACACCGAACGCTTGTTTGTGTCAAACTTTCCTTTTCTCTCTGTTTCTCTCCTCTCACACTCACAGATTTCAGCATTGCAGGTGTAAGATACTCATTGGTATGCGATGCAGAAAGAGGCGTTAGAGAGCTGCATTGTACTTAACTGATTCTAAATGGGATTCTCTTTTTTTTAGGTTTAAATAACATCGAATCTATAAGTCCTTATCTAATTCTGCACAAAGCTGTAGTGGAAAAGCAACACTGAAGCGTGACATTATAGATCTTACTTTTATTTGCATTAGAGAAAATAAACAACTGAAAGCATTTAAACATATTGCTGCCTTCTGAATCATCGTATCTCCATATTTCATGATTTTTATTTTTGCCATAAATCATTATTATTAGTCACCTTTATGTTTGTCACTGGGTTTTGCAATATTGAACCTATAAAAAGTATTAAAACGTGCTTGTCAACTTTGACAACACAGTATGTAATCATTTAAAAAGTACAGTGGGTTTTTTTCCATTTCCTGAAAAACAGCAACGATATAGAGAGCTTCGTTAAACATCTCCGAGTTGGCACTTTATTTTGAAGCACTAAGCTTTTACTTGTAAATAACCTCCACTTACCGCAAATTAACTAAATCTATATTGCTTGGGAACATGCTATTTGAAATTAAGGTTGCGGCAATTATGTTAAAAAGCAGAAATACAAAATCTAATGTTCAAACATTATTATATTAAGTTCTTTTGAGTACTCAGGGGCATTCGTTGTCAGACATATGGGAAAACAGTTCTTTTAAGTGTCTTGTTCCTGAATATACATGAACTGTTTTGTTTAATATTCATGACTTTGTTACACCGAGCAGAGGGGACAGCAACATCTCTGCAGTGAAAACACACATTGAATTCAGATTCATGGAGTTTCGAATCAGAACCTCTGCATGGAATCAGGTCTGATGTGAGATCAATAGACAGTCTGACTGAGACGTACAGAAATTCAGAATCTGAAAATATAAAAATCAAACCTAGAAATAACAAGGAATAAAAACAAAGAAATATTTATTATTAATAACATTTCTGCACTGTTCGTCATCTATTGAAAATCATATTAGTGATAAAAAGATCAGATACTTTTGCATAAAAGCATATATTGTCAAATGCATGTAAACGTAGCTTTAATCGGTTATTGAAAGTTCAAATTATCGATCGTTCTTTCATCACTGTGTTTAAAGTAAGTAATAAGTAAGTAATGTACTAAGTAATCTTCCTGTGCAGATTTTGATTGGCCCATCAACAGTTTATATGTGTGTGAGCAGTGCAGAGCATTCTGGGAATGTTTCCAAACTGTGCATAAGAGAAGGTGTGAGTTTGAGAGGAGTTATTGCTGGTTCCTCTTCCTTTAGATGAAAAGTCAACCACAGCATCTCTGTATTAATTTTTTAAATGGCCTTCAAATTTTGATTACCACCCGCGTATGTGTCGCATCAATGATTCATTAACAACAACGCTACAGTGCAGTCTTCCTGCACCCGACACACACAACCAAGCTCACAAAGACACGCACACACACCGGCGCACAGATGTGAGAGTTAAATCTTTAAACCAACAACATGACAATGCACATTAAAATGTCACTTGTATTATTATAGCAAAATGGCCTGATGTAAATTTGTATGACCATTAGCTCACAAGTCATAAAGATTGTGAGGTATTTTTCCTTAGGCTTTATCTCGAAGATTTAAAAAAAGCTAAGTGCAGTTGCTAGATAAAAAATTATCAAAACGTTGCATTTTACTCCCACGGTAGTGTGAAAAGTTATTGCTTTCATCATGTTGGCTGCACTTGTGCTGTTCTTCAGAATATTAGCATTTGGACGCGGTTTAATTAGTTTGTATTTTTACCCTTCGTTCAATCTGTCGTTTCTGAGATTATGCCATGTTGGCAAATGGTTGTTTGTGAATGTGTATGTGGAGAAAGCTCTTTGCCAAAGCATAAACAATGAATCTTGTCTTAATCTTTATATTTACAGTATATATAGTCGTACTGTTTTGGTCATTCACGTCATTTCTTGCTTTAAATTTATTTTTCTTTATTTTATTGTTGTAGTGTACAGTATGGGACTGGGATTCTAATGGCAAACACGACTTCATAGGGGAATTTCAAACCACCTTCAAAGAGATGAAGTCAGCCATGGATGGGAAGCAGGTACACATCCACCCAGTACATTCTGCTTCTAAATATTAGATCTTTGCTTTTCAATGAAAAGAAAAGTGAAAAGAAAAATCATATTATCACTATTGCTCGCCAAATTACATGATTTACATGGATTTGGTGATGTGATGTTTCACATCATTTCAGAATAAATATGTGAAGTAGCACTAGATGATGAAGATCCATACACATTTCGGGGAGATCCTAGTGAGTGCACTTAAATAAGCAAACAATAGCAAAGATATTAAAACATTTCTAGAATAGCAATAGCATGCATACTTCCTAACTCTACAGTATATGAGGCAAGAACACTTTATTAAAAAAAACTCATATCACATCTCAACAGTAGTTTGCCTATGGGCATTTAAAAATGGTCTAATGAGGCCAAACCTGAACACTGCTAAATGCATTGAGCATTTGTGAAAACAATCCCCATCCAGCTTGATGGATTTCCAAATATTTTCTTTAGTATTTCACTATGAGCAGTATACTGTATAGTATAGTGTATACACGTAACTGTATACCCGTTTCTCTGTGCTTCATTCTTAATTCTTTTTTTTTACTTTTGTGCCTTTTGCCCTTCATTATATGGAGGTTCTAGATCTGTAATTTAATCATGTTTTACACATAAAATAATTACACATTTAATAATAACATAACAATAACAATAATAATAACACATTTAAATACTTGAAATTATAGACACAACACTCACAAAAAGAGGATTTGCTGGGCTTCGTAGGATCTCACATGTTAAGATCTCATGATCGGTCGAGTACTACTTTATCTCGGTAACCATCTTGTTCCTCCTGGAATAAATAAATCATGGTTAACTGGAAAAAGTATCAGTAATGAGAACACAATGAGCCAAAACAGACGTTGCTGATGGTGCCGCAGATGGACAGTGATACTTCAGAAAAATATGCTTTAAACACTATTTGATCTTCTATTTTATCATTTTTATTTTTTTACAATCAAGTATTTTCAATCCTTGCCACTTTTGCACATATACACACACACATCATAAGTGTTCCAAATACACACTATGCATCAGTCTATTTATTGCGTTGCTTCTCTCGACTGAAATGTATTACAGGCTGTTCTGATTAGAAATCATAGTGTGGCTTTAAATTCCATTAACTTTATATGCACCATCAGTCTCTTGAGTCCACAGAGGAGCAGAGCAGACAGACCTCAACAGACACTTCACAGTGCATTTAATAATCAGTGGCAGACCTCGACCGGCTGAATGCGCTGCAGGTGGAGGATACAAACGTGCTTTATTTTCAACAGGAAACTCAGATACGTTTCATATGTAGTGAAACTGAGGGATGTCAAACGATTAATCGCGATTAATCGCATCCAGAATAAAAGTTTGTGTTTACATAATACTGTGTATATATATCTGTGTACTGTGCATAATAATTTTGTATTTATTAAATATATACATGCATATATTTAAGAAAAATAAAAAAATGTATAAACATTTATTTATAATTTCAATTATTGGTAAATATAAATAAATATATTTAAATATTTCCTAAATATGTATTCATGTGTATGTGTTTGTATTTATAAATACAAAATTATTATGCACAGTACATATATAAATATTATGTAAACACAAACTTGTGTTCTGGATGCGATTAATCGCGATTAATCGTTTGACAGCTCTAATATATACACATGCTGTACATATACAGTAAGATTGTATTGATGTGAAGTAAAGATTGTGTGCTCCCATATTTTTTTAATCCACATTCTGCTCTACTCAACTCACGAGAAACTGATCCCGAATCTCTCCAAAAGGTGACATATCAACTCTGACGTGTTTATTGAAGTCTTGCCTGCGAGTCTTGCCTCTCGCTCTCGCCAATCACTCTCATATTTTCTGAAAAGCCCAACAACGGGCTCTATGCTGTCCTGAGCCATTTAGACATCCATCTGTCAGTGTGATTGTGAGGCTGTAGATATGTTTCTCTCATACTAATCTATCACAAGCACCTCCGATTTTTGATAAAAGACCTGCACGTCTACGCAATCTATCATGCGGATCAAGGGGGTTTAGGGCAGAGCTGATGTGTTCTGATGTCTCCTGTTTCTGACAGATACAGTGGGAGTGTATCAATCCTAAGTACCAGGTGAAGAAGAAGAACTACAGAAATTCTGGGATGGTGATTCTTACCTTGTGCAAGGTGAGAATGTTCACATGCAACAGTATATAAAAAGTGGTTGATTTATAGTTATGGTTTGGGCTGGTATAGGGTTTGATCCCAAACACGGGTTAATAAGAATGTTTCCATGCAGCAAAAATAACGATCTGTCTTTGTTTCAGATAATAAAGATGCACTCTTTTCTGGATTATATTATGGGAGGTTGTCAAATTCAGTTTACAGTAAGTGTTTTAGAATGCCATAACTTTAAATGCACAAATTTAGAAAATAATTGACCGGTTTAAAGGAACAGTTCACCCAAAATGAAAATTCAGTCTTTATTTACTCACCCTTAAATTGTTCCAAATCTGTATACTGTACATTTCTTTGTTTTGACGAACACAGAGAAAGATATTTGTAAGAATGCGTGAATCCACATTGTTCTTGGCCACCATTGACTACTATAGTAGGAAATATTGCTTTATTAATTTCTTTGTTCTGTTGAACACAAAAAAAAATATTTTGAAGAATGTAGGACGGCAAACCGTTCTGGGGCACTTTTGTCTACCACTGTCATTTTTCCTACTATGGAAGTCAATGGTGGCCAAGAACTGTTTGGTTACAAGCATACGTACAAATACATTTCTCTGTGTTCAACCAAACAAAGAAATTTGTACCGATTTGAAACAAATTGTGGGTGAGTAAATAAAGACAGAATTTTTATTTTGGGGTGAACTGTCCCTTTAAGTCTGTCTAACAAATGAGCCACTGTCAAAAAGATCTAATTCTAGTATACAGTATATATATATATATATTGCACTGTCACATATGTCAAGATAAGTGTTAAATATTATCAAAAGGCTAAAAAAAACATAGTTTTTCTCAATATCACCAGCCCTCATAGACACCCATCAATCGTTGTCTATTCTAGGTTACAAACGTCATTTACATCATTTAAATAATGTTATTCTGTGACTTTACCTTAACACTAGTGTTGTTCCGCAGGTGGCAATTGATTTCACCGCTTCAAATGGTGACCCTCGAAACAGCTGCTCCCTCCATTACATCCACCCATACCAGCCCAATGAGTACCTGAAAGCTCTAATTGCGGTTGGAGAGATCTGCCAAGACTACGACAGGTGACCTACCATTCACTCCATACCAGCCAATCAGTGAATTTTGCCAAATGAATTTATTAACAGATCTACTCCATCCCCAAATCGATCACTCATCTGTTTGCATCAGTTGTTTTTCTAAGGACAGTCCATTAAACAAACTTTCAGACTAATTAATCAATCAATTACACATTGCCTCATTCAAACATTCAGCAATATGACTGTCTGTGTGTTTAGAATGCAGTGATTTCATGTCAAAAAATTGTCACTTTTTCTCACCCAAGAAGACATACGGTAATTTAGGCAGTGTGTCCATCATATTTGGCTCTCCTCAGCTCATTGCTCATCTCTGAAGCTCATAAATCCATTCTGCTTCTCATCTGTTTCCAGTGACAAAATGTTTCCCGCGTTTGGCTTTGGAGCACAAATCCCTCCGGACTTCAAAGTAAGTTCATTGTTTCATGTGGAAAAAAAGAGTTTGTTTGATTTTTAAACTTTCATTCTTCAGATGAAATTATGCTTGATTTTAGTTATTTAAAGTAACTGTAAAATTACTGTCACCATGATGCTTGTTTTCATTTGTCTGTGTTAGATTTAATAACTATTGAATGCAAGATCAATTTTCCACTAAGATATTTAAAATGAGCATTTAAATCATATTTCATTCAGTGGTCATGTTTTTAAATGTTGCAATTTAATGAAAAAAAAAATTCCAAACAAACTTTTGGTTGATTTTCATTCATTAATGATGATAAGTCATTGCGAGATGAAAATATAAAGATTTTTTTAAATGCACAGTTGAATAGAACTTGAAAGTTGAGATGTACCAGACTGAATCTCTAACTTGATTTTACGACTGCGAGAAGTTTCTAATGCAATATTATAAATCTCCATGGAAACCAAAGTGCCCTAAATCTCTCACAGTTACCTGACAGGAGATGCTGAATAATTCATGAACTGCCCTTTCGCAATAATCACCACATCATCACCTACTAATCTACGCCAATCACAGGTCATCAGATTGGTTGCAATGTTATAATCAGAGGTTGGGACGTGGTTGGATGTGACTCTGAGAATGCATTTATTTGACTCCAGTACAAGCCACGGGGAAGTTCCATGTTTTATGCATGCCGTTATTCTTTTCATTGACTGAAAAGACTTTAAATATAAATGAACCATAAAAAAACTATGAATAAAATAAAGAACGTTTTAGATCTTTCAGTACATCATGCAGGCTCTGACTGGTTATGTATCCCAGATGTGTGTTATTTAGAATATCAAAGCTAAGTCAGTCACTGTCACTGTCATAGGTCAGTGTCACTGATTATTAAGATTTTTGATATAGAGTTTCTCTTTCCGTCCTAAGGTTTCTCATGATTTTGCAGTGAATTTCGATGAGGACAACCCAGAATGTGCTGGTGAGTCACGTGTTTTTATTTTAAAATGTTCATTGAAATCCAGTTTAATCTCAGTGTGTGATCCAAACATCACTAAAGGGTGAAGATGGTAATTCAAAGCATGAGTCATGTGGCGTTTTAACCGATGACCATGCATTTAAATGATGATGTGCTTTTAAAATGTGATGTTATCAACTTTTTCATCTTTGAGACAAAAGGTCATATTAGTATTTTAATAATTTATTTTTATGTGTAGAAGACTGGTATTAAAAATAGTCCACAGTATATCGTGACTTGCTTTAGCTGTGACTGTATTCACAATATACAGTATGGCCTCTTGTACCTACAGTATGTTTAATTATGACATGTTTCATTAAGTATGCTTTTGTGTGTTTTGTAGGAATTCAAGGCGTGGTTGACGCTTACCAGAACTGCTTGCCAAAAATCCAGCTGTATGGTCCGACTAATATCGCTCCCATCATTCAAAAGGTTGCCAACTCTGCTTCTGAGGAGATGCACACCAAAGAGGCCATGGTTAGTAAGAGAGAGAGAGAGAGAGAGAGATTTCTGGACAGCACCATATTGGCACCATCTGCTTTGCTGCTGTTGTGTATTTATCAAAACAAACCAAGTAACAGTTGTATATGAAAAAAAACACTGATATTTTATTGCATATTGTGATGACAGTGAGTTCCAAACTTCTGGGACCAAATTAAAACATTTTACTTAACCAGAAAGTTTAAGGAATTTAAAGGTAAAAGTAAAATTAGTGATAGTATAAAAAAAGAAATATTTAAAATTCTTCGATTTGAAATGTAAGCAAATATGTAACATTGAACTAATTTTTGCATGTCAGTGTTAAATGCTCCTAAACATTTTCTCCTTCTTTGTTTCTTTCTGCCATTAGGAATATTTTATACTGCTGATCTTGACAGATGGAGTGATCACAGATATGGCAGACACAAGAGAGGCCATCGTCCACGCCTCCCACCTGCCCATGTCGGTCATCATCGTCGGCGTGGGCAACGCGGATTTCAGCGACATGCAGATGCTGGATGGTGATGATGGAATACTCCGCTCGCCTAAAGGAGAACCCGTCCTGAGGGACATTGTTCAGTTCGTGCCATTTCACAACTTCAAACATGTGAGTAAAATACATAAAAACACAGTTAAACTAAACAATTGAAATGCATTTATTCTGCTTTTTTGTCTTATTGGTGTCAAAATGTTGAATTGATCAGAGATTTTACAAAGCATCCAAATCTTGAAATGCTGCCTTAATAGCACACATGAAACACAATTCACAGCAATGAAGCTTTTTCTGTGGCTCAGTGGTTAGAGCATGGAGCTAACAATGCAAATTGCACACATACTTAGAAACAAATGTATAGTAAAATTTGGATAAAAGCGTCTGCCAAATGCGTAAATGTAAATGTAAATGTAAAGAAGTCCTTATCAGCTGCTCCTGAAGACATTCTCTCTCTGTGGAGCCAGAAGTAATGAATGATTATTACATATACCCTTAAAATTCTTTAACATAAAATTATCAAAAATATATAAATAAATGTCAATATAATATACAGCAAATATCATAAACTGTATGAATTTGACTAGATTATATAGAAATAGATGCAAGTAAGATATATGATTAAACAAGTAAATATATGAATAAATAAGCAGAAGTACATGAACAATGCGACTTTAGTTTAGTTTTAGCATTCTTCAAACTATCTTCTTTTGTGTTCTGTAGAAGAATGAAAGTCATACAGGTTTGAAACGACAAGAGGGTGAATGAGTGAATGAATGAAGACAGAATTTACACTTTTGTGTTGCACATTTTAACAGTATAGTTATATGCCGAAAACGTCACACAGCTGATTAAAAGACCCAAACAGAAAGTTTTGCCAATTTAATGACTGACTAATAAACCAAAGCTTAGTGAACAGATGTTTATAATGTAGAGAGACGCTTCGTGCCGGGTTTGGTGATTCAACTGTGTTGAACCTCCGGTCAGGGTATAGAAACTATGAGAGGGCCGAGTACATCTGAAGGAATCCTGCTTGCGTTTCATCTCTCCGTTGTCTCAGGTCAGCGTTTGCCTCACAGCTGTCTGTCTCACCCTCAATAACAAGCATCTCGCCTCTGCAACAGAGGGACGTACAACACCAAAGCGCTTACATTTTACAGCTCTGTGTTAAGGTTTAATTAAAGAGTGTGAAAGCGTTCATGTAGAACAGTCTTCATAATGAATGCGTTCCTATAAGTGCAGTCAGACATATTCTGTGCTGCTATAGCACCATATGAATATGTAAAGCGAGAGAGAATGAAACCTATTGTCAAAACAGTCTTGTCTCTCTCTTGTTTTTAACACAAAGCCTGCGGATCATATCAGGAAGTGTAATTTTAAGCATTTGGTGTTGTTCATAAATTATTTATTGTATATGTAACAATGACAGCTGTGAGAAGGACAGATTGTACTTGATGGTCCTTATATAACAACACGGCACAATAACTGAATTATCACAACATCTGAATGTCTGGTGAGATATGTCTATGTTGTTTTATCTCATAATAAAATATTTATGTCTGGTCAGCTGTGTCTATGTTGTTTTATCTCATAATGTAATATTTATGTATAATATATTTACTTATTATGTTGCACAATATTGTACATTTATGTTGCTTTAGGAAGGATTTTGTTTTGCGGTGAACCTTTGGTACACATGTTTGGTACAAGGCATCCCATGCAGCAAAATCCAGCGAAGGCTTTGTTTTGCTTCTCTTCACAGTCGAGAAAATGGCTGTTAGGAAACTTGCTACCTCAGGTCAACTTCTGCAATATCACACAATTCATAAATATAGCGCAACTCTGAAAGTGTGAAGTCGACCGTCCGATGCGTATGTTCCAGTGAGAAACTGAGCTTGTGTATGTGTGCGCGCTTTTATTTTTAGCTCTGTCCTGCTGTGTTTTCTCCTGTCTGTCTCTAGCTGTTTGTAGACAGGAAGAAATGGGAGTGACACCTTCCCGGTATCATCCACTCAAGCGCAAGTGCGAGATTTCATGTATGTTCTCTCAAACCTGTTTTGTCTTCGACACAGGCCTCTCCCGCGGCATTGGCGAAAAGTGTTCTGGCTGAGGTTCCCAATCAAGTAGTGGATTATTACAATGGAAAAGGCATCAAGCCCAAATGCATGTCAGACTTTGAATCTTCCAGGGCTTTCAGTCCCTGAGCAACGCACAGCCATAGAGCATCTTCGGAGACTCGGCTCATTTTTTCAAAGGCTTATGACAACTTCATTGATCATTTCTTTGCTTGCAGCAAAGGTATTGACAAGCTGGTCTGTCCTTGGTTTTTTCACAGTAGGTTTTCCATAGCCTTCAGCAAAATATCCTTTTTTTTCTAAATACAATTATTAAAGGAACAGTTCACCCAAAAATACATAAAGATATTTGGAAGAATGCTTGTAACCAAACAGTTCTTGGACCCCATTGACTACCATAGTAGGAAAAATGACAATGGTAGTCAAAAGTGCCCCAGAACTGTTTGCTTTCTTACATTCTTCAAAATATCTTTTTTTTGTGTTCAACAGAACTAATACATTTACAAAGCAATTTTTCCTATGGTAGTCAATGGTGGCCAATAACTTTTTGGTTACAAGCATTTTTCCAAATATGTTTCTCTGTGTTCATCAGAACGAAGAAATTCATACAGATTCGGAACTTGAAGGTGAGTAAATTAAGAATTTTCATTTTGGGGTGAACTGTTCCTTTAACATCATTTCACCCCTTAATTGCATTAAGATTTTTTTTCATTGCACCTTCAAACAAACTAATCTGCCAGCACCTTTTGATCTGACTTCACATGCTCTGTGTACATAAGAGAGAAGAACTGAAGAATTAAAACATGCAACAGTGGATAGTCTTCCTTTAGATTCCGACATGCATTTGTTAGAGCTTATTTGTTTTTCCCTTATTACTGTTATTTTATCCGACCTGCTGTACAAGGGCTCTACGTCCAAAATAGCGTAATATTGAAATATGTGATAGTTTAGGAAGCAAGTGGTTTGGTTATCGGCCTGCATGACCAATGCTCAGTCCTTTCTGATCCAAAGTGCAACCATCTTATTAATGCTTTATTTATTTTCAAACTTATTTATGATGTGAGGCCTTTACAGCTGCATACAGTGTGTTCCATACATTTAAGTGTATTGTATATAATCCTATTAACAAAATATTTTTTTTTATTTGAAAGCATGTTAAATGGACTCATTTTTGTGAATACAATGTTTAGGCATTGATTTTTTTCTACAGGTTTCATGACATTTGTTTCACGAGACTTCTTAGCATAAACTGCAAAATCGTTCAGATGTTTGGAAATTGTAGGCGTGTTTTTCTGGTGGTGTATTAGACATTTAACTTTCCTCTCATATTCTCTTTGGAGTGTGTGTATGGGTGATTGAGAATTTGTGTATGCTTGCTTACAACAGAAACCAGGACTGTATTTCGCATGTTTCCAATAAAGAAAGTTTTCCCAATATTTTTGTTTATTACTGTCAATACTGTTGACCGCTGAATGCAGTATTGTATGTTCTACAATTCACTAAATGCTAAATTTCCTAAAGGGATGTTTGAATGTAGAGGCTCTTAAACATTCATCAAAAGACCTTGAGAAATGTACAGACACTTTGTGAGTCAGAGGAATCTTTGACGTTTAAACACACAAACATACTGTACACACACTTTTCTCAAATGCATGCAGCCTTTTAATTACCTCCTACATGAATAATTTAACACCCGGATCAACAGGACAAAACCAGGGGCTATGAAGAGAAAGAGATTATCTAATTTACACCTTTATCACATCTACACACTACAACTGCAGTAAATATACTACAGAGACAGATTTTTAAAGTTAACTGTTTGTATGTGCACATGAGTACGTCAAATTCATTCTTAAATTGTACATTTTATATAGGTTTAATAATCTGATATTGAATAAAAAGCTGTGTACCACTACACAGACCATTTTTATAGAGCGCTGAAACCTCCCTGTGGTCAGTTTGACCTGACGTCTGAAAGGAAATCCCACATGATGCTTAAATCTGTACATACCGAATGCTTCTCGGGCACCTGAGGTGAAACATGTAGTGCCACTGGTAGCAGTGAGAGTGGATTGGGCAGCTGGCAGGATTGATGCAGAAACCGGTGGGATGGAGGAAAAGCCAATTGGCAGGGTGGTGTACCAAGCATCAGGCATGGTAGCTGGCGAAGTAAAGGAAGTAGCATCTGGTAGGGCAGCTGTGACAGCTGGCAGGGCAAGGGAGCTGGGGAATTATGGGTAGGATTCAGTCAGCATCGCTTTTAAAAAAGTCAAGTGAAGGTAAAGGTAAAAGGTAAGTGAAGTTGTCAGTGAGGTTCATCTTAGATCCCTGTTTTATATGAACCCTTTTCAGCAGCTGGTCTGATTTCATCATTTTGGTTAAAAATAGGCAGGTTGTACATTCAGACTTACAATAATGTACTATTAATTAATATTAGTGTATACAAACATAAACAATCAATGAGCAACTTATTTTACAGCTTTTTTTAGTCTTTGTTAATGTTAGTTAATACCAATAGTGTTCAATGTCTGTTCATGTTACATGAGCATGTCACTTCATTGTGCATTCCCTAATGTAGGCCTAACGGTAACAACTTTTTAAAATATATTTGTGAATTAAAAAAATAACTATAGTAAAAATTGCTGTAGAGATCCTATTCATGTTAAATAATACAGTTCCCAGGGCCGGCGGGTAATGACTGAGGTGCACTTGAGCAAGGCACCTTACCTCTACTTGCTCCCCGGGTGCTGCAGTGATAGCTGCCCACTGCACCGGGTGTACATGTGTTCACCACTTGCTGTGCGTGTGTTCACTACTCTCTGGATGGGTTAAAAGCAGAGGTCACATTTCGGGTATGGGTCACCATATCTGACTAATAGGTCACTTTCACTTCACTTCAATTGTGATAGTTCACCCAAAAATGAAAATTCTGTCATCATTTACTCACCCTCTTGTCATTTCCAACCTGTATGACTTTCTTTCTTCCGCAGAACACAAAGGAAGATATTTAGAAAAATGTTGTTGACCGAACAGCGATGGCAGCCATTCACTTGCATTGGTTTTGTGTACCTAAAATATGGGTCTATGGGTGCCACCGCTGTTCGGTCAACAACATTCTTCAAAATATCTTCTTTTGTGTTCTGCAGAAGAAAGAAAGTCATACAGGTTCGAAATGACAACAGAGTGAGTAAATGATGACATCATTTTCATTTTTGGTGAACTATCCCTTTACCTAATGTAAGCAAATGGAACCTTACTGTGAGAGCTTGCAGTGATTTACAGAAAAACTCGATTAGGAAAATTCCGAATTAGGTGCAAATTATATGCTTTCTTAATTCTTACTTTAAAAAACTGCTGAAATAAAGATACATTTAATAAAGGTAAATAATATTTAGTAGGAATAATACAAACACTGCATTGGAACTACACATAGGAACGTTGAACTCAACTGCGTCAGAGGGACGGACACTTTTCTGTGTTACACCGGAAGTAAAGGGAATGACATTCTTCGAAAGGACAAACACGAGACTGGCATGTCTGACACAATGATGCTTTCTAGCTTAATGTTTTGAGCTCTAATTTGTCGAATTGTTTCATAATTGTAAATAACAAAATGATAACGTTAACCTGTAGGATTATAAGACTTGGCGATTCTTTACTAAAAGCGGCGCCAGTAATCATCTGTCGTGCTGGAGCTCAACTTAAGAGGCATTTAAATTCAGTTTGTCTATTTCTTAAATATTGTAATTCACATATAACACATTTTAAAGCATGGCGTTTTGATGCATATTATTATGGTTTTTGTAAAGTTTTATCAGGCAGATTTGATGGACAGTACAAACAGATTGTGACAGTAACCGTTTGTGGAAGACATCTGTAGAAGAAAAGCTATATATTTAAACACTACTTATTAATGTACAATATTTATTTTTCTTTTAAATTATCTACTGAATTCTTAATCTCTTTGAATTTAGTGTCACATTTTGCCGTGGTTATTATTAGTATAAAGAACGTGACAGTTCCCATGATGCATTTCTCTTTTTGTGTACCTTCAGCAGAGCTCCAGTCGTTCAGTGTGTAAGGACACATAAGACAGACACCTGGTGGGATGAGCACCTGACAGAAGATAATGCATCTTTTCTAAAAAAGACATTTGGGGAGGAATACAAACAGCAGATTACGGACAAACTTAACCCGCTCAAGGACGAACCCTGGCCCAGACACGAATGGGCAGAAGGTGGGAAAATATTCATACTGTTTTGTGCTGTCTGTATATTGTTCACAGTATGCAAATGTTCTGTTTGTTTGATTACCCCCTACATGACCTCCATGTCCAGTGGTATCCGTCATGATTGTTTAACAGCCCCCACATTTTTACACAAAGTTAGATTAAGAACGTGAACTAACCATGCATGAATTGAACAAGCCACATACATTGTGACGCTGAATAATTTTAATTATCTCAGGGAGTCGGAGAGTTGGCCTTGTGGCAGTCAAACTTGGAATGCTGCCTGTCTGGACCAAATCTGGAGAGAGGCACGTGGTCACCATGCTGCAGGTGCAGTTATTTAAAATCTTATCACTGTTGTCTCAAGTTATTGTAAAACTAAAGCATCAGCATTTAAAGTAAAGGTTTAAGGTCACACTATATTTTAACTAAAGGTGACATGTTTAAAACTTTTAAATGACTTACCTGGCTCTGTACGTTTAGCAGGGTAGGATCAAGAATTCGGAAAATGCATTTAACCAACGCTTTCTCTTTCTTAGGTGCAGGATTGTCATGTGGTTAAACACCTGTCCAAAGAAGAGTTTGATGGGCGCACAGCAGCTCTGATTGTGGGAGGAAAGAACGTCTCTCCATTTCATGTAAGAAGTATTGTAACGTTTTATTAATAGGACTGCCCTTGTCAGCACGCTCTCTAGACCTCATAACAAACCTTTCCTGAGATCCTTGACCTCGTTGAGGTGGACCAGGGTAATTGACTCAAGCTCTTTTGCTTGTATAGAGAAAGCTCGTATAGAGTCCCTCAGGCGTGCGTGCGTGCGTGTATATCCCGGTGGGGACCTAAACCTGAACGCACACCAACACATGGGGACTCGTGTCACCGTGGGGACCAAAATTGAGGTCCCCATGGGCAAAAAAGCGTATAAATTGTACAGCACAATATTTTTTTTAAATCTAAAAATGCAAAAAGTGTTCTATGATCTTTAGGTTTAGGGGTTGGGTTAGGGATAGGGGATAAAATATACAGTTTCTACAGTATACAACTCATTACGCCTATGGACTGTCCCCACGGAGATAGTAAACCAGACATTCGTGCGTGTGTGTGTGTGTGTGTGTGTGTGTGTGTGTGTGTGTGTGTGTGTGTGTGTGTGTGTGTGTGTGTGTGTGTGTGTGTGCTTGTGTTTGTGTGTGTGTGTGCGCGCTGCAGGCGTAGCGGAGGGAGGAGGCAGGAGGAGGAGGAGGTTAAAAAAAAGGGAAGCCTGCTTGTGGTTCGGACAACTCAGCATTTCAAATCGAAGAATTTTAATATTCTTTTTAAACTACACTAATTTTACTTTTACCTTAAATTCCTTAAACTTTCTGGTTAAATAAAATGTTTTAATTTTGTCCCAGAATTTGAACTCACTTTCATCACAATATGCAATAAAATATCAGTTTTTTTCATATACAACTGTTACTTGGTTTTTTGATAAATACACAACAGCAGCAAAGCAGATGTGCCCATAATGGTGCTGTCCAGAAATATTCTCTCTCTCTCTTCTCTCCTCTCTCTCTCTCTGTCTCTGTCTCCTGTCTCTGTCTCTGTCTCTCTCTGTCTCTGTCTCTGTCTCGTCTCTGTCTCATCTCTCTCTCTCTCCTGTCTCTCTCTCTCTGTCTCTCTCTCCTCTCTCTCTCTCTCTGCCTCTCCACTCTCTCTCTGTCTCTCTCTCTCTCTCTCTCTCTCTCTCTGTCTCTCTCTCATCTTTCCTGGAAAGACGTTTATTTTGTTAATAGAAAACAGCAGGGATTTCCCTTTAGAGACCAATGCTGTTTTGTCCCTTTCTTGGACAAACAGTCTAGGTCAGTGTGACTGTTTTGTAGTCTTTATATGTCTATGTGACAGCTGACATAAAGTGCTGCAATTGTCCTGACTCCTGACCTTCAGTCTGACGCTTCAGTCTTTCAGGATTCAATCAATCAACTCTCCAAACACAGCAGGACTGTTGAAATTGAATGTATTCTCTTTGCGATCTTTTCATCTTTTTAGGAGTAAGATTATAAGATGGTAGATAAATCTCATTGCTGTAACTGAAAGTCAATCTGTCTCTTTCTCAGAGGACGGAGGGATATTTAGAAATATTCCGGAATGCAGGAGTTCCACCCAAACAGAAGCTCACCACGTTTTGTGTGACGGACAACGCTATCATCAAACCAGGTTCTCTCACTTTTCCGAAATATTAATTTATTGCCAGATAAAGATTTTTAGCAACATACCCATATTGACATAATTGCAAGAAAATAACCACAGGATCTGTCACATTCTTTTGTCTGTTTGTTTTTCTAGGAACTCCTCTCTATGCAGCTCACTTCCGCCCAGGCCAGTATGTGGACATAACAGCCAAAACGTGAGTCAAATATATTCCTATAGGTCAGCTAGTTGACATAACACCGTGATCTTGGGTTTGATTCAGACAATCATATTTCCTTGCTTCTATTGTTTACCTCCTTTGTAAGTCGCTTTGGGTAAAAGTAAATGTAAAATGCAGTGCATTCAAGCTATACATTTGATGAGTATTTGTGTTCCCTGGGAATCAAACACTGCTCCAGGTATTCTTATTATATTGAGTCCTGTCTTCTCTTCCACTCCTTGATCCTCCCTTCCACTTTCCATCTTATTTCAAGCGCCTTATCCTCTCCTCAAATGAGTGTGTGAATCTCACAGAGAGAGGCCAGTGCTGGTTTAGAGCCACTTCAGATCCTTCAGATTTTCTCTCCGTGCAGATTTACACTTGATCACTTAATTATATCTGAAAGAAAGTTTTTAGGGAAACCAAAGAAACATGAAGGTGTTTCAAACTGTAGGACATAATACTATTGTAACTCGTAGAAATGTTTTAAAGGTGGGATAACACACGCAGTTTCTGCCAGTCTCATATTAATCTTGAGTACATATATATATAGTGGTATTGCGTACGTCGTATCTTCGAAGAGTTTGATCAAATTTATAAAAGAGATACAGCTGTATGATTATTTCCGGAAAAAGACGAGCTGCTGGAGGCAGGCAGGGGGGACGGAACTACAGCACGAGCACACAATATCATCGCATTATCCCTTCATGTTGTTTACATTATGCATGTATGCGCCGATTGCCAACAAATCACAGGCATATGACTTCGTTTGACTAGCCGTGCGCAGTTCATGTCCGGCATGTTTTAGCACTAGGACTGCTCCATCTATCAGTTTCAAACGATCTCCAAATCCAGCATTATATCCACCGCTTATATAACATACATCACTGCCGTGGTAAGAGTAACGAACTGCAGCTGCAGGCCCGATCTTGATAAGCGGGTCTTCCTATCGCTCATTGGTTGGTGGGCTATTTCTTTCGCCTTGCCGTGGGCGTGCTTTTCTGGGAGAATTGCCCAATAAAAGGAATAGGATCCCTGTTACGAAACACGGATCCAGACTTATAAAAAACTTTCTGAAACAAGTGTAACAAGCACAGAAATACTACGTCATACGTCCAACTCGTTTTTGAACAAGTTGACCATGTTAAGCATGAGAAGCCAGATCGTTCAACAGTGTAAAGAAGTCCGAATGCATGACATAGCGTGTTATCCTGCCTTTAACTTCCCCCTATTATTCGATGATAATGTTGATGATAATCGTTTTTATTTTTTGTAGTATTGGAAAGGGTTTTCAGGGTGTGATGAAGCGCTGGGGGTTCAAAGGTCAACCTGCTTCCCATGGACAAACTAAGACGCACAGGAGGCCAGGCTCCTTGGGACCGGGAGGGGTAAGTGTTTGAGTTTATTTCTGTTTTTCATTTTAGATGTCTCCTGCTGTAGCAAATGGTGTTTTTTTCCCTGTGGAGTTTTTCTCATGAATATCTCGAGCAGTTGCAACATGGGAGGTTGGAGTTCAATCCATGCCATGAATTAATGAAATTCCTTCTCAGGACCACATAGTGCAATCTGTCTCTCACACTGCACATTTTCAGATATACCGTCCCGGCACTCTCCACTTTCAAGGTTTCACATCAGTCATTTCAAATAAATGTCCAGTACAGCCTCTCACGAGACCTTTTGCTCTATCGGTTTAAGTGCGACCTGCATCCCTTTGAATGGTTAATGGGTAAGGATGGATGAGTTAAGTAACCCGTCTCTTTCCCCCCAGGACCCAGCCAAAGTTTTCAAAGGAAAGAAGATGCCGGGCAGGATGGGAAACGTTTACGACACAACTCATGGCTTAAAGGTACTGCAAACTGCACTGCGAGTCTGTTCAATATCAAAATCATTATCTGTTTGCATATAAATGTGTCGTAATGCGTTCACAATATGATGATTTGCCTGTTTAATTTGTCCATTGAGTATACCATCAAATCTCCGGATTGATTCTGTTCTGCAGTGCACTATGCAGTTTACACACTGCATTGCAGGTTTTGTCACATCCACATTGTGATGGCTATATAAATTACATTTATCACATTAAGATGTATCGAGTACACGGTGAGCACGACTTCAAAGCTCAGCTGGGCCATATGATTTACTTTAAGATGAGGTGTGCTGAGGAAGCATCTTTTATAAAGTCACCTGGTGTCAGTGTGATGATGATGATGATGCATGATGTGAAAAAGTTCTTCTCTTCGACAGGTGTGGAGAGTCAACACCAAATATAACGTTCTATATGTCAACGGATCTGTACCCGGCCACCGCAACTGTCTGGTTAAGGTATAACACACACACTCTTTGTCAAGTATGCAAAGTGTCAGGCACTTGTTCTCAGGTAGAATTGCTTTTCGAAGGTGGACGCAAGGTCATCTTTTACATCTGAGAAAAGTCTCTCTTTCGTCCTTTTCTGCTGCTGTCTTCACTTTCAGCACCATTTAGCTAAAATAAGAGCTTACTGTACTGTTCATGACAGCACTGACCTTGGCACACTAGCACGCGCTTGTGCCGAGTTACTCATTTTTGTCAAAACGGGTAGGTGGTTGCGTGTGCTGAGTGCGTCATTAAATTGATTATTTGTAGTCAGCATTTCATCTTGTTGAGTTTGTTTGCATGCACACGTTCATCATCAAAATAAGAGCCTTGCTGAATGAAGAGTTTGACTTCATTCAGCAAGAGATGACATCATAGTTGTAGTACCTTCGTCTACAATTATTTACTGAAAAGCCCGAGATGTGAGAAAGGCAACATAAATAATAAAAACTAGAATTTTTATTGTCGTATCATGTAAGGTTTAATGGATTTTAATGTATTAAACGTGAAGAGGTCTTGACATAGTCGTTTAAATGTTGCTTGTGTTTGACCAATTAGGTGAGGGACTCAATTCTGCCAAATCGGTTGGAGAAGAACAAGAGCCCACCATTTCCCACCTTCTTCGCTGATGGAGATGAGGAGCTCCCTGAAGATCTCTTCGATGACGATATTTTCCAATTTGAGGAGCCCATCCCTGAATGAGGTCGCAACCCTTAAAACTGTTCTTGCTACGCTGCTCGAAAAGGCAGGAGGGATCATTTGACCCTTGAACTGGCTGGCTGTCTTTCATCCAGTGGCTTCAGTGCTGCTGGGATGCTAGGAACGTGACAGATGTACAAAGGAACTTGAAAAGTGAAACAAGTACATTTTCATATTATCATGAGTAGGGCCTTATACTTCTGTGTAATAAAACGCAGTGTTCAATCATTTGTGTATTTAAAGAATAAAACCCATTTGATATAATCTATTTGTTTTCATTTGTTTTGGTTTAAAAGTGTATACATCTCATCCAACACATTTTAAATTACAGAGATACACAGTTACATAATGGAGTAGAAAATGAATTTGATACAAGATCTCATTCGATGGAAAAGAATGTAAATGAGATAATTGACTATGCCGTTGGTATTAAAATGATTGAAAGCAGTCAGCTCTCTTGGCATTTCAGAAGTCTATTATGTCTGAACTTCACCTGTAATTTGACCACAACAACTAATTGATTGATTCATTCTGTTTTACAAAGCCGGTCATTACAGTCATCATCGGTGTGTTTATTTAAGTGTCGTCAGCATTATCTGACTTAAGTCGACAATGTTGGTTTAATGGAAGTGGAAATTGCAAATACATCAGGCCGACGGCAAAACTCTGTAAGGATACGCTGTGCTGACTTCTGTGCATTAGAGAAGAGAGCGAGAGAAAACAGCGGAGATGGAAGGATGAATAGATGCTGACAATGGTTGACATTTCACTCTCTCTCTGTAAGTGAGGGGAATAAAGCGAGGCATTAATGTTGCATGAGTTAAAGCTCACTGGCTTATGAAGGAAGAGCGTGTGTGAGCGGATGGAGATGCTACATTAGAATGAAATGACCTCAAACCCTGTTTCTACAGCCTTACTACATTGTGGAAAAGTCGCATGTTTTTTTTCTGTGTGTTGTCATCTCCCTCTTGTGTAGGCCTATGTTTTTCTTAGGAAACGCAAGCATAGTGGACATTTCGCTTGTCAGCATAAGTTGCGAATTGAATGGGAAAAGATCATTTAAAGTAAATGTATAAAGTAAGTTTGTAATGTATAAAGTAAATACCTGCCCATCCGTTAATTGTTACTTTACCATATGTGAGAGAAAAATGTTTATTATGTAGCAGAAAATATATTGACATACATATACAGTGAGGGAAATAATTATTTGATCCCCTGCTGATTTTGAAAGTTTGCCTGCTTACAAAGAAATGAAGGGTCTTCATTTATATGGTAGGTTTATTTTAACTGATAGAGGCAGAATATAAAAAATCAGGGGGAAAATGTTATATAAAGGTTATAAATTGATTTGCATTTCAGTCAGTAAAATAAGTATTTGATCCCCTACCAACCAGCAAGAATTCTGGCTCCACAGTTTGGTTATGTGCCTATATGGACCACAGATTAGTCCTGTCACTTTAAGAAAGTACTCCTAAATCAGCTTGTTATGTATATAAAAGATGCCTGCCAACAGAATCTGTATCTTCCATTTCAACCTCTCCACCACCATGGTCCAGACCAAATAGGTTTCAAAGGATGTCAGGGACAAGATTGGAGACCTGCACAAACCTTGAATAGGCTACAGACAGAAGCTTGGTGAGAAGGAGACAACTGTTGGTGAGAAGGAGACAACTGTTGGTGCGATTATTTGGAAATAGAAGAAATACTAAATAACTATCAATTGCCCTTGGTCTGGAGCTCCCTGCAAGATTTCCCCAATGGGGTAAAGATGATCATGAGAAAGGTTACAGATCAGCCCAGAACTACACGGAAGAAGCTTGTTAATGATTTCAAGACAGTTGGGACCACAGTTAGCAAAAAAACCATTGGTAACACACTATGCCACAATAGATTGAAATCCTGAAGCACCCGCATGGTCCTCCTGCCAAAGAAGACCCGTCTGGCTCGTCTGAAGATTGACAATGAACATCAAAATGATTCAGAAAAGGCTTTGGCGAAAGTGCCGTGAGACCAAAATTGACTCCTGTTTTCGGAGGGAGAGAAATGCTGACTATGAACCCAAGAACACCATCCCTACAGAGAAGCACAGTGTTGGAAACATTATGCTTTAGAGCTTTTTATCTCTGCTACGGGTACAGGGTGACTTCACCGCATTGAGGGGCTGAGGGACGGGCCAGTGTACCGCAAAATCTTGGACGAGAACCTACTCCCCTTAACTAGGTCACTGAAGATGGGTCATGGATGAGCCTTTAACATGACAAAGACCCAAAACATATTGCCAAGACAACCAACGAGTGGCTTAAGGAGAAGCACATTAAATGTGATCTCTAGACCCTAGTCCTATAGATAATCTGTGAAGGAGGCTAAAACTACAATTTGCTGAGCGACAGCCAAGAAACCTTAAAGATTGACAGAGGAGTGGACTAAATGTATCCTGACACATGTGCAAACCTGGTGACCAACTATCAGAAATGTCTGACCTCTGTGCTTGCCAACAAGGGTTTCTCCACCAAGTACAAAGTTATTTTTTCTCGGGGATCAAATACTTACTTCACTGAAATGCAAATCAATTTATAACCTTTATATAACATTTTTTCCCCAGATTTTTTTATAGACCCTTCATTTCTTTGTAAGCAGGCAAACTTACAAAATCAGCAGTGGATCAAATAATTATTTCCCTCACTGTATAAACATAAATAACATAAACTGTAAAATATACAGTCACCAAAAATGGCATCCTATAATGCCTGAAAATGTTTTATTGTAAAGTTCTAGAAACTTGTTTTTTTACAGAGAAGCCATTCAACTGCTTTTAAGTCATTAGCCTTGGAGGAAATGCCTAGGGACAAAAATTGTGTGTTTTAAAGTTAAAAAGCTATGCAAGCTTCATACATTATAACCGAGCTGTCACATATTATGTTCATGTATAATTCAGTCAGAAAACCTTCCTCTTGGTTCTGTCTGCACTATAATTTAAAGACGGCGTCATTACGGTGAGCGGTCAATTTTTGTTCTTTTTTGCACTGTTGTTAGTTGTCCCCATATAACTTCAAGTTGTAAGCATGGATTTCATAGATAAACTATTGCCCATTTAGCTATGGTGGATTAGTTTGATAGATTGAAAATTTTGCTGCCTTAAATGTTTGAGTACAATCAAATTGGCTTTACAAGTTGACCAGTATAGAGTTGCTGTAATTTTTTTAAATAAATTCAAATTGCTTTTGCGCGTTGTAATGTGTTGAAGTAATGTCAAACATTTAAATTTTAAATTGTTGAAGTCTATGTTTAAAAAGCCAATTTGATTGTACTAAAAATATAGGGCATGCAGCAAAAAACCTTTACAGTGTATCTATTTTTAGCAATCTAAGTGAGACATAATACATCTTTTCCTATGCACCCGATTTTTATAAGAGAGACTATACAGAATACACTGTAGTGTCTTAGTATGCCACAACGCATTAACAATACAGCCCATAAAAAATGTAACCTAAATAAATCCTAACAGACCCACAGGCATGTGTCAGATCACACACGTGCATAATGCAAAGTTTTTAATCTCAGTGCCATCATCACATGAGTGAACTCCATGATGTCAAGCTTTCCTGTGGCTCAGTGGTTAGAGCATGGCGCTAGCAACACCAAGGTCATGGGTTTGATTCCAGGGGATTTCACAAATGTATAATACAATGCAATGTAAATTGTTTTGGATAAAAGCGTCTGCCAAGTGTGTAAATGTAAAATGTAAATGCAGCACAGCACCAAAAAAGTCTTTTTACAAAGCATACTTCACACAAGTAGCCACAGCTACACCGTGGGGTCTTCATTTTCTAACCCTCCCTGCAACCCCTTTTCACATCGTGTGCAATGTACCCCAGTGAGAGTGTAATGCCAAGTGCCTTGCCAATCTCTCTCTCTAATCCTCAGAACACACACGCATCCTCTCCCTCCAGATTTCCGCCCCAAATCGCCCTTGATCACTCCACCAAACCTCACAGCAGTCACACCCCCTCCGGTAGCCACACCTGCTTGACACAACACCCTTTGCATCCGCACAGACTCGCATCTCTGCCAGAAGTGGACGTAATGAGATTTAAAAGCCAAAATCTGCAGCGGGCAAAGCGTTGTGTTGATCAGGGTGCACACTGGACCAGGGTCAGTCCAGAGTCCTTCTGATTTTTTGATCTGAGGCTTGTCCTTAAATTCCTTTTTTCCTTTTTGTAAAAATGTCATTGATTGTGGCTGTGTAAAATGTTTATAGCAAAACTAAAAGTGTATTTTATACATTTCACACATTTCTCAAAGTATCTTATTTTGTATTCCACAGAAAAAGAGTCGCATACAGGTTTTGAACAACATGAGGGGCATAAACTATACCTTTAACAAAATCTGACAAAACATAACTACAATGTATTTTATATGCATATTACGCCTTCTCTCTTTGCATCTTCCGCTCTTCTGTTCAAAATCCATTCTTTTACCTCTTCTGATCCCTCCTCATTGAGTGAAGAAGGTGACCTTTGAAAAGAGCTTCTCTACATCTAACTTTGCGTGACTGGTTCATCAGAAGAGTCCTGGCACCCTGCTGTCACACCATGTCTCATATACACCCTGATTTTAGATCATTATATACACAGAGTGAGTGTTTGTGTATAACCTGTAATGCTCCTACACGTCCGTGAGATTTTACAGTTTTCTAGAGAGCAATATAGTGATGCTGTCACACCAACACAGACTGGTCCTGTGTTACCCAGCATGCATGAGTTTCTGCTTTACACACATTAGCATCTATTAATATTAAAGCAAGAATCCTTCCTGACACACCAGCATACATTACAACATACAGGTACAGATTACACCATCCAATCATCACAAGCGTTAAAACCACATCACCATTCCATCTTCCCTTCCATCTATATCGCCATGACAACCCTCATGACATCAGACTTTCCATCATACTCTTCTTTTGCTGTCACACACACATGCTCGCACACTTCTGACAGACAAACTTTGTTCCCTTGTTAACCCATTCAAATCTTTTCCTTGACTTTCTTTTATTTTAATAATAATTTAGAATCTATTCATGCTGCTCTAATACTACAAACTCTGATTCAGTTCAGTAAACTCCAATTAAAGTCTCCAAGTCTTGAGTCCATGAGAGACCAGGTGTCACCATGGTTACAGTAGAGAGACTGCGGGCTGTCAATCACTGGTTAGTCAGAGGCAGGACCCAGCTGGGCTTAAGAGTGATGAGATATGAAATATTAACGTCTTATTAATTATTGCCAAATGATTTCAACTCATTAAAATAGACACACTTTTTGGGCGGAGGATACACCGACCGTATGCATATTTCACATATGGATATCCCTCGGTATTTAAATTCGAGACACAAACTTTGCTCATGTCATTTGTATTAGCACTTGCAGGGCTGATTTCAAGAAGATTGCATCACTTCAACTTTAAAGTGGAGTTCTTTGCTTTTCTTAAACTTGAAGTGCTTTCCAAATGGCTGGCACCCTCTTCTTTGATCAAGCTGCTGCATTATTTTACACCATTGGAATACACCCCATGTTGGCAGATTGGTAATGCTAAGGAGACGAGTCTAACACAAGTCTAAATTCTGAAGTGTAGTCTGGTTTAAAACAGCTGTGCCATCACAGACAGGAATGGAATTATTGTGTCCCATAAACAGATATGTAAATTGATCATTAAACATGTAAACTGCATTAGTATAAGCATAGTTGTGAGTCTATATAAACTATGTAAACTCTCTTTTTACTCAAAATGCACCCTCTCATCTCACTCTACTCGCCTGATCTCATAGCAGAAGTCATTGCCTCTTTGATTAAGAGTTTATTATGTTGCCATAATTCCTGGGTAAATGTCATGGCCACCCCATGCAGGCAGATTAGCACCCCACCCCGCAGAAGAGGGAGGAAAGGAGGACTCACGCTCAGGAAAGACTGTGGGATGTTAAACAATCAATATAGTTGCAATGTTCTAGATACCACTGGAGAGAAAAGAGAGATGTTGTTCTCCAAACAGATGTTCCAGATACATCATTTAAGAGATTCCTAAAGCACAGACTGCGTCCCTTGCAACATTTTCTACCCGATACCAAAAATATTCAATATTCAAGTTGCACATTGAACGAACAAACAACCAAATAAATAAAAAAACTGAAACAATTTTACTTAAAAAATGGTTAAAGCTCATCGTGATTTATAGCCATGTATAGTAGTACCTCCTTATAGTAGTACCCACACACAGTACAGCCCCCATGTGGTTGCAGTGTTCTTCCGTGTATTTACTGGATCCTCCTGATCAGCCTGTCATTACTTTAAAATACATTACCGTATTTTAACAACTCAATGTGACATGCACTCCTATAGTCGTGGTTTTGTTTTAAACTTAGAAATGTACGAATATTTAACAGGCTCATTCAGCAGCGAAAACTAACCCAATGCTGCCATCCAGTGGTTACAAATCACAGCCCGAGATTGGGTAAACATGAGGGAAAAAACATTAATAATGTTCTAAAACAACGAGAAAAAAATAAAGCTATACACATTTCTAAAAGAATGAAAGAATTCGCCTATTTCAGGACTACAAGGAAATAATGCAAATAAAAAGCGCAAATGACGCAATTCCGGTGACGTATTTGTTTTGAGGAGGGAGCGTCAGGCAAGCTTCCTGCTCAAATCCAGACATAATTTCCCCGTTTTGTTAAAAACCTCTGAAAACTTTTGTTGAGCTTGAACAGTGTTTGGTGGAGGTAAAATGGAGGCCGTTCCTAGGATGCCAATGATTTGGCTGGAACTAAAGGAAGCGGGGGAGTTTGAGTTCAGCCCCACTGTAAAACAGGTGAGACTCTTTAATCCAACCTGTTGCGCAACAGTGCTCACAGACTGTACCAGAAATCTGTAGTCAGCTTTTGCGAGGTGTGGTCATGTTTTAACAATTTGTCCAGTGGCTGTATTTATTTAAATCGTCCTTTTACAGTACTTATCAGGGTTTAAAAGAATATGTCGTCACTGAAAGTCTATTTTTGGCCAGTGAAACAAGTTATTTGAAAAACAAACAGCTTCCTTTGTACACTTATCACAGTTCGTTTGCATTAAGCCAGCACTGGGCTCTTGGGTGACCATGACATATACGGCAGTAGGTGTCACGTGTGGATGTTATCAAAACAGTTTAGGGTGGAACTAGATTACAAAATACCTCTTGATGGGTCTTGTCTTGCAACCGTTAACAACAATAATAGATAACACGACTGCTGCTAAAGTGATGTCAAACAATGCCATAGCATGTACATAGTACTATGGCAATGAATTATGCTTTTATACTTTACCAAGAAAATATTCTAGAATAAAGTAAACATTTTGATTTGTCAGTTGTTAATCATTTATTTTCATTCTTTTACCCCCAGTACATTCATATAAACTATGGCGAGAACCCAGAGAACTACAGTGAGTCACTGAAGAGGCTGGAGGAGCTCAGACAGGTGGGTTTAGTTGGGTGATCAGGAGGATTATGGGGAATCTGCATTACATCACAGAGATGCTGATCAATACTTACAGTGATCATTGCTGATGAATATTGTATTAAAATCTCTCATTATTATTATTATTATTATTATAGACTGTGGTAAATTTACCAAGAGATTTTGAGGGTTGCAGCACTCTCAGGAAATACCTCGGTCAGCTGCACTTTCTGCAGAGTCGTGTTCCCATGGCAACCGGCCAGGAGGCTGCTGTGCCCGTGAAATGGTAAATGCGGCCGTCTGTGCTCGCTTTGACATTTGTCACATTCGTTACAGTCCACGTGCAGGTTCAGTGAAGTAATTTTTTCTTTTGATTGCAGGACGGACGTCTTCTCGGGAAGAAATGTCACACATAATGATATCAACTATGAGCAGGCATGTGTCCTGTATAACCTGGGTGAGTTAAATGCAATAACTGATATACCACAAGTAACTTCTTAATCAAGAGAGTTGTAAAAATGTGTTACTTATGTCTTTTAGGTGCTTTGCACTCGATTCTGGGCACTTTGGATAACCGTCTGTCTGAGGAGGTGAATGCAGACTTCATTACATAAATCTGAATTCGAATGTGCAACTAGGAAGCATTAAGAAAGATAAATACCTATTTGTATTTTTGTCTTCTTTGTGCGTTATAAGGGGATGAAAGTGTCCTGTACACATTTCCAGTGTGCTGCGGGGGCTTTTACATACATGAGAGAGCACTACAATCACACCTACAGTTCAGACATGAACAGCCAGACGCTGCAAATCAACATCAGCCTCATGCTGGTAAACGTTATGTCAGTCATGCTGCATTCCTTTCAGTTTTTCCTTTCATTTTTAAATGACGTTTTTATCTCTCTCTAAAGGCACAGGCCCAGGAGTGTCTCCTGGAGAAAACTCTACTAGACAACAGGAAAAGTCATTTAGTAGCAAAGATTTGTGCCCAGGTGGAATGTTTTTGTCATTTACCAAGCTCAAGTTTGATTTCGCAGTGCACTGCAACATTAATGCTGAGTGTGATCGCAGGTGTGCGACTATTACAAGGATTGTCTGAGGGTTTTGGAGCATTCTGAATGTGTGCCAGGAAGGATTCAGAAGGAGTGGAGGAAACTCATCAGCCTGAAGATCAGCTACTTCACTGCTATTACACACGTGAGATCTGCTTATTCACCATGAAACAAACCGCCATATGTTTGATACAGTATGTTTTTCCATAAGCATATTTTACTTTACATAATTGTTTTTCATTAGCTGCACATGGGAAAACAATCAGAGGAGCAGCAGAAATATGGAGAATCAGTAAGTGTGTGTGTGATGTACTGTGTGAGCTTTGTTCAGTTTTACATCATGTTTGACTTGACATCATGTTTACGCACAATTCTTCGGCCCACTGTAATAAAGGATCTGTGTTAAATAGAAGCGATTGAATGTATAATCATCTGATGAAGCCGCCTGCTGTTTCTCCACAGGTCGCCTACTTTCAGTTCTCCGTAGATAAACTTAATGAAGCAATTAAGCAGGGCAAGGTAAACATTTTCTCTCTCACGCACGCACGCACACACACAAACACACTAAGAAATCCAAATGTGGACATATAGTACCATACTGACATACCTGGATAGCTAATTGAAGTTACTGTTAGCTAACCCTTACAGACAATTTATATCAGTTTTAGAATTTAAAGGTCCAATGTGTAATTTTTTGGAGGATCTATTGACAGAAATACAATATAATATACATAACTATGTTGTACCTTACATAATGAAGAGTTAGGTTTTCATTACCTTAGAATGAGCTATTTCTATCTACATACGGGTCCCCTTGCATGGAATTCACCATGTTGTTTCTACGGTAGCCCTAAACGGACGAACTGCTCCACAGAGCGTGTTTCGTAAATACGTTATCTCATTCGGCAAAGAAGTGAAAACGTGACGACACCTTAGTCCCGTGTCAGCCACCGTAGAGCTTAGAAAGCGAGTGTTAAGCGGTGGAGTGAGCTGTTGGTTGCTCTTTGCAACCTCACCTCTAGACGCCGCTAAAGTTCATACACTGGACCTTTAATAAAAATATAATTTTCCCAGTTTGTATATTTTTTAGCAAACAAGGACATACCGAAATAATGTGTAGATAAGGGTAAGAATATACACACTCGCACAAACCCACCTGTTTCATTGAGCACATTTACATCTGTACTCATTGTTCTCTGTAGGGTCAACTGGATTCTGTGCAGGATGCTCTGAAATTCACAATGGATGTCATTGGTGGAAAGTAAGTCTTTTGGAATTTCATTGTGGCTTTTTTCCATTTAATGCTCAATTCAAAAGGACGCAAGAACAAAGGTGGCTCACAGTCCCTAGGCCCAAACAATATCAAAACTACAAAAATGTTACTACAATATTTGTGTCCAAACGCTAAATCTGTTTCTCCTGATTTTAATTTTCTCTTACATCTTGCCTATCAGATATAATTCGGTGAAGAAAGATAATGACTTCATTTACCACGAATCTGTGCCCAATCTGGACACGTTGGCAGGAGTCAAAGGTATAGAAAACTCTCATCTCTATATTAGAATGGTCATCATCAAATCATTGTTTTCTTAATCCAGTTACATCCGCTGTACAGGTGCCTCTTTGGTGAAACCCTTGCCTGTGACCCCAACTGATCCAAGTGTCACTGGTCCTGACCTCTTCTCTAAACTTGTTCCCATGGCAACCCATGAAGCTTCCTCCCTTTACAGGTCAGACATCATCGTAATGTCTTCCTAGATACTTCATCACTTGTTGTTTTAGGTGTTTAGAGAAGCTATTTCTCTTTGTAACCTTTTTGTCTCTCTTAGTGAGGAGAAGGCAAAGTTACTTAGGGAAATTGTGGCGAAAATAGAAGACAAAAACCAGGTCCTTGAGTAAGTTAACAACCTTATTGATGATTAAGAAATTCTAGCTTTATACTCAATTATCCACTTGTTGTCCACAAGTGTTGATATTCTTTGTATCTGTGGGCTTATAGCTGCATCTTTCCACAGGAGGTTTATGGAGTCTCTAAGCAATGACTCTGTTTATAAAATAGACATGTTTAAAACTCTTCCTGACACACTGCTGGAAAAATGTGCTTATCTCAGTGTGCGACCAGACACTGTCAAGAATCTAGTTCAGGCCATGCAAGGTGAGTGTGTATATACAAACACACATCATATGTTAGTATTAATGGTGGTGTCAAAGAGGTTATTAAAAGATGTATTTCATAGAAGACTTGTTGCCTCTTTTGCAACTAGAGGCATAAATGTGTAAAAATGTTTTGCAGGAATTACAAAATTAGAGATTGCATTTACAATCTCTAAAACTGAGTTTGTCTACATTAAAATTCACTGTGAAGGGAATTCGCTGTAAAGAGAAATATTTTACTACTGCGTTTCTTCTCAGTTTGGGTAAATTTTCAGATTGATCATCATGTCAAATGATGTCTGTGTTGCAGCGCTATCAAATGTTTACACTGATGTGGGTTCCTCTCTGGAGGAGATCCGCAGTGCCTTGGAAGAAGATGAGGCCGGGGAAAAGAGTTTAATGGAGGTGATGGGGCAGAAGGGATTGCCACCCAGGCCTTCAGCCCTGCAGGAGGTTCAAAAAGAGTTGACAAAATACGAGGCCGCCCATGAGGCAGCCAGCCAAACCAACACTGAACTTCACAGAGCTATGAATCAGCACATACCAAACCTACGGCTCTTCCAGGGATCTGTGGAAGATCTCAGAAATAGCCTGCCTCAGCCACAACTGAGTCAAGGTAAGATTATCTTTTCTATTGTAATTAAGTTGATTATACTGATTCTAAAAAGTTGAAAGTGCTCTCTCTTTTCTCATTAGATGATATGACGTCCTTGCAAAAAATGAAGACCATTCTCAACAAAGCTGATGAAATGCGAAAGCAGAGGATCTCATTGGAGAGCCAGCTTCGTGATCTCATTCATAAAGATGACATCACCGGCGTCCTGGTAACCGCAGATCGGGCTGAAATCAAGGTTAATTCAAACAAGATAATCATTATTTTAATACAAATGATTGTGTGCATTTGCTGATTGTGTGCATTTTGAAGTGGCAACCAAGTGCCACTTGTACAGGTTTGAATGCATTTGTTGTAAATTTTCTCTTTCAGACTTTGTTTGTGGAACAGTTGAAGAAATATGATCAGCTGAAGGGATATATAGAACAGAATTTACTAGCCCAGGGTAACATCCTGAAAGCACTAACAGATGCCAATGTGCAGTATGCCCCTGTCCGAAAGACGCTCACGCTCACAGAGCAACAGTATGTATTCTGCATATCTCACCATGATCAGAAGAAATGTTCGATGATTTTGTTTGTAATCGTGTTTTTTGGCCTGCAGATGGAACAGCACAGTGCAGTCCTTGATTGCCTCATTTGAGGCGTATGAGGATCTGATAAAGAAGGCTAAGGAGGGCAGAGACTTCTACCAGGATTTAGACAAGAAGACCTCTACCCTGTTGGACAAAACCAAGTCATATTGTCAAACCAGAGAGAATGAGCGAGTTGAGTTGCTGGAAAAGTAAGTTGTTTGTTGTATATGTATATTTGTATATGTGAAGATAATGGTAACCTTCATCAAATACTAATTTCTATATCCTTCTCATAGGGAGATTGGAAAAGGACAGCCTCCCAAACTCGGACAGAAAGGTGGACAGAGAGTTCCTGTTCCTAGATCTAGCCCATCCAGTCTTGAAGCTGTAGGTCCATCAGTTGCTCCTTTCATTGCTAGACAAGATCTCCCACAAGAAATGCGATGCTTCCCACCAAACACCAATTTCGCAGGAGGTCCGGTGCTTCCAAATCCCAGTTTGCATGGTGGATCCCCGCTTACTTGGCCACAAGGGGCAAACCCTTTTCCATCCACTCGTTTTCCAACCCCACAAGTTCCCAATACAGATTCAAAGCCCACACAACTGCCCCATCATCTCCCACAAAATCATATAACATACGTTCCATCCACAGGGATTCCACAACAGTTTCAGGTAAGAGGCACCGCACCTGTCTATCTTCAGGCTAACCAACCGACAACCTCACAGGTCCCAACTCAGGGATACAATCCAGCTCTCTGGCAGCAACCCCCTAGTGGGCCTGTTGCTGTTTCAGGGGGTTACACTGTGCCTCCACAACTGGGGCAGATGCCCCAAAATTGCTTTAGGCCTGGTGTACCAGGGCCACAAGTATCTATGCCAAACACATTTGGGCAGCCTCAGTCTTCCTCTGCCCAACAGATCATACAGGGAGCACCATACCAAAGACATAACATCCCCCCAAACGCACCAAGACATGCTTTTCCTGGGCAGATCTTGCCACCTATCCAACCTGGACAGTTCCAGCCACAGCAACAATCTGGACTACCACCAGGTTACAGACCAGCATTAGGTCCACATACTCAACCTTTGCATGGCCAATTTACAGCATCACAACCTCCAGGAGCCTTTTTTAACCAACATCAGTCTTCTCTTTCTAATCAGTTCCATCCTGGTCAACTTCCACAAGGCAGGCCACAGCCCTACATGGGCTGTCCTCCCACATCATTTCCATCATCACAGCCGATCTCAGGGTCTCAGAATTTCCCACAGGTAACTTTAAGCCAAAATGCTCAAATTCCATTTGGCGTTCGGCCATCCAACCTGCCCCAAATGCCCCAAGGAGCTTTACCACCACAAACTAACATGTATTCGTTTGGACCACCACAAGTGGGCCAACAGACCATTCCACCTCAATTCAACACCATGCCTAATGGAACAGGAAGACCAGCTATGTATACTCCCAGTCATAGCCAGATACCTGGCTCTTTGTCAGGACAGTCAGCAGTCCCAGTTATGGACAATCCAGTTCCTCCTTCACTGGCCAATACTCTCATACCTACTCCAACACCTGCTCACGTCTCCGCTTCTGAGCCTGACAAAATAAATCCGCAAGGGTCCCGTCGGGAGAACACATCTGGCTCCAGTACAATTCTGGATTCTCTTCAGAATAAAGTGGATAATCTCAGCATTGCATCTCAAAGTGAGGCCTCTAATTTTGGATAGGATAAATCACAATGTTGGTGCTGATCTGTCAAAGCAAGAGAATGGATCCATCAGTCATTACCAACAACTGCGCAGATGCTGTTAGCGGTTGTCAAGATACAATACAGAAAACAATTAGCGCTAACAAAAATGGTGAGAATGAACAATGAAGTTGTGGATAAAAAAGATCCTTTTGGTGATTCGGATCCTTTGTGGTCACTACCCAAGATATGATGCCTAAAACAACACTTACTGTGTGTTAGATTTTATTCATGTATAGTCCTTTAATACTTATTAAACTACTTACTAAGCACCAGACATATACTGAAGTGTCACTACATCTACTAACTGTGCTCTTAACACATTATGACTAAACAAATGTACTTTTTTCAAGCATATACTGTAGAAAACAACTCTTGCATTGATTTCTAATATGCAATCCTACACTTCTGTATCACTTTGCGATTCTGTTCCTATATAGCACTTTAGTCTGCACTCTAAGAATGATAAAGATGACGAAGAGATGATTGTTGATGTTGAATATAGTTTATTATAAATATTTTACTTCTAAAACTAAACATTTTGATACAATTTTCTTGCTCCTAAATTTACTTTTGAATAAGACATCTTTTAAAACTGTATGTATAACAAAAATTGAATAGGAAAAATGTAAGTGGGACACTAGTGTTTGTTTGCATTGTGCCACATAAATGTGAGGCTTCAAACACTGTGTGCATGTTGCTTCCATAATAAATCATGTGCTGGAAACACTGTTTGTGTATGTATTTCTACCTTCATAGAAAGTATGTTTTATATTTGATATAAGCTATATAAATGGACACTTAATGTCTGTGAAATCTACAAAGGACGCTACCTGTATGTAGTCACCAAGTAGTAATAATTAAATTTTATTAAGAGCATAAGAACATTGAGTGGAAAGTAAAAAGACATGTCTGCATTTACAGTAACTGTATTGACATCAGTTTGATCAGTCTGATGGTCTGGTTTATCTCAGATTGATTTAACAATGTTCCCAAAGGGTATACTGTATATACAGTACTTACCATTAAAGTATTTGTTGAAAATGAGTTAATGCATTAGCTAACATCAACTAACAATGAACAATACTTCAACAGTATTTATTAATCTTAGTTCATGTAAATTTCAGCATTTACAAATACATTTTTAAAATCAAAAGTTGTACTTGTTAACATTAGTTAATGCACCATGAACTAACATACAGTTGTATTGACATTAATAACTAGTATTAATAAAAAATAATAAATGCTAAAAATTATTTCTCATTGTTAGGTCATGTTAGCTAACGCATTTACTCATTTTAACAAATACAGCATCATTGTCATAAGTGTATGGAGTTAATAAGGAAATATCTCAAATTTGCTTGCATTTGATCTACAAAGTAGATTTCTAAGTATTTATTCATTTTACATTTGTTTATTTAGGCCTATTCAATATACAACTTTTCAATAATTCTCTAAATATTCTTTTAGATGTAAATGAATGAAGTCCATGTATTTTCTCATAGACCTTTAAATTCCACAGTACAGTACTGAAGTGTGCTAAATATGTGCCAACGTTGATTTACGTCATGCACCACTGCCCTAATAGGCTACAACCATGGCAGTTTGTGTAGCGGTGATGTGCCACTCTGTTAAACTGTACTAAAGAGGTCAGAGGGAGGAGCAATGAAATACATTACAAAGGTCACGCTGTGCATAGTGGGTGCTGACTGGAATATAGTATTGAACAGTATTGACATGCGATGTTGTTGCAAACCCGAAAATAGCAAACAATGTCTGTGTGTAGGAATACATCTTAGTAATGAGCAAAATAGTTTTTTTTACTCTCCTCAAAGACACCCAGTCTTCTATATCAGTAGTCTGTACACGCCATCCTTCGCTTTTGATTCTCTTTGATGAAGTGAGTGCTGGGAGACTGACCCAGTTTTCCTTTGTGAGAAGGTTTTGGCTTGAGCAGAATGCCACACTCGGAGCATTGAAGTGTTTTGCAGATGCTTGGAGAACATGGCATCATAGATTATCAACATTATACTCATTATATGATCTTTAAAATGTGAAATCATTTTTCTACTTTTAACATCTTTCATGTTTCTGTACAGATGAGGACATCATGTTTTTTTGTTTTGTTGTTGCGCTAAAGAACCAGCAATCATTTCAGAACAGTTCTTAAGTTTTTTATTCCAAGTGAAAGTATTAATCTAACATTAAAAACACAAAAAGCACCTTGTTAGTAACAAAAGTTATCACGTTGTTTGTTTACTCTGAACATATATATACAGGTTCATTTCTGTGAATGCATGTGTGAATGACAATTTAACGTTTAACAAAATACATCAAATCAAAACACATCTGACTTTTGCGTTTGTAATTCCAAAACAATCATTTTCCCCTTTTGTCGTTACCTTTTATTTTTCCTTTCATTTTTTTTAGATATTTACTTGAAACCTCCCCAGTTTCTTGATCTATTTAAATCATGCAAATCATTATTGATGTTTTATCACCAATGTCTCCTAAAACTGTTCGACTCACAGATGTGAATGCAGTATTTTCAAATCAAGTTTATTTTCAAACAATTTCATTTGTCCCTGTTGAAGGCTTCCACTATATTAAGGTATGTAGGCTGTACCCAGATGAGGACTGGATGAGCCAGAGAGAACCCCTGGCAGGGAGCGCGTGCTGATGGGGCTGTAGCCGGGCTCAGAGCTGCGTCTGGGACAAATCTGGGACAGAGGCCTCGCCTGCCCTGACCTGCCCGGAGGGCGACGCAACACGGGGGACTTTTTAGGGGACTTGGGGAGTTTGTAGAGGAAGACATTGTAGTGGAGTGGGCGGCTTGTCTCAGGGTTCATTTTTGCTTCTTTGGGGAGGAGCAACTCTAAGTCGATGGTCACGCCACCCTGGACACACACAGACACACAAAGGCACAGATACAAAGTACACAGAGGCGTAGTAACAGAACATCGGTACGAACGTGTGAATATTTGAAAGGACCACACAAAACGTAAACATAATTTCACAAATACAACACAAACATAAGCAAACCCATACAAACAAAAACACAAACAAAGCTAATTATAATTTGCATATAAAATGAAGAAACTACAACCTTAAGCTTATTTTCAGTAATATTTACTGTAGATGTCCATTTTAGTCTTAATATCAAACCAGCACAAGCTATAACTGAGTAAAGAAGTGGATAGTACTTTATACATCACTTCAACTCCATATTGGGTAGAAAGTGTGCTTAAACAATCATACATATCAGGTAGAACAAATTTTGTGTATATAAGCAGTTGCTTCTAACTAAGAGCATCAAATTTATTATCAAGCACCAATGACCAAAGCTCTGCCCAAAATCCTACAAGCTAGTATTTGAAATACCACACATTGACACTATTGACAAAGTCCAGCAATGTGGAGCAAATGATGCTTAGTCTAAATCTGGACTAAAGTCAGCCTACAGTAATATTTTGAAGCAGTATTATGATGGTGAAATGTGCAGTATGATTAGCGATACCTCTGAAATTCTAAAGCCATGCACAAGAGCAAAGCAGGAACGTGAGAAGCAGGAGCACATACAGGAAGAATAGAGCTCAGGAATACAATGGCACTCGATTGTGTACTGATAAAACAAACTGATTTTATTCTCAGTTTATCTCAGCAACAAATAAAGTACAAAACCAAAACAATGTCAATACATAAAAATTAGACATCAATTAATTTTAAGACACATAAGCTTTAAAACTTTACAAACACTAAAATACTGCTTGTTCACAGTATCAAACATATATTTAGACATGCTCACTGAATAAGTCACCAAACATCTACAAATCTCAAATTTTTTTCTAAAGTCGTCTAAATAACCATGTTATTTCCATAAAAACATTTCATATCTTTAAAACAAAAGAACACAGATGCATGCTGATTCAGAGTAAGGCAGGACAGGCAGGAAGTCAGAAGGTGTCACAAAGGTTGAAACCTGAGGTTAAACCTTTGGGTCTGGGTGAAGCGTTACATAGCTTGACGGGACTTAGCGGTACATAGGGTAGCATAACAAAGCTTGACATGATGTAGGGTGACAGCAAGCCAGGACGAGGTGAAGGTGACAATGCGTACGGTGTTCGATGAGGAGCAAGTTAGCATGCTAGTTCAGAGCTTCATCTGTGTTTTGAAGTCACACAGATGGGTGCAAGGTAGAGCGCTATGTTGCTGTGTGAGTTTTTGGCCCATTGGGAAATTTTAATAGGAACAGGGAGCTGTCAGTGTGGGCTTTGTTACAGTCACAGCGCCAGCGTGTGGCAGCAGGGCAGTACTACACGTTCATGTTTTTCAGTGAGTTTACCTCCTCTGCGTTGTCTTCACCGGCTGCCTTGTTGTTTTCGTGGTTCGGCGTGAGCGAGTTCTGAATGTTCAGAGGCTCGTCCTCTTTAGGGGGACATTTGGGACAATCGGGCTCTTCCTTGGTGGTGTCGTCCTGTGACAGATACACACAGAGATGAGCAATGATTATATTGTGCAAACATTTTCACTCTATCAAAGCCTCTGGGACCCTGGCATTAATATCAGGCTCAGGGATCCAAGAACCCAGGTAAGACCTGCTGTGTAACTAAAGGCAAAATCCTGCCTGTAATACGACAAGTGATCATTCATCTATGGTTTATAATACAAATGCACCTTGGCCAAAAGCATCATCTTGAGTGATTGGATCACAATGCATTATCAAGTCACCGCTGTATCTCTGTCCACTTGTGATCAGTTTGCCAGATGTAAGAAACAGATGTAAAGAGAGCCTTGTGAACAAGGAAAACAGAGCATCCTTGTTGTGCAACATCTTGGTTTTTAATGCTACGTTTACCATTGTCACTGCTTTTTAACTAATTCTAGGTATACAGACTGTTTCAGTGACATAAACAAACCTTATGTGGCCCAAACTTAACTTCCGGTTGACCTCCGCAAAAAATCGATTTAACTGTTGAGTAGTGTATGTTTAATGTAATACAATTCATATGCAATAAAATATTCATATTCATTAGTATATCAATATCCATTAATTATCAAATTAATTGTTATATTATAACCAAACACAGAACTTAGGGCCAGGCGTGTGCGTCCAATGAAACCGTCTATAAGCACATAGCAATTAAAAGCAAGGCATTTTTGAAAGTGCCATGTTTGGGAACTCGCTACCTGTAATATCTCTTTATGAAACACAAAAGCAGTGATTGTAAATGGGAGGAACAGAAACAATTATTTATTTACACTCGAGGAACAGACAGGTAATAAGTTTTAATATAAAAAGTTTAATAACATCTTTGACTTGTTTGTTCAGTTGTTAAAGGAACAGCTCACCAAAATATGAAAATTCTCTAACCAATTAAATTTTGCCTCAGGAGACATTTATTAACCCACTGAAGTCATTTATTTGAATGATGCTTGTATATGTGTTTTTATATAAAATCTATATAAAATTGTTTGTGTTCAGCTAAAGAAAGGTAGTCATCTGAGATGGCATAAGGGCGAGTAAATTACGAAAGAATGTTCATATTTGTGTGAACTATGGCTTTAATTGTAGACCCTAATGCTACAAAAACTGAACCTTGGCTCCTCGATGTGTTAGTGCTTTGGATAGTGTGGAGAGATTAAAAGCAGATAAACAGTTGGCTAGACAATTTCTGTTAGATAGCAGAGGATTAGAAAAATGTTTCCTAGCAGCACAATGTAGATAATCAAAATGTCACTTAGAATGAGGAAGCTTTGGGATTTTAAGACATAGAGCACTGTAGTATTAAATCTAATGCTTTGATGGTTATGAATGATTGTTAAGGGGATATAAGCTCAAGAAGAGGAAAAGATGCACGAGCTACAAGACGCCTCAAGCCTTTTTTTTCAGCAGAGCATCAAAGGTCACTCACTGGGAAGAGGTCAGTTTGGATCATCTTACCTCACAGCTGCAATCCTCTTTGGGTTTATATTCCCACGTATATCTGCTCATGGTTTTCTAAGGAGTGGGGTGGCGAGAAAGGATTATTCTACTAACACCTCATGAAAAAAGAGCTCTGATTGGTGTATCATGATGTCATTCATGTTTGACATATCTAAACACCTGATTGGTCAGATAATATGGCATTTATTACCCACTGGACAAACTGCAAAATGTAAAAAAAACCTCTCAAATACAGTAAGTCAGTTATCACAATGCATCATGTAGTCTGCAGTACCTCACATGGCCTCATAAAACATGGGGGCGAATGTGAGTCAAGGAAAAAAAAGAGTTGAAGAGGAGGATGCATCTGACACTTGTCTAATGTTAATGATGAAGAGGGACAATGAGAGGAACGCACACAAAGATTCACACGCATGCTCAGTGGAGAACAGCGGGAAAGAGAGGAAAGGACAGTTACCTGACACAAAACGTTATCATAATAAGCCAAAGCACTGGCATGGGGGAGATTAGTCGGGGTGTCACACAGTTTCCTTACATTTGCATGAGAATTTTCAGGAACGGTGCACAGCGAGAAGTTATCCACAGGCTGCTCCGACTGTGGCCGGCTCTTACTGCAAGACAGAGAAAAGTAAATAAACTCATAATTCATTTAAAGGGGGCATGCAACGGTGTTTCATGCATTCTGACTTTTTACAATGTTAAACGTGCTGTCTTCTCATGCTTGACATGGTCAACTTGTCAAAAATGGGCAATTCTCTCGGAAAAGCAAGCCCACGGCAAGGTGAAAGAAATAGCCCGCTCACGCGTCAACTGACGAGCGAGACCCGCTTACCATCAAGATTGGCTGCGCTGCGTCAAGATTGGCTTCGCTGTGGGCCTGCAGCTGCAGCTCGCGATAGTGAGAGGTGTGTGTTTGTTTGTTCACAGCATTTAGTGATGGATGTTATATAAGCGGTGGATATAACGCTGGATTTGGAGATTGTTTGAAACTGACAGACGGCACGCTAAAAGATGCAGGACATGAACCGCACGCGGTAAGTGAAACTGAGTCATATGTCTGTGTTTTGTTGCCAATGTGTGCCCACGTGCTTTAGTTCCATGACCCATCCCCCCCCCGTCGTATGTTTTCGGAAATAATCGTACAGCTGTATCTGTCTTTTATAAATGTGATCAAACTAAAGACTCTACTGCGATACTATACTATTCTGTAAGGACTCAAGAATAACACGAGATGTGCAGAAACTGAGTTATGGCCACTTTAAGGATCCAATGTGTAATTTTTTGGAGGATCTATTGACAGAAGTGCAAAATAATATACATAACAATGTCTTCAGAATTGTATAAATACCTAACCTAATGAAGCGTTATGTTTTTATTACCTTAGAATGAGCTATTTCTATCTACATACACCGCGGGTCTCTTACATGGAATTCGCCATGTTGTTTCTACAGTAGCCCTAAATGGACACACTGCTCTACAGAGCGTGTTTCGTAAATACGTTATCTCCTTGGGTAAAAAACAAAACGTGACAACATCTTAGCCCTGTGTCAGCCACCATAGTGCTTCCAAAGGGAGGGGTAGAGAGAGCCATTGGTTGCAATTCGCGACCTCACCACTAGATGCCACAAAACTTCATACACTGGCCCTTTAAAAGATATACTTCTGGTTAATCACCATGTATGCTACAGTATATAAAAGGTATATAAAATAAGTCATAAAATCAACTTCATATTTTATAATAGTAAGATAACTGTCTGATTATCTCATATGTGCTTCTCATCAATATCAAGGTGTTTTAGAAGCTCCTTCTCAGCTTTGAGATTAAAAGGTACTACCACTTCCTTTCGTTGTGGTAACAATTGTTGAAATCTTTTTCACTCTGTTTCCCTCTCTTGATTTCCATCGTCTCCTTTTCCACTCCAATCCTGACAACTTGGGCTGTTTAAATGCTGTTGGCTGCACAGTATGTAGGTCATTTTACACACACTTTGTCAGATTGGCCTACTTTTGGTAAATGGATGATATCATTGCGACGAAAGCCCATGTTAACACTTAACTGTACTCTACAATGATGTGTGTACATGCTAAAAGGTTTTTAGGTAATCAATATATAAGCATCCAACATCTGTGGATATAAGCATCTGCCAAATGCATGTAATGTTATGTAATATCATATCAGAGATGTAGTCACTCATTTTAAAATGAACTGCGGTTGCCTCCTTATGTCATGTGGAGATTCACCTGCGCTTACGAAGTCGTCTGTTTTCAGTCTTGAGGAGGTACAGCTTCTTGGAGAAAAAGACGATGACCATGAAAAGAAAGAGCAACATGATGGTGGCCCCGCCCACTGCTATACACATCACTTGGAAGTCTGAGATGGCCGACTGGCACCTGGAACCCTTGTTCCAGATAAACTCCTGGACATTACATCTACAAAGAGGAAAATAGATAAGAGGTTTTCAACACTGACCAAAACACCACCCGTTTCTGTCATATCTGTTTTAAAGATTTAAGAAAATATAAAAAAATAATTCTTAAAGAGCTCTCTTTTAATAACATTTCTTTTCTGAAGAGAATATACTGTATTCGTGACACACATAAGAAAAAATGGCTGTGTAAAGCGAAAGCAATGGAGATTACTTGTGTCGAGTCGAGTCTTATGTTTATACAAAGGACCGGTTGATTTAAGGTGCTGTCTAATACTGTTTGTGATATTTTTTCTGAGATCCAAACAAGCTGGCCATGACACAAACATCTGTGCCGAGATGAAAGAGCGAGAGAGATAAATGCTATGGAAAGATGGCTGTATCCTTGTACACGAGGAGCGTGTGGTGTGCGAGCGTGGCCTGTTGACCCATTTATCAATAGAAGGATTTTTCTGCAAGGTTGCTCTCTCAGAGACCTTATGAGTGGTGACTGCACCTACTTCACAGCACAGATGGTCCAGTCAAGGACATGTGTCCATTCCACTGAGAATAAAGCACCTGAGCTGTGATCCGAATAAACTTTACAGCTCCAAAATATCTGCTGCAAGCCAAACTGAACACCCTATATGCTAATGAATAAATCAGAAGTGCACGCATTCAATGTTATATTTAATGTTTGACAAATGTTAAGTTAAACTTCAGTTACGTTTTCTCAAGAATGTGTTGTCACGTGTGTTTCAGCAGTTGTTAAAGGAAAAGTTCAACTCAAAATCAAAATTGTGTTCATTTTTACTCACCCACATGTTTTAAGACCTACCGGCGTCTTCGGAACACAAATAAAGATATTTTAGGTGACATCCGAGAGATTTCCAGGCCTTCTCATAGACATCATGGTTATAGTTGTTGTCAAGGTCCAGAAAAGTACTAAAGACATTGTTAAATTGATCCATCCGTTCATAGTGGCTCAATTGAAATTTTTTGAAGCGACGACAATACTTTATGTGCGAAAAACAAACCAAAATAACGACTTTAATCGATATATTCTCCTCTGTCTTGTCAGTCTATGGTGCGCGTTCACGAGAGCTCTTCGACGCATCGAATCGACAACTATTACCATGATGTCTATGAGGAGGCCTGTAAATCTCTCGGATGTCACCTAAAATGTCTTGATTTGTGTTTCGAAGATGCCTGGAGGTCATAAAACATATTGACGTCATGTGGGTGAGTAAAAAACAACACAATTCGTATTTTTTAAAAAGAACTTGTTGCTATGTTGTTTTTTAGGGTGTTCTGGGTGGTTACTAGGTAGTCGTATTCTGGTCCCTAAATGGCTCAGGTCTTGTTGGATTTTTGATATAGTATTATCAAGTCTAGTATCTAGTATTACGTAGTTTAATCCTTACTATGAAAGTATGAGCAATAGAAAAGATGTTGTTTAATGATCCTAGTAACATTCACAAAAAAATAATATATACACTTAATCGCACAATTTACCCCGAAGCTAGTGTGTGCGTGTGTGTTTGTGTGTGTGCATGCGTGCTAAAGGCAAATCAATATGGCACAGAAAATGATTGCTTTGTATGTAGGCCACGCTTACTCTCTAGCCTAAAGAACAGATCAATGTGAAACTCAGTTGAATAGTTTTTACTACACATTCATTTGGTGTAAGCTACTGGTTGGGCATCACGCCCCCGAATCGACTTTTGCAGAAAAATACATCCTGCCACACACCTTAAGCAAATCAAATCTTCAAACCATAGCAGTTTTTATGTTGCAATAGATATAAAAGTAGGAAACCTGACTTTTTTAAACAACACTGACCCTATTAGTAACTCCCTCTCAACAAAATAGCCCCATGGCATGCGCCAAACACAAAAGTCCACTGCCATGTTGAAAGTTGTTAATGCTAAGCCAGATTGTCTGTGTGGATTTGAAGTTGACTTTTTATTAGTGTATTTTGGAAGAGAATAATTGTTATAATTGTGCGGACAGAAAACACAGTTCACTGGGATGCCGCCAGTGTAGAGAGTCTTAACCAGTGTGAAATAGCAGTGCTATGCAACTCCCGCTGGCACACACAGCATAACACCATATGCCATTCTGTAGCTATGAGGTTTGACTATACACAAATAAAAAAGTAGTATAATACACAATATGACAGGCCCATACCAGCAAGCTGAATTGGGGGCTTTAGTTGTTTAACACACAGACACGCACTCACGCACCAACACACACAGAGAGAGAGAGAGAGAGAGAGATCTGGGCTTTGACCCAAATCCCTTAAAGCAAATGTTTAAAAAGGGTCAGTGTGGGTCTCAGAGTAGAGTAGGATTGTGGCAGAGGAGTTTGGATTTAAGAGCCACGAAGCCACAATCACACAGGCCTGGAGTAGCCTACAAAAGTTTGTAGTGTTTTGATAAAATGATATCAATAGATTGGGAATGAGATCAAATGCAATTGCATTTTGATACACAGTGTATATAGATTGCACTTTTCTCCTGTTCCTGCTTTCTAAATCAACACTACACATGCTGGGTGTAGCATGTTGAAGGCAGTGATCACTGAAGTTCATTTTCCTGGCTCTTTTATGCACTGTTATGTCACCATAACCTTGTCCCAACCTTAAAGTCACCATGAAATCAAACAGGAAAATTGTGTTTTACACAGTGTTGCAGTGATTACTATAAACGATATAACCGTGCACACCTTTTTTTTTTTTCATTTGGACTTGTAATCTTTAATCAAAAACATTAAGCTCCTCTCCCCCTCTCAACAACAACTCTTCACCACATGACCTAAGCAACAAAAAAGAGGTAGGACTATACTGACTGTCCAATGGTCAGGCATTTTTAGCCCTCCCCTCCAGGCCCAATTTACAACAAACCAATTAAGAAGGGAAGGGCAAAATAAAGCCCCACCCTACATTTCTTTTCTAACTTAGGATATACGTCACGATACAGAAAAGAAGTCATTCGCAACATCCGTTTCATGGTGACTAAGATTCTTAGATTCTCTTTGAAATGTAAGACAAACATAATCCCACACCATGAACAGATGGATGCCGATCATACATGAAAATAACCGAACTTCATCTTCAAACTCATTTTGACTGTTTGATCGGATTCAGATGCTGACAAAAACGTTGGTGGTCTTTTTTTAAGATGTTATTATATAATTTTAGGTCTGTGTATATTTGTATAGGTGCGTGTTAATCAGATACACGAGAATGTGTGCATCTTACCGGCAAAAAGCGCCAATACCGTCAATCACGTAACACTGGCCTCCATTGAAACAGTAACCGGTGATGACCGTACATGCCGGGAGACATGTTTCATTTATACGCAGAAATCCAGGAAGACAAGCCAAGTTGTCAGCTTCTCTGGAACCTGCTGGGTCAGAAACCCCAGATCCGCCGTCTTCAACTCCAAATGATTTTTTATTCGAAGGAACAGCGCTAGCAACAAAAGGCCAATTTTCATCTTCCATATCTGGCGGTGTTGGTTGGCTCTCATCTGGGTAAACTTCAGTGGGGGTGTAGTCAGGTGACAGATAATCATAAAAATCTGAAAGTGTCCAGGACGTTGGATCTCCTCCCTGGAGCTCCTGAACCCAAGGACGATCGTTGCTGATATGTTGAGGAGGAGGTGGGTTGTAAAAACTGACCGTAATAGTTTCTTCAGGTGGGGAAGGGGTGGATTCATATGGAGTCCGGTCAACATCCAACAACGTCCCATCTGCTTGTAGTATCTCACTCTTCCAGAGTGGGGCGCTGTTTTCGCTGCTCTCTTCACTAAAATCCATTTGGGACAGGCCTCGGGTCTGGGGGTCAGCCAGGGTGGGCAGTTTGGCAGCCATGCCACCTGCCGTCAGATCCATTAGGTGTTGCCGCTCGGATGATTCGACATTGGTTGTGGTCGCAGTTTCTCCACCACTCCCTGACTCCTCCCCAGCTCGTGGTTTTCGAGAGTGAACTTGGGTGATAGGTGTGGCCTCATCAGGAAGTGCAGGCTTAAGCCCCTCCCCATTTGACTGAGAGGAGTTAGTGCGTAGAGTAGAGTTGGAGATGAATGAACTACCTGAAAATTCATAAATAAAAGTTAGTCAAAACTTTACACATTAAACTATCCAAACAATTAAACAGGAAATCGTATGGTCGGTTGTACAGTTGGAACTGACCAATCAGATTCAAGTATTCCAGAGAGCTGAATACAAAGTAAATATCACAATATAATGTGCTTAAAGGGATGGTTTACCCAAAAATAAAAATCATGTCATTGTTTATTCACCCTCATGTGGTTCAAAACCTGTTTATGACGCTTTCATCTGTGGAACACAAAAGAAGATATTTTGAGAAATGCCTGTGGTTTTGTGTCCATGCAATAGAAATCAATGGGAACCCATTCAAAATATCTTACTTTATGTTCTGCATAAGAAAGTCATACAGGTTTGGAATGACATGAGGCAGAGTAAATGATGAACAAATTTTCATTTTTGGGTGAACTATCACTTTACTGCTTCAGTGCATCCTCCATTAGAGTTTCACATCTGCATACTGCAATTCAATGCCTTTAACAGATGTGAGCACAAAAAGCCCTTAAAGCAATTGGCAAAGACCCACTGAGCTCAGACAGCTGGAAACAAGCAGTACAGCAATTTACAGTCCACATTTTTAATACATTAAACCATAAATTATTACAATTTCACATACTTAAATATGACATATTCCTGATGCTGCTATGCATGTGTGGATGCTCACTAAATATTTACACTGCATTTATAGCCATACAGAATAAAACATACAAAAGACAAATACTACCCTGTAGACAACATACAAACACATATCTGCTTAATTATACACTGCTGTGTGAGAGGGCCCAGATTTCTTTCCAAAGCAGCTTGTGATAGCTGGATTAGGAGCTCTGATTTACCAATGTACCCCCTTCAATTTGAGCCAGAACTGGGATTCAGATTAGGATTAAGGGCTGTGTGTTGTGACTCGCAATGGTCAATCTGAAAAGCATGAGTGAGCGGCAAGTAAACTCTCACAGACTCACACGTAAATTAATGGGAAATTCTTTTGTAGCATTACACATCTCAACATCTCGCTGACCTAATTTATTGTCCTTTGGGAGGTGGCTGATGTTGTCAAATCTAAGGAGTCTAATGCAGTCATCCTCAAACATAACACATGGGCATATACACATATACACAAAGGTAATAGAGCCTCTATTGTTTAATCTGACTAACATTAAAAGCAGAAAACAAGAATGAGGAATATAAACAGTGATGTCCAGGGAGCATATTTGTAAGATACAGTATTTGCTTTTAATGCCACCTCAGGTTAGATTAAACCATTAAAATATGTGGTGTATAGTACAAAATGGACAAATGAGCAATAAAGCAATAATTAACTACAATATTATTATTTGTTGATCATGTATTGTATTAATATTTTGAGTCATTCTCCTGGCCTGTGTCTTCATAAATTTGCACATTTGTTTCTCAAATTCTTCTCAAAACTGAGCTTCAGTTTATACCCCAAACACAACAATGCAACATGAATACATTTGAATGTATTTTAAATAATATATGTGAATAATATTTAAATTGTCCAAAGTTGGAGATCACGTTTGACCACTACTGTATGGTTTAATTATCAGATTTGAACTAATTATTTTCATCTTCAAAGCTGCAATCCATACCACTTTATTGCATGTTTGTTTGAAACATAAAATTGCAGGTTACTTTACATACTTTTCTATGCATATATCACAATTCCCATGAATTATAAATAACAAATTATAAATCATTTTATAAGATCACCATTGTAAGTGGGGTTAAGGTAAGGAGAGTTTTGAACACTTGCTCAATAACTGATTGTCGTTTATTTTCATACAAAAAGTTATGGATTGCATCTTAACTTTCAGTTTTTGATTGACAGTGTGAAATTCAGTTTCCGAGGGGCATTCTTGGTGCAATTCCTCTTCATTGAATCAAATGCGAGTCGCATCCTTCCCTGACAGACAGTCTCACACGCACAGTTGCCAAAAACCAATGTAAAGGAGCTGCCGTTTTGGAACATCTCAAAAGCAACGCTGAACACAGAGCTCTCTGTCCTCTCCACTCCAATCATTTCCTCCATTTCTCTCATTCATTTATTCACACGATCCCCCCGAGAGAGAAACAGAGATTGTTACGCATGCATGAATAATTTCTCATGCCACGTTCAAGCATACTATTAAGTTCTAATCTTAGGTTCTCGCCAGCATGATGTTTAAAACTAGTACAGCTGCAAAATGATCAGATATGTTCGTTTTGTCATTTTAACAGCCTGCAAAGCCTGTGGCTTTGTAGATGTTGTAAAAAATGCCAACCAAGCAAAAGAAAATGGTAGAAGAGGGTACAAGATGAAAACAGTTTTCATTTGCATACCTCTTCACAAAGGGGTCAACAGAGAGAAAAGAAGGGTCAGGGAAAGGAGCAGGTGAAAGAAAAATAACACAAAAACACATCTATGCTGTTCTAAAAAAAATGAGTGTGTTTCTCTTTCCGCTTTTCTAAAGACCAGCGCCAAAAGCCTTTGAGAGGGATTTCTGTTCTCTGTTTAGTAAGCATGTCACGGTAGCATGGACGAGAGGGATAGCAGGGGAAAATGGGTGTAAGATTCAGAGCGAGAAAGAAATCGGGGAGAGAGAAGCCTTCCAACTATTTTCTCATGACCTCACCGGAGAGACATTTAAATCTGCAAAAAAGTGTGTGAAAGTATGTTGTCTTTTTCTCTCACTGTGCCCATGGCCTCTATTTACAAGCAAACAAGACAAATACAAATGAATAATCTGTGAAAAACAGATACATGCAAGTGCATTACTGGCTAGTTAACTGTGAACCAAATTTGCCAAACATGACCTAGTCAAACATGCAAGGATCATGATGTGCAAAACTCTGAATGATGCTGAGCTCTGTAGGTGCAGATCGGGTACAGGATAGGCAAAATCTACCCTGCTGTTCAGACTTTCTTTCATTTCCTTACATATAAACAAACCCAACATTTAACTCATCACACTTTAGATTACTTACACCCTTTCCCTTAGAATACAACAGCTCTCCTGAATTTAATTCACACGCTGAGCCCATGTGGTTTGATATAAATAGTACCGTAATACAGTTTGGCAGGGGAGCTGGCATGGTTGTCCAAGGCATCAGGGATGGGATGTAGGTGCACAGCAGTGTCGGTACAAAGCCGAACAAATAGAGAGTACCAGACCTGTATTATGAATGGTGCCAACTTTATACCACACACACGTGAAAAAAGCACTACTGTACAGTTTCAGCAAAATCACAATGATCTGTATATACACTGTGACAGCTGTATTACTTGTACAGCTGCTCACCTAAAAATGATTATCTTGGTCTCTGACATGTATGTCAGAATGTTTTCAGCTTATTCATAAACACAAGTTTAAAATCTAAATGAGGTTTAGTATAGTATGACGGGGACATTTTATCTAAAATATTTTTTATGTAGTAGTGTGTGAAATGATGAAATAGCGGTCAAATTTTAAAAGCCTAAGTTATGTATCTGCAAGATTCAACTACAAGTATTCTGAAAGTGTGCTTTGACTCCATAAAGACTGAAAACCAGCAAGTGTCCCACAGGTTGTGCAGCATCATAAGTCTCCAGCAGCGTGGACAGCTCTAGTGTCAGCGGCCGGTAGGATAAATACCGTCAGCCCTCACTGGGAGCTCTGTACGGGGAGACTAGGCAGACGCTTGTTGATGCTAATGCTCATTGACAGTCTCCGCTGTTAGTAGAGCTCAGTGGCAGATGGCCTTCTCGGGCCGTGCATGGAAAATATCTTAGCAATTCTAGCAAGAAAGCACCTAAATGGCAGGAACCATACATTTTAAACACCAAAAAAGTCAGTTTATGTAGTTTATGTAGCACCTGCACAATGCACACAGTCTCAAAACAGTGTTACAGTGCTAAAGTTTACATTAAACATTACGGTCCTCTGCTAAGCAGTTCAAAAAAATCAATATATACTGTATATACACACACATACATATAACAAACATACATATACTGTATATATAGTATATATATATATATATGAATGTGTGCTAAATGTATGTAATTTTGTGAATGCATCCCGACTCCCTCTCAAAGTGGAGTATGCGAGTCTGTTGCCATAGGAATGCAGCCAGGTCTTGGCAAAAACAACAAAGGAGAGTAACAGCCTTTTGTCACAGCATGTCCACCGAAGAAATTTCAGCTAGAGATGAAATTGTGTTTCACTTATAGTAATGATTGTCTGTATGTATACAACGAATGTATATCATAATAAACTGAATATAAAAAAGTTAAAACAGACAAACATTCCAAATATTGTTCCATGAAAGACTTGAAAAGACAATTTAATGAACTTGTCCTGAGAAAACACAAAATGCCATATTCAGCACATTTAGATGAGAAAACTTAACCTCATGGAATACCTTCCTTTTTTCTCAGATCTCTTAAAAATACAACAATAAAAACCCGTCCACTGAGGTTTATGCCAATAATTCCTGTAACAACAAGAGAACCTGCTGATGCTTGGAAGGCAAACACAAGCATAGGTAATATACTAATCTGCATGGTTTTATTGCTTCATTATTGAAGCAAATCATACATACGTTTTCCTCTCTTTTGCTTCTGGGATGAAGTGTGACACGTTCTTGACAGGACCAGACCGAGATTCTAAGGTCAGATCTCTGAATAAAGTCTGGCTGCATCCAGTTGTTTACTTGGCAAACAGTTTTCAGCGTGCGTCTATGATGGACATAGCAAAATCTAGCAAACTTTAGTCAGCATACATTTTACTTTATCAAGAAACGTCCACATACGGTTTTTCTTTCTCCCCATTTTCAGCAACTTTAAGTTGAAGGATAACCTGGACATTTCCACTCTCCACATAAATTATTTTATCGTCTACTTACCATTAGCACACAAAGGTACGATGTAAACAAGCAGGACGCTGGACAGCACCATTGACTTCCAACCAGCCGAACAAAACTGCGCGTGCCTGTAGTTCATCGTGACAAACGATCTTTAAAGATTGTGTAAACTAAACCAGAGGACCTTCTTCTTACGTTACAGTCATACGGGGAATATTATGAAGAATTTGAGCAAGAATTCTGGACATATATATCCTTATAGAGCGCGCCGCTTCATGCCAACTTCGGATGTTGTTTTCAGCTTTTGCCGCAGTTGTTATTCCTCTTTGGTCGGGAATCAGGACACACCGAAGGCATCCGCTATGGACCCATCATCTCTTATCATATCATCTCCAAGATGCAACAGATAATGTGGTGGGTTTTTTTGCCCAAGAGCATAAAATTACACTGAATTAAAGTCGTACTACTTGCACGCTTGCAGTATCTGCACTAAGTCCAGCTAGCTGACGAACTATGTGCACGCACACGTATGTGCGCGGCGAGCCCGCAGCAAGTTTTGTGTGCCAGTTCATTCGCTGGCGATCAAAGTTATTTGCGCATGCGCCTAATTAGCGACACCGTTTTTGTGATCGAATCGTTGAAAAAAAAATGATTCATCCGTGTTAAAGTTTATAGTATACTTGAAAGCTCGCAACAGAATGATACAGTAGTTTGCTTAAAAACGTCCTATTCATCCCCAGTGGTTTAGTTTCTGCGCGCAATCACATATTGATGCGCGAATGCTTTTGAACTGAGGGTTTCTAAGACCAAAACAAAAGAGAGGAGCAATGAAGGCGGCTCCCCCGAACAAAGCCTATGAAACTGGGTCACACAGATACACCAATGATGGACTCAAAGTAGAGCAGCGCCTAACGTAACGTTACACATAACCGCTTTTGTTTGTGTTTTTGCGGAGGGACACTAACACCAAACCCAGTTTTTAGGTTATAAAATTGCAACCGCGTGTTGGCATTCTTTCGTGGGACATATTTTCAGTCACAACAACTAAAGTGATTTTAATCCGCAGATTCCGCACTATCACATTATGTTATAGTCTACCCAAAGTGAAAATAATGCCCTGTTGTCCTTCCAAAACTGCTCAACTTAATTATCACCTCCAAAAACAATAAGTACCATAATAGTGGTCTGGCCACGTTCTCCAGAAATATGAGGTGTTGGCTTAAGGGGGACTCAGGTCATGTTCTGATCCCACCACAACCCCTCTCTCACCCCCTAATAAAAGAACCAACAACCCTAAAATACTTGAGAACGAACCCTTTGCTGTAGCTCCCATGACTTATGTATGCTCCATCAACATGTGGTTCGGTGTTACATGATTTAAAAATTCATAATAAAGTTAAAAATGCATTTGGGACATATTAAGAAATGATGCAGATTGTTGATTAAAGTTGCAGAGATTAAAATATGCTTGCATTACAAACTTCAAAACATAGTACCATACCATCACTAAAACAGTCACCAGTTCCTCTGTTAATCACATAAACAGAATAGGCTGAATATACTGTCACTGTCAAAAAGTCAGAGTTCACACAATGTTTAAAACATTTCAGTAGCTGGAATACCATCTTGACTTTGTGTTGTGTGCTGCTTACAATCAATACTGCATGTGTCATAGTACTGTCTACTTCACAAACTGTGAACAAAATGTTACAGTACATTACAAAGGCAAGAGAGACTTTGATGGCAAACGTTAGATATATTTTGTAATCAAAACAGAATACTGTTAGTAAATCAAGCAAAAGTGTGTCCTCAGACTTGAAGAATGTGCCGTGCAAGTAAATTTAAAATACATAAGTCTAAATGACGAAACATTCATAGAGAAGCAAACAACTCACGCAGCAACAGGTTTATATAAAAGGTTTATTCAGCCACAAATGTTTTGGTGCTCGGTGGTAATACAAAAACAGATCTACAAACATTAGGTACAGACAGATATGGCAATAAAAGCCTCAAATCTCACCTTTAAACGCCATGATAAATGCTTAAAAATATTAAATATACACAAAACAAGTATTATTGTAGAGGTGAATGTGTCTTGTAGTTGTTGTGATGTAACTTCATCGGTGGGCATCACATGGGTGCCGCCCCATCACCCTGAGAGGATGGGGGAGTTTGGTCTAAGTAGGAAAGAAAAGGTAGCCAGATTCACAACTGTAAGTGCTGTCACAGGAAGCAGGGTTGTGCCAGGCTTGATCAGTACAGATTCATGTTGTGGCACGTGTTACTCACACATGCCGTTGGGAGCTCCAGGGTGCCGGGCACCCATCATCTGGCCGGTGCCAGCGCTGCCCACCGAACGACCTGAGAAGGTCCAGAAACCACAATATTATTCAGTTATTGTCAGTTTTGTTGAAATTCAAATACAATTCAGAGTGTATTTAAGTAGCATTTCATCATGTGTGGTGTATAAGCAATGTGAACTAAAGCAGAACAGGAGTAATCGGAAGAGAGGTAATGCTTGCCTGCTTGCTGCTGCTCTACTTGCTGCCGTGCCTTCATTTCCGCACATTTCACTTGCTCCATGTGGAAGTTTTGCCTCTCAGACAATAACTGTTGTCTCTGCTGCTCCAACTACAACATACAGAACAAACCTAGTGTTAAGTCAACAACTTCTTTCTCTCTTTAAGAGCATTAAGGGTCTGTCTTTTTTAGGTCAGATCTGAATTCAGTGTGTTATATATGACTATACGAGGCAAACTAACAGAGAAACTCAAAATAAACTATGTGGGGTAAATGGCCGCATTATCTTTTAAGTGTGCTTTATGTTAAGAGAAGATTATGAAGGCAATTTTTAGAACAATTATCTATAATTTAGAACAAAAAAATCTCCCTGATAGAGTGACATTAACTCACAGCCTCTTTTTCTCGATCCATAATGGTCTCTAGCTCTTCAAAGTGTCTCAGTTTGATCTCCATCTTTTTCATCTGAGTTTCAACCAGCAGAGCCACCAGAGACTTAATCTTCCTTTCTTCTACCGCAGCCAAGTGCTAGACGAACAGAAAAATGAGGAGAAAGAAAGGAGAGTGAATTGCAAAAGTTCTTCAGTCATTACATGAGGCATACAAGCTGAATATTAAATTCAACTAATAGGTTGTTGGATAGTGTTCCATATTATGTTGCGTTTTATCCCTGTTAGTATTTGTAGTCATATATTGGGACAAGTATGCGATTATTCAAATGTCTTGACATTCACCTTAGCTTTGGTAGCTGCAGAGGCCAGTGCTACAGCTGCTGCTGTAGTAATGTTTGCCTCAACCAGTTCAAGCTCCGCACTCCTTCTAAAGTCTTCCCCATCCCCGTGGCCCATATCAAAACTCTCCTCTGGATTGAGATCCAAAAGCAAAGAGAGAAGAGAAACCACAAACAATCACAAACCAACCTGTTACGACTGTAACCATCATCACAGCACATGTGCTCCACTGACCTGCTGCGCTCTCTTCTCCTCTCTCACCTTCACTCTCCTCTTTCTCCTCGTTTTTCACACATTCTCCCTCTACCAAGACGCTGTCGATATCAGGCTACAACAGGAAACACAGTGACAATTACATCAATTGTTCAAAAGATTTCTGGATAAAATCAGCTGATATCTGATCTTAAAAATTAAGCCTAGACTATTAAAGACAGTCTTGTAAATACAAAATACTCTTTCTTTAATAGGAAAAGAAAAAACATACCATATGAAAACACAGCAGAAGAATGAATGATTATTAGTACCAAACTCAATTTTATGTACCTTGTTGTGCTGCTCAGATTCGATGTTCATTTTTTCTAGACCAGTTCCATCTAGCAAAGAGAGACACATATTAGACTATCACATACTAATGTGATTAAATGCAATAAACAGTAAAATAAGATAAATAAGGTGATCAATGTTTACTTCTTTCATTTACTGCCCTCACCTGGCTGTTCTCAGTAACACAGGTATTCCAATCATTTATGCATCATCCACATACATTTACAACTTGACGCATAGCTATAAAAATATCAATAGAAACTAAACTGTTTCCAAATTATTTTTACGAGACTCTATGTGCTCATGCATATACATGAAAGACAAGGAGATGAACAGAAGAACAGTACCAGTCTTTTCTAATTCATCGGGATCAAGTCCTGCGATGCCACCTGATTGCAGCGTAAAGGTCGAATCTAAATGATGCCCGACTCTCTGTGTCTTTTGAAAGCCAACAGTGAATAGCTCAATTGGGGCTTCCTCTCTTGCTCTCGAGAACTCCTCTGAAAAAACACAGAGCATTGCACATCACTCACGCTACACATTTCCTCAAAATAAACACACACACACACACACACACACACACACACACACACACACACACACACACACACACACACACACACGTACTCTTACCCAAAGCTGCCTTGGCAGCCGCAGAGGCCACTCGAGGGTCAACCACAGAGGCCAGGAAAGCAACGGTGCTCATTACAGGGTTTCCTGATTGGCTGAAGGGGACAGGCTGATAGGCAAGAGGACCCATTGAGGCTTCGGAGTTCTCCAGGTACGGGTCCTCTATGGGCAACCGGAGGAAATGAAGAATACAGTCGTCTTGTGTACGGCTGCCTACATGTTCTGACACTTTATTCCAGTCGTCTTTATACATCTCTAAAGCCTGAGAAGAGTAAAGACAATGACAATTGAGCAGGGGTCTCCAACCTTCTTCAGTGCCCCTTAATTAAATAACGGTGTGAGAATAAAACATTTATCGATTGCTTTAGACAAATTAGACTGAGATCAAACAATAATAGTGGTACACTCTTAAAAAAAAAGGTGCTTCAAAAGGTTCTTTGATGCCATAGAAGAACCTTTTGGTTCCATAAAGAACCTTTAACATCTCAAGAACCTTTCGGTGTCTTTGTGGTCGAAAAAAAGGTTCTTTGGATTATAAAAAGTAAGAAAGAGATGGTCCTTTAAAGAATCTTTGAATGAATGGTTCTTTGTGGAACCAAAATGGTTCTTCTATGACATCACTGTGAAGAACCTTTTAAGCACCTTCATTTTTAAGAGTCTAAAGGTCTTTGAACATACAGTCCGAAATGTTCGTATGTGTTTTTTCGTATTTGGCACTCATTTGTACGGTGTCTCTGAATTGTCAAAACGCCTCTCAAAATGCTTGCTACGGATACAAATTTTTTCATGACGGATGAAAATATCGAAGGCAGTGTGTAAATGTGATTGACACAACATGAGGTCGTATTTATTTTTTAAAGTGCGGAAATTTCGGACGCAAATTTCAGACTCAATGTGCAAAAAATACCAAAGCTTTAAGCAGTTTAATCGGCTTACCTCTAATAGCAACAGTGTTTCCTGTTCTGTCCATTCTCTTCCTGCACTTGCTCCTTTACTCTAGAGATGAAAGAAAGAAAGAAAGAAAGAAAGAAAGAAAGAAAGAAAGAAAGAAAGAAAGAAAGAAAGAAAGAAAGAAAGAAAGAAAGAAAGAAAGAAAGAAAGAAAGAAAGAAAGAAAGAAAAGGCACAAAGTACTGTGAAGAGCTCATGGCACAATTGTATACAAACAGATCCTGAAAACATCTAGAAAAATACTGCAAAACATAAGCAACAGACACTGCAAGGATTGTGGTTTTTAGTGTGTTTACAAACCACTGTGTGCGCGCGAGTAAAATGTCCTTTTACCTTAGGATGCTTCCTGGCATAAATGTCAATGCGCAGACCAAAATTCTGCAGGTCAGACGGCTTTTCTAATGACTTCTCTGGGAAATGCAACATATGCTGGGATGCTGAAACCTTTTAAATAAAATGTATTGAAAACATCATGATAACGATATTAAAAATAGTTACACAGCCATAGGAACAGTCATCTTATGGTCATCCATTGTGTGTGTTACCTGTAAGGGTCTGTGCTGCAGCGGTACAAGTCCTGAAGGAGTGTCTGTAAGAACATTGAAGTGTGGGGTTGGGGGCGGGCCCATAGGGAGGGGTCGACTCTCTGCATCTACCTGATAATTTATCAACCCCCACTGCTCCAAAAACGAATGAACTCTACAAACACAAGCACACAAGGGATTTAATGGATTTAGAGATTAAATTTTGCGGAAGATGAAACACCGCCACACACTTACACACCTTATAAGTGCACAAACATCTCCAGTCAGGTTTCGTCTGCTGGATGCTGAGGTCAGATACTCTTGAGGGTTTAGTCGGTACGTGTCAATCATGAAGTTACGGTAGGCAAGATATCTGAAAACAGCAAACGAGTTCATTTAGCATTCACTTAGATGGGTCTGTTACAGAGGATGTGTGTTTGTGGATAAACTTATTGACTTACATTTCTGGTGTTTTGGATTTATTTTTCCCATTGAAGAACTCAGGCAGTGCTCGCCTCTCTATTTTGTGAATGCTAACATACAGAAAAAAAGAAATAAAATCCTGAACAGCATTATGTGAAAATGCATAAGCAAGCTAAATATCATTAACAGCTCTCACCAGTTGTAGTCAAACCAGGAGGCATAGGTGGGCACAATAATGTGATGGATTTGTTCTGTGGCACTTTCCTCCCCCTCCATCCCACGGCTAAACTCTCTCGGTTCCTCCTCATCCTACACACACACAAGACAAGTCAGAACATTGATGAAGCAAATTGTGGAAAAATCTTTGCTTAGCCAGATTCTCTTTATTACTTGCGGGAAAAGTTTATTTTCACGTGAGTGACACGAAATGACAAATATTATCAACCTTCGCGGAAGACGAGATTGGCGCGCGTTCATGCCAATCGCACAACCCGATTCGCATCATTCGCACCGCCTGCCGCGAGTGCGCGTCTTTGCATTGACTTTGTATGTAATTTACTCGCACAAAACGCTTAATTCGCATTTGGTGTGAACCCAGTGTTAGAAAACAACCACACCAGCTGAAATAAGAACAAAGAAATCACTTACTCTGACACCAGATAACAGATCCTCTTCCTGGTCATCTGAGAGAAACACAGAGATATTAAACAGGTCGCAGGATTAACTAAATGGTCATATTCAAGTGTTCAAGACACACAAGAACAAACAAATTTACCCAAATCTGCCATAATCCCTCCTTTAACTGGAGTATTTTCACTGTCTTTTTTCAGGTTCACTATAGTCGACAGAAAACAAATAAGTTAGGCTTCCAACATTAACCAAACATACAACAGGCACGATACAGTTACTACAAAGACATATACAACACAAAAATAAAGACATACCATTTTTAGGCAGTATGACCTCCTCCATGTTAGGAACAGATGTTGGATCCTCCATGTCTTTAGTGAGGTCCTCTTCTGGCTCCGCCTCATCCATCTGGCCACGCCTCTTATACGAGCTATTGTGTTATATCAGAATATACATGATGTAAAATACTTCTTTTGTACAATTAGTAATTGCTATCCTGCATTAACAGACACATAATCCATCCTTGCAAAGAAATAAGTTACAGCAACATCATCTTATGTCGCTGCACAGGTGACAAAAAAATGCAATGATAGGAAGTGATGTCACTCTACCCTTTCTTTCCTCCCTTTTTCCTAGACTCTGAGGAAGATGGAGATGGTGAGCGCCGCCGCTTCTTCCAAAATTTCTGTTCCTTCTGCAAAAGGTTAAAAAAAAGTGGATGCATTGATACACTTACGTTAAAACAACAAACTGAGTAAAAATACTTTAACATAAATGAAACATACCTCCTCGATTTGGTAGATACGGCGCCGGAAACTCACACTATTCCCATTCTCATCTATCACATAGTCTTCTTCATTCATCCACTCATTAAATGTGTCAGTGTCTAGAAGCCATCTGGCATGAACCTGAGGAAAACTGTGTGTTAGCAGATTTTCTCACTGAAGGTCAGATGTGGCCCATAACAACAAAAACGTTCATCTCAATCTTTATATTTTGCCAGAGCTAAACAGCAGACAAAGAGATCAGACATATTCAAGGACATTTATACTCAAAGGACTTTTTTCACCTTCCAGCATCTGTCTGGGTTGGGAGGTTCTTCCACTTCTCCATCTACATCGCTTGCTGACAAAATGGAGTCATAACTAAAAAAATGAAATGGAGGAATATACGGATTCATGAAAAAAAATATAAAATGTGACATTTCTAAACTGACGGTTTTGAAGTTATTTTTCATTTGATTTGTGTGATTCTGTATCGTTTACCTGTCTGGACACATGCCCCAGTGCACCATCATCTGCCGATCTAATCGCATGATTGGTCTAAACCACTCGTCTAAAAAAATAGTAAGAGCCAACACTGAACATTATACACACTTTACATTTCTGAAAGATTTTGTAGACGCTTACGCCCAAAGTGACTTTACATTTAGGTATTACAGTTATACAATTAACAAACATACACAAATCCTGTGCATCAAGAGTCAAGACTGACAGGTGAATTATACCTTCATCTATGTTTGAGGGAGACGGGTATATTTGGTGGGTGGCTTGCAGCCGCTCCTCTGTAACTGTGCCCTAAAAAAAGAGAGGTAAAAAGTATAGTTCATGTGCAATAAGTGTATAGATTATAATTCCATATTTTCTCTGACCCTTCACTTTTCCACTTACCTGATGCCGCAGGACAATGTCTTTGAGTTTGAGGATTTGCTTTTGTTCCAAATCAGGGGACAGGTACACTACAGGTCTGCTTAATAAATTATTCTGAAATAAACAAACACACACGTGTCAGATATTATTACGCTATCAAAAGATATGCTTGTGTTTGTTGTCTTTGCTAAAATCCACAAAAACCTGTATCAGAGAATTCTCGATGGAGATGAACATCTCAACATTACGATCCACTCTAGATGGGTTCTGTAGATCAAAGCGTCTCCTTCGATAAAAAGATCAAACCGTGGATCAGACATTTATCAGACGCACAACGTTACGAACAAAGGAAGAAGATAATATGATTAGATAACTAACCAGCCCTGTTCGGTCTTAAACTTGTAAACTGATCCCAGAATATGACAGAGGGCACCACTGGGCCTCAGGTCCAGAAAACACTTTGCCTGTGATAAAGAACCAATTTCTTAAAGTTAATGTGGACGAACACATGATTTGAGTGAACTAAAAAAGTATCTTCAGAATGTCATGTTATGTTATTAATCAATATATAGAAATTAATAAAAAAAGAGACCTGCACACCACTATACATGTTCTCATACCACCATATCTGCTTATTAAAACGTGGAAAATAAATGACTTACAGGAAGTTTCGTGAAGCCGGGGTTATTTGCTCGGCGGCCAAAAGAGTCCTCTTGAAACTGCAGCAGTTGGATGACCAGCCCAGACAAAGACTTACTGGATGGAGCATCAGCCTGAACATACTTGAGATAAAAACACTGTAGATCAGCAAAACTGAGGTATCATCAACTGACCAAAAAAGTAGTGTAAGCAACCAAGTTACTGAGCAATGTAGGCATAATTGTCTTTGTAACATTTAAAAGTGAATGCCTAGTGAACTGTACAGTGGACGGGGTGGGGGGGGATATGCTTTGTGTTACGTAGGTTATGTTGTAAACATAAATGCTAGGCAATATTAATACTTCATTTATCATATAGAAACTAAAAACAATTGAACTTATTTCAAACGTCACCAAAAGGTGGTGTTGTAAATACCTGTCAAAAACGTTAAGGACGTATTCTGTAGAGATAGCTCTATTAATATATATCATGAATACAATTTAATGCTTAAATTACCATCAAAACGATTTAAAGAACAGGGCAAACAAACGCAGCTTTCTGTAAAGAAACCAGAAGACAGCTTTGAGAAACGTTAATGGTATCTTATGGCTGCCCGGCTGTGCTAACCTTTTTATAATGCTTTCCAATCCAACTGCGGACCGTTTCCAGCTGAGAGATTTTTTCAGGGCATTCCCAAAATTTACTGCACGGCCCACCATCCTTTTTTCGGCTCAACGAGGGGCTAAATGCGGTTTGACTTGTCGTTGTGTGAGGTTGTGTGGCCATTGTTACATGCTAATTAGCCACCGCTATCCGAAATGAGCGGAGACGACACATCGCCTCCAGCGGCCAGTCTGAAGAACACGCCAACGATGCGTGCTGCGTACTTCTTCTTCGATTGCTTTTTGGTGCGTAACAAAACAACTGGATAGGCGGTATTACATCTAGAGGACCGGAGAGTGAAGATTTGCGAGGGTGTAAAATAAAAAGCCTATTCATTCGTCCTATTGTTGTTAAAACCTTGCAGGACATCTTTGCATTTCCTACACAATACATTTTAAGAGAACACCTGGTTTTTGGACTTGAAATAGCTATTTATTAACATTTGGTTAAATGTTTTTTTCCTAAATGTTTTAACGTTTAGCCGACAATATACAATTAATGCCGTGTAGTATGCAGTACACAGTATGTTATTTCAGTAGCATTCTATTTTAACCATAATAGCATAAACGCCAGTTAGCGCCAACATGCGTTTAATATTTTATTAATCCTTAGTGCGCATCAACTGATAGATACTATAAATAGCAGAGATGAGCTCGTGAAATATTACTATATTTGGTAAATCATTAAAATACAACTATAAATGGATTTAGATCTGCGCAAGGCACGTGTTGTGCTGTTTAAACAAGCCCTGGTGTTGTCTCTGAACGGCGAAACGCAGCTGCCCTTGAACGTTGCTTTTTTTAATCAAGCCCTTCTCCAGACACTCCCATGCACTGATAGGCTTTGTCCTCGTCATACAAATTCGCTTTTACATAAGGAAAATGAATAATATTAAATAGGTCATTTTTCATTCAAAGGTAAAGACAAAACACGTCGTGTGACAAAAATGTGAGAGTGTGTCAGTGTGAAGTTAACTAGTTTTTGAAAATTACCCCTATTTCTTTACTGAAGGTTGGGCCAATGAATGGCGCATGCTCAGTGCAAACAGGGAGTGTTGGAGACAGCCAACAGTGCAGGGGAAGGCAAGACGGGTGAAAAGAGAAACCCGTCTGGCTTTCGAAAAGGAAAAAAATACGTTAACGAAGCTTCGTAGTACGTCCTCGCTTCGCATCCGGCCATGCCAACGACACAGCGATGTATTATTACTGCAATCGGAATAAAATGAGCGCTAGTGCAGCAGGGCCTGGAGTGGAGAGTTGCGGGGCCGGGTGTCCGCATAGCGCCAGCCGCTGCTGCGGGGGAGGAGGCTGCGGAGAGCCCGTCAGCGGTGACGGAAGCTCGGCCGCTGCGGCTACAGCCACCAGCGCTGCCCCAGCGCAGAGCTCAGACAGGGAGAGCGGCGTAGCCGAGGCCCAGGCGTTTCGCGAATGGGACGATGCCACCTCCGTCGATGCGGATCGGACCCAGAAAATGAACGAGGGGGGATTTTTCGCGAATGGTACTGCTGATATCACGCGGGAGGCAGACGAATGTGCGGATTCAGTGAAAAACGGACGCGGGAGCTTTTGTAGACAAAGCGCTGGAGCGGGTGAGGATTACACCATTAATATTGATCACGAAGACGCTGGAGGTTTGCGGCACGGGGGCGAGCGTCGGTTATTTATGGGCGCTATGACACGAAGGGACGAACGCAGAACGAGTGCGAGACTGCCGCCGGTGCGCACCGGGAGAACCCAGCGAGAACAGGCGCACACCGAGACCGAGGGCGCGATGATGACAGCCGCTGCAAGGTGTGGTCACGGGAATTCCGAGCCCGCGGTCATCAAACGCCGGGGGTGCAGTTTCACCCGAGCCTCCAAGAGGGTGTGTTTTTCTGGGATAAGCTCGGTGACATACTGCGGCAGTTCGGATGCCGAAGCCCGCGTTACTTCCAATGGCGAAGCTCACGTGAGGGGCTCCGCGGGCACCACCGATGCTTTCGAATCTGGACGTCAGGTGGACCCCGCGGAAGATAGACGGGCGTCATTACGTCGTATCCAGTGCGAGAACAAGACCCAAAAAATAAATTACCCCGCGTGTTTGCCTGATGCAGAAGGTGCCCATAGCATGGAAAATACCGAGTTGCCCACATGCAGAACGGCCAAGGGGCGGGTACGACTGTACCGGGTGCGCTCGTTTCTTGCCAGCTCTGCCACCCATAACAACGGGGTCAGCGGAAACGGTGCCCCTAGTGTGTGTATTAACGCTTTACCGCAACCCCCGCTGTGTCTCCAACCCCCCGTGCCTGAAAATGACCAAACGCAGCAGCAAGAGCCACAACGTGGATGCATAAAAACCCCGCTCTGCGCATTTGCCAACAGCTCTTCTCACAGTGAAAGCACTCAGATAGAGGGTGGGCCTCCAAATGGAAAAAAGCCTGAAGAAAGCCCACTTGAACAGAATAACTCAACTAACTGTGACAGCACAGGTTTAGAGGCCCCTTCAGGGAAGGAGGGCCCCAACACAGAGCAGATAGAGACAGTGAAGGACGAAGCCAAACGGAGACAGGCAGAGCTGGAAGGCCGCACGGATAACCTTTGGAGGCGTCTGCAGGCCGTACAGGTAAAGCAGGTCGAGAGGCACGTTACCCAGCAGCTGCGTGGCCTGTCCAAGTGTCCGGGGTTGAACTGCACGAGGAGGCCCAGCGCCCTGTCTCTTAACTCGGCAGAGCTGAGCAGGCTGGCACGCAGCTGCAGCGAGATTCTCCGGACTGCAGAAAGTGCCCTGGACTCGGACCACACGGCTAGCAGCTCAGGAGGTGACAGTGACAGTGAGGAAGATGAAGCGTTGGAGAGAGGAGGTCGACGCCTACGGCCACTCTCCACTAAATCAATGTGAGTTGTTTTTAGACCTATGCTTAACCCTGGGTTAATAGTTTAGCCTTTGGTTATGAAGCCCCGCTTCATTTATCTGAATACTGGTGCCAAATGTATAGTGAATTACTAACTCGGAGTTAGGTATAATTAACAGTTTGAAACCTGGAATAAGGTAACCCAGGGTTAAAGATGATCCTTGGTTAAGGGTTAAAAAACTCAAATGCTCAGTATGCCTGAATAAACATGCATGTACACCTACACGTGTACAAAGGTTTTAACTGAGTCATTGCATGTTGGTGTTGTCTTTTGTATTACCATTGTGCTATACAATGTACATTCCTGTACTGGTATTCATGGCAACCACATTGAGAGAGAAGATATGATGCAAGGCCATTTTTTGCTTGGCTGTTGGGACTTGGGAGTAAACTGGGTCAGATAATGTTCATTCGCATTAGTGATGTATTATAAAATCGAATGTTATATTTTCAAGTTATGTAGTGTTACACACTAATATATATTCACTTTTTAATTTTTTAATATGATTGTTTTTCAGTGTTTCTGGTAAAGAATGGCAGTGGGCGGAGAGCAGGGCGTGGCTTGGCAGCCGATGGGTGTGGCTTCAGACTCAAGTGTCAGAGTTGGAATATCGCATCAGAGCGCTGACGGAGCTTTACACACACCTCCGACAGGGAAAGGTATACAGTTTGGCCATGTGTACATTGTTATTTATGCTAACTACAGTGTTTTTATCTAGCATTTTTATGTTTTGCAGGTGCGATCTGCATACTCTCAACCTGAGACACCCCTTAGAGCATCAAATCCCTCCCCCACATCAAACAGCTGGAGGTCAGTAAAAGATTTTGCGTGCGAACACACACATACATCCATAGATTTTCTAATTTAACATACAATTCCACAACCCGTAGATCATCTGTTGGTGATCTTAACAGGAAGTGGCATACAGAAGACTCCTCCTCTAACCCTCAAACTGTGCCAAATCCACCTTCATCTGCTGCACGGGTACGACCGTTGCTTCGACAGCGGCATCACAGACTTGTCCGCCTGGAAGACTGCACTGCACTGAAGTCAAAGGTGAAGAGAATCTCACTGTTGTTGTTTTTAAAGATATCTATGAGTTGTTGGCTTGTTTGTGTGTGTTCTTTTTGTATTGAGAGAAAATAAAATCAGGCTTGGATTTCAGATTATGCATTTGTGCTAAAAACAAATTTGTGTTTTTCTTTCCCAGCCTGTGTTGTTACAGTGCTCTTGTGAGCCTCCAGCTGTGTGTGTGCTTTGTGCCGGTGCGCCTCCTCATGCCCCCTCAGATAGGGAAAAGGGAGCGTGGATGCATCAGACTTGGCTCGACATGTCCATTCATCCTGTTCTTTCTACGCCATCAGGTAATACTCTTTTGGGCACCGTTGGTAAAATACTCAACTTTGTTAATTGTTTTCTTTATACCATTCAAATTAATATGAATGTTTCAAATGTTGACTGTGCTTTTCTCCATTGAAGATTCACCCCTTGCGCTGCATTGTGGGAAACACCCGCTGGTCGGGCATCATTCTTATAATTCAGTGCAGTGGACAAACACGTCAACTGCATCATCTTGGCTGGGAAGGAGGGGCCAGGGACGAGTTGGTAGAGTGAGGAGGAAGTTTGTTTGTCCCCGTCCACCCAATGCACTGCCTCCTTTATTTAACACCCCTGGTGAGTTATTTTTGACCTTGTGTAATCTAGATGTGGTGTATTCCCCTGTTAGAGATGTATTGGAATAATACGTGGCTGATTGAATAATATCCTGTTTGTTGCATCTGTACTTGAGAGATAAAAGAAAAATGTCTGAAATAAATAGAATAAAAATGCCTGAAATAAATAGACGTAAAAACTTTTGAGAAGGAAAGTATTGTTTCAAGAGAGAGAGAGACCATAGAGTGATAATGTGGAAGCAAAACACTGCCTGGGATAATAGGCAGTTATAAAGTTGATCAATATTTTGCAAAGAATGGATATTAAATTATGATAATTAAGTATTTCATAGATTTTCATTCATATAATTAATTGAAAATGCGGTTACAGGTGGTTCCGGTTGCAGAAGCCAGAGAGGTGTGATTGGTCCAAACTGTCTTCCTCAGCGAGCCATCGACTTACCCATCCTGCCGCCAACACCGCCAGCAACAGACACACCTGCTCAGGTAAGTAAATGATATGATGGTGGGCCACTGTTTTACTGTTTTGTTCTTAGTTTTTTATCCCTCTCTTGTTCCTCAGCCTTTGAGGAGGAGGAGAACCGAAAGCTCGTTTGACATAGACAACCTGGTGATGCCTCAGGGCCTGGCTGGACTAGTAGCGCGAGTGCAGAGATTACAATACAAAGAGATCATCACCCCAAGGTAATAAAAAAAAGTGCAGTCAGACATCTGGCATCACACTGATGCTTGATCAAAAGCGCTGTGACAGGAATATGTGACTACGCTGTGATCGTTTTGCTTTGTTGTGTCTGAATTTAAGGGTCTTGTGTTTCGAAATTACAATTTATTAAGCAAAGAGGGGAATGCTTCTTTGGGGGTGAGGGAATATAGATAATTTCCAATCCCAATATTGGCCGATTAAAGCTTATGTGTAATATGTGTAATGAATATTTTTTGTGATAAATTTGCCTGTGTTTAGCTGGAGAGAGCTGGACTCACTCTTAGGGGTCTCCAAGAACCAGGATGGGCCACAAGCCCAGTCATCCAGTCTTCACAATAACACATACCACCAGCCCAATGGAGAAAATCTGGAAAATGAGGAAGAGGTACGTAAGCCTTTACTGAGTGTTGACAAAATGTAAGACTAAAGCCCATTGCACATTGAGTCCGAAATTTGCGTCCGAAATTTCCGCACGTTAAAAAATAAATACAGTACGACCTCACGTTGAGTCAATCACATTTACACACTGCCTCCGATATTTTCGTCCGTCATAAAAAAATTCGGACCGGGTTCGATTTTCTGCGTTTTTCGCATCCGTCAAGCATTTTGAGTGGCCTTTTTTAACAATTCAGAGACACCGTACAAACGAGAGCCAAATACGAAAAAACGCATATGAAAATTTCGGACTGTATGTGCAAAGACCTTTAATACTGAATTTTCAGGACTGCACTTTATTCCTATGTTTGAATAGGTGGAAGATCTCTCCGATGCTTTGTTTCTAAGTCGCCACGCTGTGTGTGAGAGGAGAGAGAGGAGTCGGTGGGGGAGTTGGGCCCGCAGGCGACGCCGGGGCAGGTGATGAGAGTGATTTTTGTTAGTGCGCTCATATTGTCAGAGAGAATATGTTTAGACAAAGTATGACCTTGAACATTTCTGGATATTCTTGGACAGTCTTGTTTACAGTGATCATTTGTAATGAAAATATATATTTGATATATGTATTATGTACCATCATATACAGCCACAGAGAAAATTAAGAGACCATTTCAAAGACTATTTTCAGTTTTCTAAACTTACTATTTATAGGTTTAGGTAAAATTATTATTTTTGGTTCATTCTGTGAACTACTAACAATATTTCTCCCAGATAAAAAATAGTTTCTATTTGCATTATTTGCAGAAAATGAGAACTGGAGAAACAGGTCAAAACAACAGAAATGTGTTTTTTCAGACCTCAAATAAAGCAAAGAAAACAAGTTCATATTCACTCTTAAGCAATACAACAGTAATATTTGTACATGTATTTAGGAAAAGTTCAAAAATATTTTTACCCTGATTTTGTCACAGTTTTCATGTGTCTTGTCATGCTGTCAGTGTTTCACATTGCTGTTGGGTGACTTTATGTCACTGCTGAGGTTTGATTTTGTTGAAATTCAACAGACACTGGACAGGAATGGCCACAATGCATCTAGAAATGCTGATTAATTGAAAATTTGGCTTGGTCTCTTGGTGGCTTTATAAGCAATAGTTACATTTCGATCTAGTTATTAGTCTGCATTATTATATATATATATATATTATATATATATGCACATTTTAAAAAAATTGCCATTAATATCACATTTAACTTTTACGTTCAATTATTATGAGATCATGAAGTAATTGAATATAGTAAATAGAAGGTAAATATGAAGTAATTAGGATTACAAATAGTTAAAAAACAGCATTCTCACACTGCTGCCGTGGTTTCACATTTCATGTCATCTTTTCTCTCAGATCTTCTTCCTCCTACCATGGGGATGGGAAGAGCTCCAGGGAATTGGAGCAGACACCTGGCTCTCCAGATTCCAGGCAGAGTCATTTTACAGAAGGAGACGTTTCACCATGCAGCCCCTTCTGTACTGGAGCAGAGGATCCCTTCAGCCAGGCTGAGGATGAACAGCAGGTGTGTACGCGAGCACTTAATGTTCTGTTCAACTTCATTATTGCCGTAACCATGGCAATTATTTGGTTGAAGGAACATCTTGTGGTTACGAAAACGGCTGCAGTTAAATTAAAAAAAAAAGTTTATTCCTTTTTTTAAACTAATATAACTTCACAAATGATAACAAACAGCATTCACCTAATTTCAGTCATCAAATAAAAAAAGGAAACAGACAAACAAAAAAATAATAAAATATAGAAAAACCACATACAAACAACATAAAAACCACATATCATAAAGGCCTCCTATTACAGGACACAAATGATGTTCTTACATAAATTCCATTATCCCATTGAATATGTCTTCATTCTCATTTTCTATAAAAGATATAAAGGGGTTCCAAGCATCTTCAAAAGCTTTATATTTTCTTTTAATAATATATGTTATTTTCTCCATTGACATATTTATTACAATCTCTCTAAACTACTTCTGTATTCTTGGTGCCTCTAGCTTTTAACAACGAAGTGCAATAAGGCGTTTAGCTTGCAAAATACACATTGAAATAAAAGTATATTCTGTCGATTTAAGATTTTTAGGATATAAATGTAATAAAAACAACTTTGGTTCAAAAGGGACATTAACATCAAATATTTTGTTTATCACATTGTGCACTTCTTTCCAAAATTTCAGAATTTCCTCACACCCCATACACAATGAAAAAAGGTACCTTTACATATATTACACTTAGGACAGGTGTCTGTAATATTATAATTACATTTATTTAATAATGCAGGCGTTACATAAACTCGCATTAGCCAGTTATACTGTAATCATTTTAGTCTTGTATTGACTGTTTGTATTTGAGCATCCTGACAAATCTCTCCCCAATCATCTGATGATATCTCCTCATTGAGATCTTTACCCCATGCCTCCAATCCAGATTTTGCAGACTCCTGAGATCCTTTACTAACATGTTAATCAAAAGTTAAATCCGACCTTTACTGTAACAATGTTTGGTGATTTATTTTTCCAGAACTGATTACGGCGGTATATTTATAGTGCTTTTCTGAAATGACAAAATAAAGCTTCTTATTTGTAAATACCTAAAGAAATTATTCCTAGGTTTATCAAATTTAGTAATCAATTCTTGAAAGGAATTATTAGATTATCTTCCTTGTATAAATCTTTTATCATTTTAACACCTTTCTCTGCCCATATTTTAAAGCCTACATCTGTTCTTCCTGGAATAAATTTAGCATTTCCTCATACCGCTGCAGTTTTTAGTTCTGAGAATTCTTGTGTCATCCTTTGATATAAGAATCCCACAGAACTAAAAGAGAGGATTATTCATGAGTCGATGTACCTTGACAGATGCTTAACATTCCTCAATGTTACAAAGTGTAATGAAGACAAAGAAAACAAGAAGTAGGAACAGAATTGAATAACCCTTGTGAATCATTGTCTTCACCTACATTTCCAGGCTGTGCTGCCATGGGAACACCGGTTGTTCCCCTTACAGGAATCAGAACTTCAGTGGCTGGAGGAGGAAGAAGCGGAGCCTGACGAGGACCCATGCACAGCCAGTGGCCGCAGCCAAAGCACGGATTCGGGCATCTCTGTGGGCAGCCTGGAACTTTCCCCGAAGACCCCTCAGCCCTCCCAACAGCACTCAGGCACCGAACAAACCACCCCACACTCACTCTCCTACAACCCAGCCACCCCATCAACAGTCTCTACAGCTCAGGATTCTCACACACTTAGTCTTTCCTCATACCCATCGTAGCTCATCTTTTTTCTCACCTCTTTAGTTTGCAGGTCTAAAGTAAGTCCTGTTTGAACCATTTAAGAGGAAGGGTTTTTTTACTACCCTGTGACTAATATCAAAATCATCAAGATCACGTGCCCCAGTCGTCGTTGACCGTGTTATATTGAGTCCTGCCACTTATCTAACCGTAAAGCCCTTGTGACCTTACATCCCTGTTCTTGAACCTTTTGCAGTCTCAAATGAGTCCTCAAAGTCTATTATTTATAGTCCTTCCCAAAAATGTCACGCATTTAACCAATAACAAGTGCATCTTCACCAACAGTCCTGTAGCTCCACCTTACCAGGTTATCTGTAGTCTTGTTTCTCTCCTCAGCATCTCAGTACCCATATTGCCCTGGTCCTTCATCATACCTTGATTCATCATCATGTTCACCGGTCTACCCCCGATACAGCTGTTATTTGGTTCGACACTACTCCGTTATCTCTCGGATGGGCAGATGAAAGATATGTCTGCTGCTTATGTCTGTTTCACTTTTGTTTAACATTTTGGATCTGTCTATGACTTTTTCTGTCTCAATATCTCTGTCATTTTGTGTTGAGGCATGTTTCGATTTGATGACAATGTGAGCTGGAATTCAAACTGATTGTCTGATGAAAGCTCCTTGTTATCGTTCTCCATGTAAAGCACTACGTATTGATTCATTTACTGTGATAATTGTGTTTCTTTATATGCTGTGTGGTATGTATACAGGCATATTGCTGTTCACTACTCTGAATATATTGATATTCTCTGCACTGTATGAAACATAGCATTTAAAGTCCGTTACATGCTCTCTGTGTGATACAGTGGGCCTCCTGTGTCTTTTTCATTTGGAGATCAACACGAGAAGTATGCTTCTTATTTCTGTATGACTTGCCATAGATGAGTGATAGATCTTGTGTTGATGCATAACTGCCAGAGTTTGTGTGCTTGTGATTTAGACAGGTCCACTGTTCTGCTGTATTAGGGGGTAGTGTTGGTGAATAAAAAAAAACATGATTTTGCAATAACAGCAAAACACGAGAAAAGAAAAATGGAAGTTCTGTTTTAAATGCACATAATGCTCTCAATGCGAAGATAATAAAATGAATAAAACATGAGAACTACAAAGGTGTGTTCAGTTGTTTTATTTACTTTGTGAACTCATCAGAACGTTATGCATCTGTTTTAGAGTGTTGTACGGTATCATCATATTTTAAATATTTGTTATACTTTCAGTATAGGGACATGTAGTTGGAAATTATTTAAAATTACTTGTAATAATTCACGACAACAGCGCCTTCTTGATAATAGGTGTGTTAAGCTTCATGCGGCGCTGAGCAGACAGATAGACATATGATATCAAAGTATCGCGGGAGAGATTCATAAGGGGTTCCTTTAACTCGTTCTCGCGGTACTTTGACGTCATGCCTCCCTCCGCCTGCGCAGCGCCGCATGAATTCAAACACACGAATATCCATTTCGGTAGATGGCGGTAATGCGCCGAAACGGTTTGCCACATCCAAACACTGAAAGGCGATGCGGAACTTCGGGGAAAAAACATAAAACAAGCACATGACAAGACGCTGCTAAATAGGAACAAGTAAGAGATTGCAGTACTTAAATTTTGCGTGTTTTAAATACATCACTGTAAAACTGTATTCATGTGCGTTTTAGATATTGCATTGTTGCGCGTTTTATTTTATATATATAATAAGTTAGACATACTAGTAATATGCGTAGATATTTATGTTTATGTTGCAGACTTTTATGCTTATTCAGTCTCATGGTTATAAACAGCTAAATATTTCGAAACTTATCAATTTGTGTTATTTGATATTCACATATGGATAAAATTTATCCAACCTTATCGGATTAAACAAGAGCTTTAATTGTGGGGGTATGCCAACTTTGTAGTACTTTACACCTGAACTTTTAAGTTCGTAGTGCATTTGGCAACATCAATGAAGCTAAATAAACACGAAACATTAGATTGTTATCTAAAACATTAGATTATTACTAACTCCTTTACGTTGTTCTGCAATCGCAGACGAAGTTGACTTGAAATCCTGAGCTAACGTTACATACTGTACAGGCCTAACGTTACTTGACCGGAATCTGTAGAGGTGAACAAATCATTTATCAGGTTGTATTTTATTTAAAATATAAATTTAGTCAAGTCTGTGTAAAAATATGTTATAAATGCGTTATAAATTATGCATTTTTTACAGTTCATATGGAAATATTATGTATTGAAAAGTGTAATGTTTAAATTTTCTTACAAATAATTGTTCATCTTTATCAATTAAAAAATGTGACATTTTATTTCTATTGTCCTTGTGGTCCAGATTAATACAGTTATTAGTCATTTAAGTAACTTGTATTCCTGCAGTAGGCCTATATACACCTTAATATACATAATTTTTTTAATATACTTTGCATCATTACCTTTTCAGTTTGAGGTGAGACTAACAGTTCTGTTCTACTTTCAAGCATCTGTTTCATTATGGGGGTTCGTGGTCTTACAAGTTATGTGGAGGGAAACCGTAATTTCTTCACAGATATGAGACTGAGAGATTGCCGTCTTGTGATTGATGGATGTAGCTTGTATTTTCGCTTGTATTTTACCTCTGGATTGGATCAAGCGAAGGGAGGAGACTACGACATGTTTGCCATGTTAGTTCAGCAGTTTTTTGCAGCGCTTGCCGAATGCAACGTGCATCCCTTCGTGGTGTTGGATGGAGGAATGGACCACATGGACAAGAAGTTCAAGACCTTGGTGGAGAGAACTCAGAGCAAGATCCGGGAAGCCCACTCTCTTTCCCGAGGATCCAATGGTTCTGTTCTTCCTCTGCTTTCACGGGTTGTGTTCATACAAGTGCTTTCCCAACTTGGCGTGCCGCTGGTGCAGTGCATGACCGAGGCTGATTTCGAGATTGCCTCTTTGGCCAAACACTGGCACTGCCCGGTTCTGAGCAACGACAGCGACTTCTATATCTTTGACTTGCGTGGCGGCTACCTGCCACTTACATTCTTCGAGTGGAATAATGTTAGTGGCAAGCCCACGGAACGTTACATTCCCGCCCGGCATTTCACCGTGAACCGCTTTTGCTCGCATTTGAACCATATGAAAAAGCAGCTTCTTCCTCTATTTGCTGTGGTCGCTGGTAACGACTATACACCTGACAAAATTACAGAGGCGTTTTTCATCCGCGCTGAGCTTGAACACGTTCCAACGGGTCGGATGTCAGGACGTGGTTCCGGTCCACGACTCGAGGGCTTTTTGCTCTGGCTGTCTCGATTCACTACCCCTGCAGATGCATTGGAGGAAGTACTGGAGATTTTGGGCGGGCAACAGAAAGGAAACATACGTACGCAGCTCTCCGATGGAATACAGGACTACCAGCTTCCTCGCACTAGCAGTTTGGCTCAGTACTTTACAAGTCCCCAACCTGCACTACCCAACACTCAGGGGTTCAGCCGCACAGCAGTGCTGGCTTCCCAGCCCGAGTGGCTTTTAAGGGCGGTTGCATCGGGTAAGCTGCCCTCCTTAGTCTTGGATGTGCTTGTACTTCAGAAGGTTTTGCTGATGGCGCAGGTAGAAAACAGTCAGCTGCCCAGCAGTCATTTGTCCTCTTTGAGTATTCGGAAAACTATCTACGGCCTGCTGTTCAAAAAGTCAAGACATGACGGTCAGAGGCAGCAGACCATCACCCAGAGAGGAAGAGGGAGGGGAGGAGGTGATCCAAACCAACAGTCTCAGGGTAGAGGACAACAGAATGACATCCATTATGTTGAAGAGTATGACCGACAAGACCTCAATCTGAAAAAAAACACAGTGGAGGCTCATCTACCCAGCGTGCCACAGCTGAATCTTACAGCGCTTGACAAGGTCTGTTTTGGAAGACTTTACCAATCTGTTGCTTAATGTATTTCACACACATTTGTTGATTCTTAAAATTTTCTTAATGTAGTCTTTGCTTTCATCTTAGGTTCCCACACATGTCAGACTGCAGGTGTTGTTGGGAACACTGGGTGTGATGGACCATGTTTTACAGCCAGTACCTCTTCACCTGAGCCTTCCAGTGTGTGTGATGTACTTCTGGAGGAATAACTCAAAACCAAAGCCGAATCTCCCAATGCTGCAGGCCATGTTGTTGGGACTGGTGTATGGGGAACTCAGCTGGAGAATGGTTCATCCTGATGGTATCTTTGATTCTTTATTTTTTAAGATTGTAGCAATTTCTACATGTCTACATATAAAATGCCATGTGCATGTTATGTTAATAAATATTAGAAGTTATTGATAATAACTTTTAATAAGCATAATCATCCAGAGCAATATTGTTTTGCTTTCTTTATCATGCAGACCCACTGTATGGCAGCAAATCTGCTGCCACTGTGTGTCAGCGATTATCTCTGCTGAGGGTCAACCCAGGACAAAGGAGGGGCTTAGATCTGGGTGTAGCCCATTTGCTCAGCCAATGGCAATCCTGTATGTTGGCGGGACTTTATCTGAACCAGTTATTGTGTTTTCCTCTACCTGAACCTCAGTGTGCATGGTAAGGTGTAGCAGCATGAATGCATGTTTACATTAAAGCAACCTACTAAATAATAATCAATTCTTAAATTATAATTATTGTTATTTTTTGCTCAGTGTAACTTTTGATTCAAATTTTAATGCTGGTAATATAATTTTAAACCTGTATGGTTTCCTTTCTTCTGCAGAACACAAAAGAAGATCTTTTAAAGCGTCACGAAACACTAAACAACATTTATTTAGATGTTAACAGAGTTGGTTGTGTTGCATATCATAGAAAACAATGTTAGCTAACTGTTTTTGACCTTTTTTGCCTTCCGGGTTTAAAATCCTCATCAGACCATGGCGATGTACTATAGTACATTGATGACGCGTCGGTGTCTAATAATTATTAATGAGACTGTGTTTTCTTTTCAAATGAGAAGACATTTCTCCTAATTATTCATAACAGCGCCTGGTGTGTTTCTATCTGACCCTTCAGAGAGGCGTTCATGGCACATGAAAGTAAGCTGATGGATGAATGAAGAAAAAGCTAAACACTTACCAGGAGTTGTCAAAATACATATTCCGATAATTATATATAAAAGTAAATTTTTATGTGAAATACAGTATATATGTGGGGGAAGGGCTTCTCCACTGAAAGCATAGCCACGCTTAATTAAAGCAGGCAGGTGCCTCGCTAGACCCCTTTTAAATGAAGTATAAATTTTAAGTTTTAACAATTTAATTTATTTGTCAGTGTAATCATTTACATTGATAATAGCAGCAAAAAACGGATCTATATGCAACGTAGTAACGTAATTCACGCTTGGAAAAGCGACGCAGTCTGAAAATACAAACTCGTGCTGCACTTTCGCGCAGAAATCCATGTCCGCGCATCTGTGTGTTTCGTTGCAACAACTGCAGCACGCAGCTGCATATTACATTTAGTGGTTTCTGTAATACCGCTGTGGCTTGAAAGTATGATTCGTGTAATGACTAATATATTTTAAAACATGGAATCGGATCACTTTCTCTCGTGCCCCGCCTACCCCCTCACTCTTTTTCTCACAGCGTTCACGCCCATTTTAGTTGCATTTTTCAAAACGACAGTGAGGTAGACTGTTGCTGAAAAGGGGTTTCATGACTGTAGTACATCAGTATATGAGATGTCACTTTAAATCTGTGTTCTTGTGTTTCGGTGGTAATCCCACCCACTGCTGGTATGGTGTGTGTTCGTTACTGATGCAAGGCACAGACGATATGTGCATATAAGAATGTTAGTAACCAAAAAACGGCAGTACATATTGACTTGCATTGGTTTTGTGTCTGCACAGTAGAAGTCGATGGGTACCGCTGTTGTTTGGTTACCAACATTCTTCATAATATCTTTTTTTTGTGTTCTGCAGAAGTCATACTTTTAATACTATTTATTTTGTAATTTTCTTATATTTTTTTATTTTTAGAGGCATTTCCACTAATGACAGACCAACTGTGTATATATCTGTCTGTTTTTCTTTAAGGGTGTTTAGTGGTACACTGCTGCATGGCCTTGCGGCTGCCATAAAAGGGGGTCAACATCCTGAGTCTCTTCTTGCTGGGGACAGTTTTGCTCGGCAGATCTACTCCATCCTGCTGCAGGCGTTAATGGGCACTGCAGGTTTAGTAACACCAAGCAGCAGTAAGGGAGGATGGCAAAAACAGGCTCAACAAAGAGGGAGGGGCAATGGGGGGAGAGAAGGGGCCAGTGGAGGGAGAGGAGGGGCCGGTGGAGGGAGAGGAGGGGCCGGTGAAGGGAGAGGAGGGGCCGGTGGAGGGAGAGGAGGGGCCGGTGAAGGGAGAGGAGGGGGCAGTGGAGGGAGAGGAGGGGCCAGTGGAGGGAGAAGGAGGGGCAGTGGACAAAGAGGGAGAGGCAGAGGCATGATGTCTGCAGACAGTGATTTTGATAACAGGTTTGCACTGTTAACCTTTGAGGATTACTATCAGGGGGGTTGGGCTTAAAAAGTGGAGAGGGAATAGATGGATGGATAGATGCTAGTTTAGGAGGAGAGGTTTAAAAAGGAAAACAGAATACGAGATACAATTTTTTTAAACTAATTTTGGGAGTTATCCTTGCCTTTTACTTTTTACAAAAATGTGGCTAAAGATAACCGGCTCTGTTTCTGATGACAGCACCGGCGTTTACCTACTTCAGCATACTTAAATGGATAGTTCATCCAAAAATGAAAAATCGGTCATAATTTACTCGCCCTCAGGTTGTTTCAAACCTGTATAGATTTCTTTGTTCCAATGAACACAAAAAAAAAGTTGGAAGAATGTTAGCAATTTTCAGTTCTGGGACATCATCCACTACCATAGTTGTTGTATTTTTTTGTTATGTTGAACACAAAATACAATATTTTTGAAGAATTTAGGAAAACAAAGCGTTCTCAGGCACCTTTGACTACCATTTAATTCTTACTACTATGGTAGTCAATAATGTCCCGAAATTGAAAATTACTAACATTCTTCCAAATATCTTGCTTTGTGTTCATCTGAACAAAGCAATTTATACAGGTATGAAATTACATGAGCGCGAGTAAATGATGACAAAATTTTCATTTTTGGATGAACTATGCCTTTAAGCAACACAGATGTTTAATATGACAGCTATCATCTTGAGCTTGCTTGCACTAAGTTTGCACTTGCACTGATGCTATTTTTCAGCTACATTATGAACATTTATTGTAACCTTTTATACTGTTTAATTGAATGAAATGAAATGTCAACTTTGTATATTATAGAATGATTGTCAATTTTGGGACCAATGTTTTTATGTGAATCATTTTTTTACTAATTTATATAATGTTTTATGGTATGCCTGTTTTGCTAGTTTTAACAAGTAAATTTTATGTTCTTCCATTTCAAGGGATCTGAACAGATAAACTTGTTTCTTGTGCAGCTATAACATGCTTAAAGACAATACCTAATTGTAATTTCCCTGTGGAATGAATTTGGACTGAAATAAAGAGCCATGTTGTCAACTGAAATTGTTTTGGAAAGCCTTTTGTTCTCTGGGGTAAATCTTTTCTGCCAGTTAAACTAGACATCAGTTTAATATGTCTTGACAGTGACAAGGTCATCATCAGGGTGGACAGTCGGCAACGTTGTTCCAAGGTAAGTGACCACGGACCAAGTTTCATGTTTAAATAAAAATGAACAATGAAATTCGGATTTGATGTATTATAATAAAGGTCCTATGTGTAATTTTTTTGAAGGATCTATTGACATAAATGCAATATAATACGCATAACTATTCAGAGGTGTATAAAGACCTTACAAAATGAAGCGTTATGTCTATTACTTTTGAATGAGCTATTTCTATCTACACCACGGGTCCGCTTACATGGATTTCGCCATGTTTTTCTACAGTAGACCTAAAGGGACGACCTGCCATAAGCGCATTTTGTACATACTTTATCTATGCTGTGGTAATCAATGATGTCCCTGAACTGAAAATTACTAACATTCTTCCAAATAACTTTCTCTGTGTTCATTGGAACAAAGACATCTATACAGGTTTGAAACAACCTAGGTGAGTAAATGATGACAGATGAACTATCTAAAAATAAACTGTATGGTTCGGCTCAGCTGCAAAAACGGACTTCCGAAGACTTCAACGGATAGTCCTTACTGCTGAGCGAATCACTGGCACAAGCCTCCACAATCTACAAGAACTGTACTCATCCAGAGTGAGTAAAAGAACTCTCAAAATCACTCTGGACCCCGCACACTTTCTCTTTGAACTGCTGCCGTCTGGTCGGCGCTACCGAGCACCAAAACAGCCAGACATAGGAAAAGTTTCTTTTATGAACAGTTAAATGTTCTACTGTGCAATACACAACTATATACTCATATTTATTATACATAATGTTGATAGAATATTCAGCTATCCACACCCCCCTGCATAACTTGTATATAACAGTATAATTTGTATATAGCACATCTGTAAATACAGTCTACTGTCCTTTTGTCTAATATTGTCCTTTCTGTCAAATGTGTATTGCACATACAGGTTTTGTTACCTGTGCCTTGTCACTTTTTTAACCTGTATGTGCACTGGAAAGTTCTCTCACTAAGACAAATTCCTTGTGTGTCCAAGCACACTTGGCAATAAAGCTCTTTCTGAAATATATTTCGTTGTGTTCATCGGAACAAAGTAATTTATACAGGTATGAAATACATGAGCGTGAGTAAAAGATGAATTATCCCTTTAATGTCAATATTTGCTATATTATTTTTGTATGTTATTAGGCCTACTTGGGCTAAATGTCACATGGTCTCTTGTTACAGGTGATTTTCAAACAGTGTCATTAATCTTATGGCTGCCATGTGTTGTACAGTTTGTTAGCCTGTGTAGTGGTAGTACGAAGGTCTAATCTTGGACTGGAGACGGCAGATCAGATATCAGCTCCGCCTAGTGATTCCGATAGACTCCGTGGGAAGCATTCATATGACTTTATAACACGGTCACACTGACAGACAAGACAGAGGCAGCAGAAACAGACTGGGAGGGAGGAAGAGCTGCTGGTATTTTAGACTGGATGGATGGGAGAGAGATTTAGCAGTGGGTGAGGGCGGGCACCGGCTCGAGTCTATGTATTTTTGACACACTGGTATATAGGAACATGGCCATGAGCAGGGTTGGGATACAGCTGCATTTTCTTCTGTGCTCGGTGTCAGCGTATCTTTCACCGTTTAATCTGGATAATATCATTACTGTTCCTACAGGTATGAAGAGAGAGATAGAGAGAGAGCGCGCGAATGCGTGTGTGCGTACATGAGAGCGAGTGTCTGTGTAGGCTAAATGATGTGTGTTTTATTTGCTGTTTCCTTATATGCACGCTATTAGATTTATTGAAAATATATTATTTTGTATTTAATGGTGAGTATGTAATTACTATTTTTATTAATGATTTTACTCCTATTATTTGCACACTGTCTATGCATTCATGACTCCTTGGCGAAAATGAGCCATGATTGTATTATAGTAAAAGTGTAGTAATCGTAGGTTTACCACGGTTTTACAACTAAATACCATGCTGTGCTTACTGTAGTAAAACCATGGTTAATGTTTGTAAAGGCTGTCATATACTGAGGTATCAAACCCTGAGGAAAATTAACCATGGTTTTATTATAGTAAAAGTGTGGTAATGCTTTTTTGGATTGATTTCCAGTTGTATTGGATGTACTTCAAATATCTTGTTTAAACTATATTTTATTGAACTATTTAAAAAAAATAGTATTTGTGGTTATACGTGTAAAGAGGTTATGATTATTACCTGTTTAACTATGCTTACTGTGGTAAAACCATGGGTATTGTTTATATAATTATTAACTTATCGTTTAATTTAAACAATTAATTTGAAATCATATGTTCCACTAAATTTTTTGTTTAGATTTTACAAAGGCTACAGCATCTAGATTGCACTTAAACTACAGTATAATGCTGTTGATAAAAACTAATTAACCACTGCAATGCTATTAATATTTCATAAAATGCATGCTTTCATGCTGTTTATTATCTTAAATCTCTCTTTGTCTAATGATTGTTTGGTATATTCGTCAGCCCCGGCCACATTTGATGCCTTGAAAAGATTTGACCCATGTTGCCTGTTGGCTCCGCCTCCCCCACCTTTGTTCCCGCCCCCTCCCGGTGTCTTAAGTAGAGGGCCTGTAAGTACTACATCATGACAGTGCCGTGAATAATTCTTGTAAATTTAATAAATGAAATGACAGCATGTCTGTTTTGCAGTAAAGTCTATTTGATCTATTTGTCAAGGTGTCTCCAGGACCTGTGCTGAGGGTAGAAGAGAGAAAGAAGGATGAGAAGCAAGTGAAAGAGTGCTGTGTCGTTGGACCACCAGGACCTGTCGGACCACAGGTAAGAAGGAAGAGGATAGAACGAGGTACCAAAGTGCTTACAGCAAACTAATAAAGATTTAAGAAACAATACTGTAGGCCTACAATAAGCAATATGGCCTGGGCAAGTTGTTGTAATGATTATCAGATTGTCAATGGAGATATTCAGTTCTATAAACATGAAGATAATATTGAGTAGCTTGCATTGTAGACACAATATAGCCAGTTATTTTGTCTATTTTTGTTCCACTTACAAAAATAGTCCCCAGCAAAACCAAAGCAGGATCAGTCATTGCGATGTTGTTGTTGCTGAGCAACACACAGACTGACAGCTCGTCTGGATCACTCAACACAAAGAAGCAGGATTATAATTTTATGTTTTTTTTAGGGTCATACTGGCTTACCGGGAATGCAGGGACCCAAAGGAGATACGGTAAGATTGTTAAGCTTTCTTGGAGATCAAATATCTTGGTTTGATAGTAGAGAACATTTAATTTCAAGGAATTGTTTTCTTCTTTCATTTTAGGGTGACATAGGACAACCAGGGTCAAAGGTCAGATTCTTCATTTTGGGTGAACCTTTAAGGAAGACATTTTCATCACTGATCTGCTCTTGCATGGATTTCATGAACAATAGAAAGCCAGAGTTCTTAGCCAAAAACACAAAAAAAGAGCACATGGAGCAGTAGTCTTGGTGCACACTTTTTTATATTCTCCCTTTAATTTAAAATGTGCTCCATCCTTATCACAGGAGACATTCTGCAGTCTAGTACTTTCTTTATGCACATTTTACAGTGTGTTGGGTCATGTGCTGTTTACGGTATTAAAGCCCTTCTGCTCTCCACTGCAGATCTGCCCCGTAATATCACTTAGTGGTGACATTAATCTTAGTTGTACGCCGCTGCTTTCAAATTAAAGCATTGCAATGCCAAGGCCATGAGTTTGATTCCCAGGCAATGCATATAATCATAAAATGCATAGCTTGAATGCACTGTGAATTGATTTGAATAAAGCATCTACCAAATGCATAAATGTAAAAGGAGAGAAAATGTTAGAGTGTAGAATCTGGAAAGCACTCAAAAAGAGGAGCTAGATTGGATGGGCTGATTTTTTAAGAGAGTGTGGAGGGCTGCCGAGTGGCAGAGATGCTGAGTAGGGGGGTTGTCTTTGATTAAAAACTGCTCTGTATACTTCAGCTTATGCCGCACTGCATCTTGTTAGCTTGAGGATTCTGTGGGTGTGCAAAACTAACACACAAACATTTTTTTGTATTTGTAGGGTCGAACTGGGCGTCCAGGACTGCCTGGAAAGCCAGGTTCTCCAGGGTTACCTGGCTCAGATGGACCTAAGGTTTGGTGCCCAGAAAACTATTTTACTACGCACAGGTTGCTCTTAATTTTATAGCTCAGGAGATTTGCTCAGTTGTGTATTAGCACAACTAAACTAGAAATAAAAATAGAAACAAACAAGACAATTGTTAGTTGTATGGAGGTGTAAAATGAACGTATATGGTATAGGTAGAATAATTTGGATTTGGATAAATTTGGAGAATTTTTGTGAGAAGCATGAGACTTAACCAAACGTGTCCATTTGCTCTCCATTTATTCTCATTCATGTGTAATTGAGCTATTAAAGAAATCCATAAAGAAAACTCCATTGAACCAATGTCATCCACCCACATCATTGGCATCTGTTATTGCCATTGATGCCATTGATTGCCATTTACCTAAACAAGTCTAGTCTTCAGTTATGGTAAATGCCCTTATCAAACTAACTGCCAAGGTTATGATCAGAGTCAAGTGTCACCATTGAATGTTGCGTCTGCGATGGGATGGATCTAAGAATAACTGATTAGAACACAATCCCCTTCTGACTGGTTACTGTATATGTGACCTCATTGGCAGGGAGAGAAAGGAGACTCAGGACTAATGGGAATGCCGGGTATGAGGGGACCAGTCGGACCTAAAGTGAGTTACATAATTACATGCTCCAAATGTAACTGGTGTGGAAGTGGAAATAACGTAATCTTATGTAATGTTGTTTTTCAATGACAGGCCACCATATATCTTAAGGTTTAGTATATAAATTATTGCTGTCAAATTGATTAATCGCAATTCCAAAATGAATGTTTGTGTTTATATAATATATGTGTGTGTTACATGTATAGACCGTTTCATCCGAAATGCGTTCGTGGACTGCTCTTAACTTATGGTCTGTGTTTATTTATCGGTCTAGCTAGTGTCTAATAATATAACTATTTATATTTGACTTAATTTATGTTAATATTCATTTATATTCTTATTTTATTGTATAATAATTGTATTAAATACACAATTTATTGAATTTTTAAAAATGTTAATTTTATTAAATAAACAATTTGTTGAATGGGTCCTGTAGTTTTTGTCGCATTTAAAGAAACCGTATGGTACATTTACATCTAGCGGTTGAGCTTGGTACCGCAGTCTAAATATAAAATATTGGAGAGGCAAGTTTAGCCAAGTAACGGTTCTTCTAGGTTTCTTTTGCTTATTATCAGAAATAATCTACAGGCACTCTATTGTTTGCGAATGTGTACCGGAAGTTAAGGGCAGTCCATGAACGTGGGCATGCGCAGTAACGCTTGTTTATGTTGCTGGTCTTTCTCTTCTTGCACTTCTTGAAACCTGGATCAAGCCAGAGGACAGTGACACACCGGCCGCCCTCTCCAATAACTACACTTTCTCCCACAGCCCCCGCATTTCAGGGAGGGGTGGAGGAACTGGTCTACTTATCCCTAATGACTTGAAATTCAAACAGCTAGCACCCTCATGTGACTAAGATCTCCTTCGAGTCACATGCTGTAAATGTCATCCACCCTGTTAAAACTCATGTTGTAGTTATCTATCATCCTCCAGGTCAGCTTGGACACTTCTTGTAGGAGTTGGATGCACTTCTGTCATCCTTCCCTGAGGATGGTACTCCTCTGGTGGTACTTGGAGACTTCAACATCCACCTTGGAAAACCACAGGCTGCCGACTTCAACAACCTGACTGTGTTGCTTGACCTTAAGCGAGTTCCCACTTCAGCAAACCCATAAGTCTGGTAATCAACTAGATCTTATCTACACACACTGCTGCTCCACTCATCACTCTCCGGTCACCCCACTGCACACGTCTGATCTCTTGATCTCGAACTAACTTCTCCAGACACTACAAATGCTTCCCCACTGGTCACGTTCTGGTGCAACCTACGTACACTCTCTCCCTCCCGCTTACCCTCTGCGGTCTCCGCCACGCTCCTTCCCTCTGAACAGCTCTCTCTGTTGGATACTAACAGCACCTCCGAAACTCTTTGCTCCACACTAACATCATGCTTAGACAGCTTATGCCCTCTTACATCTAAACCAGCCCGTGCATCCCCTTCTGCCCCCTGGTTATCTGATGTTCTCTGTGAGCATGGCGCCAGGCTCAGGTCTGCTGATAGAAAGTGGGGCAAATCTTAAGATCCTACTGACCTCTGTCTCTATCACTCTCTCCTCTCTTCTTTCCCCGCTGATGTCTCCTCTGCGAAAACTCAGTATTACCACTCTAAAATCAACAACTCGCCTGACTCTCGTACTCTCTTTAAAACCTTCTCTGCTCTTCTTTGCCCGCCTGCCCCCTCACCTTCACCGGACTTAACAGCTGATGATTTTGCGTCTTTCTTCTTAAAGAAAACTACCACCATCAGCAATCAGTTCTCTGTGTCGCCGCCTCTTGAACACGCCCAAACCCTGACACATGCTCACTCCCATCTTTCTCTCTCCTATCCAAAGCTGACGTTTCCAAGATCATTTCTTCTATCCACCCGACTACCTGCCCACTACATCCCATCCTCACCCATCTCCTCCAGGCCATCTTTTCCATCGGTTGTTCCTGCTCTGACCCACATTATCCCGAGGCCCGTATTACCCCGCTACTGAAGAAACCCACTCTTAATCCTGCACTGTTAGAAAACTACAGAACGGTATCTCTCCTCCCTGTCACGGTATCAGTGAGGAAGAACCCAAGCGCAGGCAGCAGCGGTGAAGGGTTTAACAAAGGTATTTATTTAACAAAAGTCAAAACAAAAACCCACGAGGGGGCAAAGCAATAACAACAAAAAAACAGAGACAAAGACTAACTACACACTAGACTAACCAAACACTAGACATGAACTAAACTCAACACTTACTTAGACTAGACGGAGGAATTCACAACAGGACACAAGCATGAAGAACAGGGAGGCACATGCGAGGACTGATATACACACCATGGATACACAGCCAGAATACACAACGAACTAGCCCAGGACAATGAATACGAGGGCATTTTATAGAGAGACAAACAAAGGATAATTAACAAGGGACAGGTGTAGAGGATGAAACACTGATGGAAAGCTAACGAGGAACAAGAGGGCAGGAACAGAGACGCGACACCCGAGAGAGAGTATATGGAAGGCCGTAAGTGCCAAAATGTCTCTCTCCACACAAAACCTAAGGCTTTGTCATGACTCTGCCATGAGATCAAGAAATACATGACATGGAGAGGCAGAATCATGACACTCCCCTTCATTACCAAAACTCTTGAGCGTGTTATTTAACCAGCTCTCCTCCTTTCTCACACAGAACAACCTCCTGGACGGCAACCAGTCTGGTTTCTAGAGCGGTCATTCCACCGAGACTGCACTGCTGTCAGTCATTGAAGCCCTGAGACTGGCAAGAGCAATCTCTAAATCATCTGTTCTCATCCTACTGGATCTATCTGCTGCTTTTGACAACATTAACCACCACATCCTCCTGTCGACCCTCAATTCTATGGGTGTCTGGAATGGTGCTATGATGGTTCAAGTCTTACCTCTCAGGTAGGTCATTTAGAGTATCCTGGAGAGGTGAGGTCTCTGAGTCCCAACATCTCAATACTGGATGCCTCAGGGCTCAGTGCTTGGACCGCTGCTCTTTTCCATATACATGACATCCCTAGGTTCAGTCATTCGGAAACATGGCTTTTCCTATCACTGCTATGCGGATGATACACAACTCCACTTGTCATTTCAGCCTGACGATCCAACTGTTTCTGCACGCATCTCAGCATGCCTGAGTGACATTTCAAACTGGATGAAAGATAATCACCTGCAGCTGAACCTTGCAAAAACAGAGCTGCTTGTAATCCTGGCCGACCCAAAGATTCATCACAATCTCTCAATACAACCAGGCTCAGCAACCATCACACCTTCTGATGGCCAGAAACCTGGGAGTGATTATCGATGATCAGCTAAACTTCACAGATCATGTTGCCAGCACCCCCCGGTCCTGTAGATTCATCCTTTACAACATTAGGAAAATTAGACCTTTCCTGTCCGAGCATGCTACGCAAGTCCAAGTCCAGGCTCTTGTCCTGTCCAGACTGGACTATTGCAATGCGCTACTGGCTGGACTCCTAACTTGCACAACCAAGCCTCTGCAAATGATCCAGAATGCAGTGGCAAGAGTGGTCATGAACCGAAGAGAGCACACTCTTCATTAAGTTACATTGGCTCCTTATAGTCATTCGCATAAAATTCAAAGCTCTGCTCTTGGCCTATAAGACCACCACTGCTTCGGCACCCCCCATATCTTCACTCACTAATACAGATTTATGTACCCGCCAAATCCCTACGCTGTGCAAACGATAAGGTCTTGTTATGTTCCATATTTGTGGAATAATCTGCCCGCGGCTACAATATCAGCAGATTTTGTAGCCATCTTTAAGAATCGTCTGAAAACACATCTCTTCCGTCAACACCTGACCGATTAGTACTGACTTCTAATTCTTTTCTACTCTTTCTATCTTTAATATAAAATAGTCCTTAGCTTTGTATACTGTGGTAGGCTATATGAGACCAGTTTTACTGATATGCTTTTTGTTGTCCATATGTTGTTCCAATTGCTACTATTGTTTACCTCATTTGTACCTCATTAGTTCCTCTGGATAAAAGCTTCTGCGAAATGTAAATGCTTTGAAACCATCTGTATTTATGTGTATATATAAATACTAGGGCTGTTAACGTGTTAACGTATGCGATTAATTTTTTTCAGATTAACGCGTTAAAATATTTACCGCAGCATCCGTTTATTTTGTCATCCTTTGTCTAGCATTACATTATATAATCACGCTCTTATTCAAGTAAAGGCCTTTAAACCATTTAAGTGCGATTTAAAACAGTTGCTTTGACGCGTTCAGTATAGATAGACAGCTTCTAGCTGTGGGACGCGGCAACTTGACAGCGGTCCCGTCTGGTGTATACAGTCACGGGCTAAAGGCTGTGTCAGTGAATCTCTGTCAGACAGCACATCAGTATTAAATTCTCTTTCGTGCTGGAATTAACAAAACCACACAAGATTATGTCAGAAAGCCATTTTATCTAGCATTTTCGTAAGCACAGATTTCATTACATTTACATTTATGCATTTGGCAGACGCTTTTATCCAAAGCAACTTACATTGCATTATACTATACATTGTTTCTGAGTATATTTCAACGTGTTAAATAAAATCCTTAATGAATGCAAAGAGTTGTGATAATGGGAAAGGGCATCAGATCTGCGTAGAGCTGCAGCTCTTAAAGGGGCCGCATTCTTAAACCTGCTGCTGTTAACAAATGAAAAGAGGAATTCAAAGTGTTTAGTATCTTTAATTCTGTATTTAATTTAGAATTTAGCATTAAAGACTGTAAAGTGTTTGAGAACTTAATTCAATTTCTGTATATTTCCTACCTGTTAGACATGATAGGTCTCAATTATACTGTACTTCAATGTTGAACAGCTACAATTAATGTTAAAATAAAGAAAAAATAATTTAATGGAGACATCAGTTGCAGTACTAATATCAGAATGTTGCCTTTCATTCATAAAATGATGTTGTTAAAGAAATCTGTTGTTTCTACATTAATTTGGAGATTAAATGTGAAATCGTTAAAACGTAAAATTATATTTAAAAACATTAAAGTTATGTGTGATTAATCTCGATTAATCACAGAAAAAATATGTGATTAATCAGATTAATTTTTTTAATCGATTGACAGCACTAATAAATACACAAACCTACTGTACATGTATATGTATATATACATACACACTGTTTATACACTGAACAAAATGATAAACGTAACACTTTTGTTTTTGCCCCCATTTTTCATGAGTTGAAGTCAAAGATCTAAGACTTTTTCTATGTACACAAAAGGCCTATTTCTCTCAAATATTGTTCACATATCTGTCTAAATCTGTGTTAGTGAGCACTTCTCCTTTGCCGAGATAATCCATCCACCTCACATGTGTGGCATATCAAGATGCTGATTAGACAGCATGATTATTGCACAGGTGTGCCTTAGGCTGGCCACAATAAAAGGCCACTCTAAAATGTACAGTTTTACTGTATTGGGGGGTCCGAAAACCAGGGGGTCCGAAAACCAGTCAGTATCTGGTGTGACCACCATTTGCCTCACGCAGTGCAACACATCTCCTTCGCATAGAGTTGATCAGGTTGTTGATTGTGGCCTGTGGAATGTTGGTCCACTCCTCTTCAATGGCTGGGTTAGGGTTATGGCTCACCCACACGACACCGGTTAGGGTTAGGCTGTCTGCCATCTGCCCTGTACAGTGAAAACTGGGATTCATCCGTGGAGAGAACACCTCTCCAATGTGCCAGACGCCATCGAATGTGAGCATTTGCCCACTCAAGTCAGTTACGACAACGAACTGCAGTCAGGTCGAGACCCCAGTGAGGAACGACAAGCGTGCAGATGAGCTTCCCTGAGACGGTTTCTGACAGTTAGTGCAGAAATTCTTTGGTTATGCAAACCGATTGTTGCAGCAGCTGTCCGTGGCTGGTCTCAGACGATCTTGGAGGTGAAGATGCTGGATGTGGAGGTCCTGGGCTGGTGTGGTTACACGTGGTCTGCGGTTGTGAGGCCGGTTGTATGTACTGCCAAATTCTCTGAAACGCCTTTGGAGACGGCTTATGGTAGAGAAATGAACATTCAATTCACGGGCAACAGCTCTGGTAGACATTCCTGCAGTCAGCATGCCAATTACATGCTCCTTCAAAACTTGTGACATCTGTGGCATTGTGCTGTGTGATAAAACTGCACATTTTAGAGTGGCCTTTTATTGTGGCCAGCCTAAGGCACACCTGTGCAATAATCATGCTGTCTAATCAGCATCTTGATATACTACACCTGTGAGGTGGATGGATTATCTCAGCAAAGGAGAAGTGCTCACTAACACAGATTTAGACAGATTGTGAACACTATTTGAGAGGAATAGGCCTTTTGTGTACATAGAAAAAGTCTTAGATCTTTGACTTCAACTCATGAAAAATGGGGGGCAAAAACAAAAGTGTTGCATTTATAATTTTGTTCAGTGTACATACATACACGTGTATGTGTGTGCATTTGTATATACATATAAATATACACGTCACACACACATAAACATTTATTTTGTAATTGCTTAATCACGATTAATCGAATTGACAGCACTAATATAAATATCAATTGTAAAAGAGACGAAGGTAATTGTTCATTGTTTTTTCCACCTCCATAGGGTTTGCCAGGAATCAAGGGTGAGAAGGTGTGCACGTTAAACTCAAACATGAATAAAAGTATGGAACTGAACTTTGTATGAGTATATGAGTATGAGTATTCTTATGGTTATGGTTACAGGGGGCACGAGGAGATTATGGACCCGCAGGTCCAAAAGGAGACCAGGTTAGAGACTAATGAACTGTCAGACATGTTATGTCATTTTTTTATTTCACAATTGAAGGTTAATTTGAATGCCTTACCTTGTCTTCTTTCATTAGGGAGCAAATGGACTTCCTGGGATGCTGGGACAGAAGGTGTGACATTTTAACCATCAAAATGGATCCCAGACATGTAACACTAATATGTTTTTGTTGTCACTGATATGACAAGCTGCTTCTCTGTTCTGCAATCACTCCTCCAGGGTGAAATGGGACCCAAGGGGGAGCTTGGTGTATCAGGGAGACGTGGCCCTACGGGTCGACCAGGCAAGAGGGGTAAACAGGTTAGAAGACACACAGTTCTCCATGTATAAAGACATACACACTCAGTTTGTTTTGACATTTAGACACACATACGCTCACTGTTAACCCGTCTACCTCAGTCAATGTGTCAATTAATGTGGCTAAACACACGCTTGTGTGTATATGTGTCGCTTTGGCATGTATTCGTAAGTAATCCAAGGAGCTGAAAATCTCAACATGTTGTAGCGGGATTTGGACAGCAGGGCCTTCTATGTTGGGTCCAGCCCTGCCTCTCATGTTTCGAAGCTCTTGTGTCACGCCACGAATAGACACTTCTTGGGTATGTTATTACTAACTGCTGGGAAATACCAGGTGACTGTAACTGTAGGCATTACCCAGCATACGTTCCTACCATAAATCAGACCAACGCTATGACACGTACAGATCTCCTAAATGCCATTTCAACACCAGCGACTAATTTAATGCAACAGGTTTATAACATGAAAAACAATTTGTATGTCAAGCTTTAAGATGTCAACTTAAGCAATGAGTGTATTTGTGTTTATGCGTATTTGAATTATTTATGCATTTTAATGCAGGGGGCTAAAGGAGAGAAAGGTACTCAAGGCCCAGTGGGACCTAGTGGTCCATCTGGATTCAGGGGCCACCCTGGGCCTCCTGGAGTACCGGCATCAGGTGAGATAACACATGATCACCTAGTGATCTAAATAAGAAAATGCACTTGTTTTTACCTTTTTAAAGAGACCCTAAGCAAATGCAAAAGGCGACTTTCAAATTGAGCTAACTTTCTGTGCATACATGTCAACTAAGTATAATTAAATAACCTTCCTCTCCAAACACAAAAACACATTGTTTAACCTACCGTGGTCCACTCTGGTCACTCATGCTTCGTAATATTGTGTCCAGGACTGTTTGTTGTTGGAGAAAAGGGTGAGAAGGGAATGCCAGGCCCTCCCGGTTACTGTGACTGTGGTTCACTGAGTGCACCATTACAACATCGCAGCAAATATGAAAGAGTTCCAGCGGTAAGCAACACACAATTATACACATGTATATAAACAATATACAAAACATTTAGCATTTCTGGATCTTCAGGTGGCTCAACCACAAACACACTGTTCCCATCTAGCATATTTTACACATTTTACCGCAAGATCAATTTTAGCTTCTCCATTTCCAACAAATTCTTCTAAATGCATTACTGTCCATGTTCTCTGATCTTCCCACTCAGATATTTGTCGTAAGCAGTGAGGAAGAGCTAAAAGGTCTCCAGACGGATAATGCACTGGCCTTCAGAAAGGACCAGAGGTCTCTTTACTTTAAAGATGAAAATGGATGGGAGCCCATTCAGGTAAACAATCACCCGAAGACGCTACCGTGAAACATGCTGTCAGTCATTGGCATTATGGTAACATGAGCTGTGGTTTGTTCCAGCTGATGCCCCTCCAGGCGACGGAGAGGATGGGAGTGAATGGTGTGTGCGGAGATGGAGAGGTGCAGGAAGTCAACAGGGAGGAATGTGACGATGGAAACAAGGTCGTTACAGATGATTGCGTGGGTGAGTCACATGATCCAAGAAACAATCACGTAAACAATACAGGTTCATAAACGTAAGCATCGTTTTTCTGCCTTGTTTCTCTACTTCTGATTCTTCTGGTTCTTTATATTTATTTTTCTCTGAGTATAGGTTGTAAAAAGGCATTCTGTGGTGATGGTTATCGTCATGAGGGTGTGGAAGAGTGCGACGGAAAGGACTTTGGCTACCAGACCTGCAAATCGTATCTGCCAGGGTATGTAAGCCCCATTCAAACACATATGCATACTGTACATACAACAATTTTACATATGCAATGTATGTATGTCAGTGTATCTTTTCTTTATGTGTAGCACATTTGGGCAGCTCAGGTGCACTGACTCCTGTTTCATCGACTCCACTGGATGCAAATACCGGACCTGAGGCCCACAAATATTTACACTTTCACATGGACAAACAAACAGTGAGGTTCAAAGGTTTTGGATGACTATTGAAAATCCAGCATTTTTCCAAATTATTTCTTTCTCAATTTGACTTTCATCTGAAACTTGAAATTGTTCATTGGCTTCTGGCTTTTGGATCTCACTGTGCAGTGTGCACACACAGATAAAGCCTGCTGAGATCAACAGTATTAAGCGAATCAGAAGAGAGAAGATTTGGCTCTGTTTTTCTGTACTGCACTATGCAGTATCTGCTCTTTTATGATAGGGTGATTTAATGGAAGCAAGGAAGTAAGGAACTGCATTATGGAGATCATGAAAAGGCATGATTTGAATGAATGTATAATATGTATATTAAAATCGAATTATTTAATTTGTATTATAAACGCATGAGAAAGTTTGTGCATGTTTACATTATGTATGTATCATGTTTTTTCCCTTAGGAACAAACGACTAGAATATTTTACTGGGTCATGCCTTGTAAAGAAATGCTAGATCATTGTATTTATTTATTTTTTATTTATTGAACCGTGACTAATATTTTATGAAGTGATACCTTGTTAGTTATCTTTTTCACAGAAACTGGAATGTCTTGCAATGTTTACCTTGGTTAGACAATTTATTCACTCATAGCAATAAACTGCAAGCATGTGAATTCCAGTTGGTGGCGCTGTTTCCCAATGTCTCTTTCTTTTTGTACAAAATTCAAAAAAGGCACAGCATCTGAACCTGACACAGATTTCAAAAACAGTGATAGAAGAAATACACAGAATGTTGGGGGGATAATTTTTTTTTAATGATATTAAAAAGCACACTTGTTAGTTTCAGCAATCTTTCATTTACCATTTACAAAGAAAAGTACACCAGATTCAGTTCATTTCATACAGATTCCGAGATTTTACACGTATTGGTTTGCTTTCTTTCCTTTTGAAAAAAATAATGTCAGACTTCTCAGATCTTGTATTTACTCAACACTCTTGAGCTTTACTTTTGCTGCTCTTTAACCTTATTTTTTTGAGCCACCTTTTCTTATTTTTCTTATTTCAACTCTGTTACTAGTTAGTAACTGTTACGTAAAAAAAATTCTAGGCGACTAATTTAATTTGGTCAGCTATGAAAAGCAAAATTATTTAAAAACATTTGTTACTGAAACTCCTACAATATTACAAACAAAACAAAAAGGTGAAACAAGTTCATGTTCATTTTACATAAAAAGATGGTTTTTAGTTGAGTTGATACAACCAATTTTAAGCTGCTGTTCTGCCCTGATGATGGGATGTTGAATCAGAAATGTCCTGGTAAAAGTTAGCACCAAAAATGGTATTGTCACATTTCATCTTAAATGAGTCCTCGTGGCAGGAGGTTGCGGGTTGACTGTGAAAACAAAACAAGAAGAGCTTTACAACAAGATGGCATCAAAGGCCTTTTGTTTCAGTTTTTAGATTGTTTCAGAAATCATATTCGGAACTAACAAGACATTAAATGCAGCTTTACATGATGCAGTTTTCTATTGTTTCAGCTTGAACGTGTTAACAAATGGATCTGGTTACGAGCTGTTTGCGTAGTAGCGACCTATACAGGAGTTTCTGTTACCATGAATGATCTGATCATCTGCCTCAGGCCTGACTACATGAACAGAGGCAACACTGTGAGTATCGTCACCGAACAGAGAATTCACCTTTCCACACATCCACTCTCACACACAAAGAATCTGTTGTACCTCTGTTCTCTTTGCTGGGGTAGATACGTGGGAAGGGCCTGAACTCTTCAGGAGGAGGGAAGTCCTCAATAGGATGGAAATGAAACTTTGATTCAAAGTCATCTGAGACATTCAAAGACATAGATACTTCCTTAAGTTTGACGAAACAGAAATTACACACACTTGACATTTAAACTACATGTTCTGCTTTCTACAAACATACAAACACAATCAATCACATGAGCATAACACCACAACAAAAAATAAGGTCTGTGGTGGCACAATGTAGGTTTCAGTCTCACATTATTACTTGTGTCATGTGTTATGTGATGTGGTTTTATCTATCATTTTCAGTGCTTGTGATAATGAACTAATTGTATTTGTATCACTACCAATAAGTACAAGAAAACAATATAGCTATATGATGATGACCTGTAGTCTCACCTAAACTATACAGATGTCCGTTCCGTACTAAACTGGGCGGGGCTGACAGCGGAAGAGGAGGAGGAGGCGGGATCCTACTGGAAAGCTCAGTGGTAGGAGATCGAGCTGGTGGGACAGGAGGTGGAGCCAACCGTGGAGCACCTGTCAATCCAAGATTCTTCATAACTCACGGTACTAGTTCATCTAGTTCACCGGATAGGATTTTTTATCAAAAAATGACGATTCATTATTTACTCAAACCTGATTCAAAACCTGTATGACGTCTGTGGAACACATGAATGTCAATGCTGTATTTACATTACATTTACATTTATGCATTTGGCAGACGCTTTTATCCAAAGCGACTTACAGTGCATTTAGTCTATACATGTCTTTTAATCAGTATGCATGTTCCCTGGGATCAAACCCACGACCTTGCGTTGTTAGCGTTGTGTATTTCTTATACAAAGTGAATAGTGACTGAGGCTGTCAGTCGGCAACATTCTGCTTTTGAAGATATTCTAAGGAATGTTGGTAACCGAACAATGGCAGTACCCATTCACTTCTATTGTATGGACACAAAACCAATGCAAATCAATGAGTACTGCCATTGTTCGGTTACCAACATTCCTCAAAATATCTTCTTTTGTGTTCCGCAGAAGAAAGATAGTCATACAGATGACATGAGGGTGAGTAAATGATGACAGAATTGACATTTTTGGGTGAACTATCATTTTAAGAGGGTGTTCGTCATTTACCTGCACTCCGTGGCACCGCAGGGGGTCGTCTGCTGGGGGCGGTACACGGATAAGAAGGCGGCAAAGGTGGTACGATGGGCCTGTATGCTGGTGAGGGCATGGGAGGGACTTTTGGAGGTGGTGGGGGTGGTGCTGAGGAGGGGTGGCTAGACGAAAAAGAAGCAGGAAGAGGAGGAGGTGGAGGGCCTAAATGACTTTTATTCATTTCTAACACGCCTGGAGAAGGAGGTGGAGAAAAGAAAACTCCAGATGACCGTTTAGGGACCGAGGATGGAGGAACCGAGGGAGGGGGTGGAGGATAGAAGACCCCAGATGATCTGTCGGGGAGTGAGGATGGAGGTATTGACGGAGGAGGTGGAGGGGGCGGAGGGTAAAAGACCCCTGATGATCTGTCAGGGAGCATGGAAGGTGGGATGGAAGGAGGCGGCGGAGGAGGCGGAGTTGTGGGCATAGGAATGGAGTGTGATTGGACAGGTAACCAAGTGGGTTTTGCCATTTGAGGAGGCGGGGGTGGTGGCGGGCCGGTGGGGAGTGGTGGTGGTTTATGACTTGGTCGCACTTGCGGTCCAAAATGAGGAGGAGGGGGTGGAGCAGAAGATGGTGGTGTGGAGGACAACAGTTTGAAATCAGGATGTGCGGTTTGGCTGGGGGAGGGCGGGGCCGTGTATGAGGAAAGGGGCCGAGCTTTAGGTAAAGAGGCGGTTCTTTCCAAAGGTTTGTGGGAGGGGGACAGATCAGGGGCGCTTCCTCTAAAACCATCTCCTTGTGATGGAGGGTTCCAAAGAGGCTGTTTCAGGCTAGCGGATGAACCCGAACGAGACACTGAAACACAAAAAAACATATCTTGCATGAATATAAAGTCATTCACTTCAAAAAAACTAAAACATTTATCCATATTAATAATTGATTTCTATACCCGGGTTGTGCTGTGGCCGTTTGTCTCTTTGTCCAACTGGTTTGAGGACAGGAAATCCCCCAGCAAACAGTCCACCCAGACTTGGACCCATTGTAGGTGGAGCAGAACCTGCTGTGCTTGGAACCCCATGTCTTCCATTATCATCCACACCACTCACTTTAGGCTCTAAAGACACATACCATCACACATGAAGTGATTTACACACGTTAGACGTGTACCTAAATCAACATCCTGGATATTCCTGAAACAACAGTCCTATCAACGGTTTAAATTTAAGGTCAGCACTAAAGGGTCAGAATTACCATCACCAAACGTGAAGGCAAGAATTATTTGTAATAATAAAAGCAAAATGTTGATATTACTAACTGTGATTATCAATATAATGTTAATACTACGCGAGATGATAACATATAGCTCTTTAACATAGTAGTGGTAATGCATCCGTTTGCCTTAAGAGCCAGGATGGTTACAAACACTTTTATTTTGAGTATAATTCATTTGACAAAAAAAAGAGAAAACACAAACGTGAACAAAATTTGGCATTATTTGTTTATTTTATTTTTTATGATTTATATTGTTGTCCTAATTCTTCTGGCCATGACAATCATGTGAATATCTGATATTGTGTATTCCTTTTTTTATACGTTTTTCATAAAAATATATTCTAGGCCAAAGTAAATATTCTAATTAACAGATGGAAATTATAATTATTAATGACAAATTATTTATGTCATACATATTTTAAAGGAATGGATAAAGTGAATGAAGTTCATTTGCAAAAACAGATTCACTCCATTTTTAAAACCTTTTTTATTGTACATTCCAAGTAATATCAATCAAACTACAGTTGGGTTGTTTTGATTAATTTATAATAACTCTAAAATACAGCTACCTAACAATAAAACACAACAAAAACATATTAACACATAAAATTAAAAACAGAGTTATCTGGGTTTCAAATAAGCTTTTCAAATTAATAAATAATAAATATTTTAAATTTGTATTTTGTAAATTGAAGGACAAAGTGGCATACAGTGAGTATTATATATATACAAATCCCCCCAAAATAAAAAAGAAATAAAAAAGGATTCATAAAAAATTGACCCTGACACTGGTTAGGACTGTATTTGTTTTAGGAATGTTGTTCTAGACCAACAAATTAAATAAAAACAATTCACTAATTTAAGCAGTCAGAAAAAAGAACTGTATTATAAAGGAAGCCATAGACTTTTTAATGAACATGGCGTATCTCAAGTCCAGAGAATACTACTGTTCTTTGTCCTAAAGAGGAAGTCAAGTAGTATTCAGGCTCCTCGCTGTCCTTGCGATCCTGACTTCATCACTTCCTGTGGTGTGTCTTGGCCCTTTATCTACTCTACATTCCCATATACAGACAAATAGCTTTCCTGTAGCTCAGTGGTTAGAGCATGGAGCTAGCAACGCCAAGGTTTATGGGTTCGATCCCAGGGATTGCACATATTTAGATAAAAATGTATAGTATAATGCAATGTAAGTTGCTTTGGAATTTGGATAAAAGTGTCTGCTAAATGCATAAATGTAAAGTATCCTTTGTGCACTTGAGTGCTTTGAAGTGTGAGGAGCCAATGAATATGGACCTTGAGCTCAAATATAGCTCTATACAGATAAGCACTTATCAGCAATTCAGACTGTTCAATGGCTATTTTTTACTACTCTTTGTTCTGTCTATCAAAATCTTTTACTTTTATTTTAATGAAAGAGTAATTTAATACAGACTGTTGTGGTGACACTCAAACTCTTTTTTTCATTGATTTAAAAAAACTCTATGTGTGCAATTTAACATTTCCACTATTCCACAACATTCCACTTTAGTCTATCAACATCCAAATCTGATCAGAATTTTATAAATAGTTTCAGTTTGTAAACAGAGTGTTGCCAAGTGACCCTGAATTCACTTTAAAACTATTACATTATTATGTAAACATAATTGAGTGCCTATACGAAAGTTTATCTGAATAAATTTAATTTGACTCACTGTCAAGTACAGGGGCACTTCGATCGTTGACTTGTGTGACCTTTTTCAGCCTCGCCCCCTTCTGAATGTCACCCAATAGCGCATTGCGACCTCCTCCTTGAGAACGCTGCACTATAGGAGGGTCTGTCCGTGACTTTAAAAGAGATACTTGGTTGTTAAAGAAATAGTTAATCTCACTAAATATTGTCTCCACAAATACAAAGTTTTTATTTTTTACGGTATCAAGGATACAGCAAAATAATAGTCAACAACAGTTGTGCTGCAACAAAATGTCTGTTCCAATCACATACTGAGTTACTGGATTTTAATAAAACCACGTCTAACACAGAATAGTGAGTGTGACCTGCAACTACAATATTCATTAAGTGTTGATGTGTGAATTGAATTGTGCGTTTCAAATGACACATGTTATGGCAATATTGCCTGTTATGGCAATAAGACAATGGATACACATTAACCAGAAAAGCCGAACATGTGACACTGACTGCACTTCTTCCCTATGTGTGCGTAATTTTATCTCTAATTAATAATGCAAACTGGACAGGTGGTTGCCAGGAGAAACTGCAAGAGAAGATGGTCAGAGATATAGAAAGCAACAAAAGAAAAAGAAAAATACTATTTCTGTTTATCTTGGAGTGTGCAAATATGTAATGAAGCTTGATGAACTATATAATATTAATGGATATTTGTGCATGCATCTCACCTGTGCAGGAGCTGAAGCAGGTGGAGGTGGGGGTGGGGGTGCTGGGGGAGGTGGAGGAGGGACAGGCATAGATGAGAAACCTGAAAAAACAATTAAACACAAACACACACATTACATGATGATTTAACCCCCGGCCACCAGCAGTCCCAACTTTACCTAATGCAACCACAGATTATAGCACACTGAGAGATGTTTAAATTGTTGTTTAAAAAAAGTAACTGGTTAGATTAGTCTTTTGGGTGTTGTAAACACAAACTTGATCTTTTCTCTCTTCTTGGTTTTATTTACTTATATCAATTCTGACTTTGACAGAGCTCCAGCTATACACAAGTGTTAGAGAACACTAAGAACTGTTTAGAAGTTCATTGTGGTTTCTAAATGACAAAGCATTCTGTCTTTCCTCTTTCCCCTCCCTCTCCACAAGTCTACATGTTCCACTTGGCAGGAAGCTTGTCCATCACAAGATGCACCAAACAGGAACCCTCCCTTCTCTTATAGGAAAACCAATCTCCTGCATTAACAATGGCCAAAAAGGAGAACATCTTTTTTTGTAGAAACTACCCTTAACACTGATGTAGGGCCATTTCTCTCATAAAAAATCCCAAAACTATCCTTAATAAGAAAAAATAAAACTGATCTCAGATCAGAAAAAAGGGGCAACCTCTTATCGAGAGCTGAAGGACTCTGCAGTTAACAAAGGAGTCTGTTGTTTTGGAAGTAGAGCTACCCAACCACTGGCAAGCCCAACAACACTCCCAGTGATTATGTGAGGAAGAGAAGTATGCTAAATACAGCAGAGAAATGTAGAAGAAATTTAGTTAACATGTTAATAGTCAGGAATGCTTATTCTTGCCAAAATACTGAAACATTGTGAAGCTTTGGTATTGGTGTTGTAATAAATAATTATGGGTGAGAAGAAAACGACAAAGTCAGTAGAATTTTGCTTGTCCATTGCACAATAAATGCAAGCTATTTTCCGTTTGGTCCTTTTTATACAATTGTCTAAGACCTGGATAACAGTTCACTTTTGCCTCCTAATAACACTCTGCTTCCCTAGAGCCCCATTACCAGCTTTCCCATGGAGATTTTGACAAACAAAGTTGTGCTGGTCCGCCCATGTGGAAACGTTTTTATCCACCTGTAGTCAGACATGCTATATAGTATCTTACTCAAACTAATCATAACGTGTGTAATGTGTTATTTTCTGCATTCTGTTTCAAAAAGCCAGTTCTTTATTAAACTGATATTTATATTTAAATAAACATTTCGTTGGGGATCAAAAAAATAAATCATGTACAAATGCAAACATTAAACTGTGTCTTTCATAGATAGCAATTGTCAACACTGTGTCAATGTCACTCAGAAGGCAAACCAATGAAGTCATCTGAACATAACGGTATTATTACACCCGTACTAATAACCCGGTTTATTGCCATATAGTTCACACAGATCTTACCTTAGTGTGTTTGAAATCTGAAGTTTCGTGCGGTTTTTCTCCAGTGGACGCAGAGAAGTTGTCAATGGCCAGTCCGGGCGCGCTGTGTCCAGCTCACGAGATACTGTTACTGACCGCGAGCGAGCTCGGGTTATAATTAGGCTCGATTCGAGGACACGTCTAATGGTTCGTTATGTTACTAATCATAAAATACAGTCCTATGCAACATGTAAAACTATACTTTGCTTTAGCGTACTATCACTTCAAACTGTTCATGAGACAAACACGGTCTCCCTTTCCCAGTTTGACGTTTGTGTAAACTGAACTGGACTCCACTATTCCCCTGTTGCGTACTGAGCCTGCTCGCAACGCAAGCGCGTGCAAATGACAACACGACAGGCGGAGCGCGGTTATTCTGACCATGATTCTGACTGTTATTTTTCTCATTTTGTGTTGTGTATAATTTAAAAACCCCTCATTTTTAATAAATGTATATGGGATACGGTTGTGTGAATTCTGTCTTTTATAATGATTTTACTTTTTTATTTTTCACATTAGATAAAAGATACTGTGTCTCAAGTAGAAGCCGATATGTGAGATGTTCCAATTCAGCACGAGCTCGCTCTCTAGTGGAAGTTTTTGACAAGGTCAAGGAAGGTGTGTTTGTGTGAATATAAGACTGTTTATTATGTGACGAACAGCATTTTCTCATTTCTTTTGTATTACCACACCAAATTATGTTTTTGTGTCTATGTTAAATGTGTTTTTTTTTTATGTAAAAAATACAGAAAGATTTCTGTGAGAGGGGCCGTGGCCCAAAAGGGGGCACCAGCTGACCTCCAAGGGGGTCTCGTGCAAGATTACCAATATTTTAAAATGAGACAAAATTAGAATTTAAATACGTTTAAAAAACCTAAACAAGATATTTCTTATTATTTGGCCATTTTTATAATGAATAAAAATTTTTCCAGTTTAATGTCAAGCTCTTAAATATTTTATTGGGTAGAAATTTTGATGTTTTGTATGTGGGGCCTTTGAATATTGATAAAATATGTTTGTACAGTTCTCATGAAGTCTATGGAAAGTCCCCATAAGACATGGAATCCCAACATATCTCTGTGTGTGCTAAACATATAGGCATTTCTAATTAAAGTTGACCCCCAAACCAGATTTAATCAGGAATGAGGTCATAAGAGAATATCTGAATACTTCCTGAAGCAAAAATAAAACCAGCTACTGGCAAAATAACCAGTATGACACACAACAATTCTGGAGTGCACTGAAGAGCCACAAAGCCTGATTGAAAAATCTCTGGTTTGCATTACTTCTTGTATGTGCTAAAAAAAAACTATTAGTAAAAAAGACAATGTAGTTATTTTGGCACTCTCTGGTTCTTTGAGAACTCATCTTTAGAAGTCAGGAATGTTGTGACACAGGGTTGATGAGGTTAAAGAAGACAGCCTAGGGCACGGTGACGAGCATTACCACACGCTGATGCATACTGTAGCTCTAATAATGACCCATTGCTGTCTGTTTACCCCACCTATAACAAACACTCACATACACGTAAGCACATTCATGAGCAATGACACCTCAGCACATGCAGTACAAACGGAAGCCTTCGTAGATAGGAAATCATCTGTTTATTTAGAATCTGGTAACACTTCCCAAGGCCACATCTGGCAAACAAACACATAAAACTAAAGTATTTTCCAAACCAGTATATTCCAAACTTGCCTAATTGCACTGTAACCTTTTTTTAATGCTTTAAGAAACAAAATTATGTTTCAACAATTGTTAGATATTATTCACACAAACAGGCAAAACCTGCTCGAGTGTTTGAACATCAAAGCTGCCAGATTTGCAGTCATTGGGGAGAGACTTGTATACTGTAATTTTTACTACAGTAAAGGACTTTAGACAACTTTAAAGGTATTCTCATCATCTTATCAATATAATAAAAAATAAACTACTCCAGACTAACAGCTTATCGTTCAGTTCTATCACTTTTTATCACCCCTTTCATCCATAGGTTTGCTTTTCAACATTATAGAATTAAAATCTTTGGTTTTTCTAATAAAAACAGCCTATAGTAATAGTGTTGCTGTTGTATTATTGCTAACTCAACAGCATCAAGCTGTCTTTCATTCAATAAACCTAACTAGACAAAAATAGGCAAGGGCTTGTTGTATCAAATCCTTCTTATGCTTAACCATCCTGGCATTTGTGAATATCTTGATCTTCTATCTTGACTGATTGATGGATAAGATAGACTACCCCCACACATTTTGTTCTGTATCATCCAAACTATTAAAACAGTTGCTGTGCTTCTGCTTACACATGCAACCAGTCGGATAGTATTAAATCCTTCTCATTTAAAATCCTTCATAAAACAGTGCATGTAACAACACAAACACACGCGCGCGCGCGCGCGTACAGTGCAAATTATGTACATAGCCTATGACATAAAGCTTTAAAAATGTCTCCTTCACACAAAAATGTTCTATTAAAATGCAGGATGTCCTTAATCCATAAAAAAATTGAATCATGTTGAGCATAACCATCACGAAAGCTACCCCCGTTATTAAATAAGTGCATTGATCAGTCAATGTTTCAACATAAAACTTCATCAGGAGGTAGTGCCGTTTAATAATGTTTTAGCTCTACCATCAGTTGAAACCTCGGTTGTTGTCCATCCATCAGCGCTTTGATTGGCTTTCGGATGCTTTGGCCGCGGCAGGTGTCCCCTCATCACTGTTCTTCGGCAGACCCACTCGCGTCCTCCGTCCTTTCTCTTTGAAGCGACCGGAGCGGGACACGGTGAGCGAGCGACGGTTTGAGCTCTCGCTGAAAGTTGGCTGAACCGCGGAGTCGTCGTATGTCTCGTCACTAGGTAAGCAGTTGCCTCCTTCCTTTGTACATGCCGGTGTATTTCGTCGTTGGTCGTGCTCAGTGGAGGGGTGCTGTGTGGACCCCACTAATTCTTGACCGCGCAGGTCCTGTTCCAGTATCGCTGCCGATTCTCTGGCTGCTTTCCTTCTCTTGCCCACGAAGGACCTCCACCAGGGCGCAGTTTTATCCGTCATTTAAAAAAAACTAAAGAGAACAAAAACATTACCACCTGTTCACACTTGAACATAATACAATAACAGTGTAACAGATAACCCCATACTGTGACGTAGGCAATATGAACAAAAATAGATGCGTTTTGTTAGAACAACAGCAATCTGAGATTTATTTAAGTAAATCCTTCAAGCTTGTTTGAATATACGCTAACAAAATGAAAACGACTTATTTACAGAAACAAGCAGCGTCTGATATTATTGCTCTGCGGTGAAGAACAGGTTTAAAGCATATCAAGAGAGTTTACAGGGGATGATTCACGTCACAAACACGAACCTGATCATCAGCCCGAGCGACTTACCTGGACAAGCCGGCCAAAAGTGATGAGAACAAGATAAACGCAGCCCGAGGTTTCTTTAAATGACAGGTGTGTTTAGACAAAAGACAGCAAACTCCAGATCCGCGGTCCTCAGAAGAAATCACGGTGCATGAAAATCATCTCTCACTCCCACGTATCCAAATAATCAACCAGTGGCAAAGCAGTTACGCTCATAACGCGACTGAAAGGTGATATTTTTGTCTTCGAGAATAAGTATTATCACAGAAAACATCACCTGGTGTGGCTTCGGGTTATGCTACGTCACATTTGAACGTTTGAACGTGAAAGACTTTATAGTGCCGTCGCAGTTTACAGCAGTACCTGAGAGATTCCACCTCCGAAACTACATGAGAGCACCTGTCCCCCGTTATCATTGGTCGGCCGCGCTGGGGATCGGTCACGTGACGAGAATTCAGGTAATTCTGCTATGGTGGTAGGCTGGGCTTGCGGTTGCCCGGGCAACGAACAGCGAGTCTCTTTTTTCTTCATTGAAACTTTTTTCTTTCTTTTTTTCAAGGTGGGGAGCATTCTTGCGTGATCTAAACAAACGGGCCCAACCCTTCACTACTATGTCAATGGCTATTGATAGCATAAATCTGGAAATTAATCGAGACTTTTCAGCTTAAAACAATTACAAGTCTGACAATGGCAATATCGATTTCACATAGAAGAGTGTTCCCACTTCATACCGGGGAGAATTGTGGGAAATAGTTGACTGATGCTGCTTTCCAGTCTTGCTTGTTACAGAGATGACAATGGAAACATTATGCTTGACTGTCATTCTTTAAAACCCCACATGAATATAGAATGCAGTGAGTAGGCCATTGCTGGAGCAGTGAGCGGGCTACTGTGGTAGGTGATGTTTACTGTAGTTGACTGACTCATAAAATATTTATTTTGTATATTTAAAATGAGAAAATACAAAGCATTTTAATCTTGATCAGTATAGGTTTACACTTGCAGACTTGCATTGTTTGAGAGAATCCCTGTAGGGTTGAAATCATGCAACATTCCGTCACTCCCAGCTTGTCCTGGAGTAAAAGTTTAATGCTAAACAGAAATATGGAATGATGGCAGTTTCAGGCAAATAACTTTACACATGTTGGCATGCAGTTAACAGTCGAGACTACCCACAAAGTTTTCTTTCAGGCTTTTTTGTTAATTTGTTTTCTCACATGTTTTCTCGCACATCTTTTTCGGCAAGACTCTAAAACACACACACAAGTGTAAGGGATACAATAGTAGAGATAGGTACTTTTTGACTTTTTGTTAGTTCATTAGAGCATCTCTCAAATGATAGATCTGCAACTTTGAAAGTATATTTATTAAAATTAAAGTATTACTCTGCTCTGTATATTGAAAATGTTAAGAAACATCTCCATTTTGATGTTCAACATAAATAGTCATTCTATGAATTAATAACATTCAGAAATGTAAAAAATATTAATTTAATCTGGTATCACAATTGGTATCACAAATCGGAATTGGTATCACATCGGCAGATATCACTCTGAATTATCTGTATCTAGTATGAGTTCATCTCAACCTTTTTTCATTCAAAAGCACACAAACCATTATAAACTTAACATGCCGTTTGGTCAGAGTGCTAAGGTATATGTTGCGTTTTAGTATAGCTCTTTGATGGGTGGCCTTCAGGGCCATGCTGGGGTCACCTGAGAGACAGATGGAAATGTCCTGGTTTCGGGAGAAGGTTCAGTTGGTCACAGGAGGGCTGACCAGGAATGCCTTTTTAGTTATAGTTTACATGCAAAGCACACCGAGAGTTGATCTAAGGAATGCTATCTCAGTTTCTTCACACTTTGAGATTGTGCCAAGTTTGATTAAGAATGTCATTTATAGAAGTTTCACATTTGCACGTGAAACACAGAGAAAGAGCAAGAATACGAGTAATCACATCCAGTAAGACATATCCAGGAATGTGGTTTCCGCTTTATCATTGAAAAGTATGAGAAAGATTTTATGAGATAAGTGTTTTAGGTCTACCTGCCCTGCTGCATGCTTGGGGGACTCCCTCTCTCCCTGAAACCACACAAACATATAGCCACCTGACCTTAACCAATGTGCATTTTACACCATCACGTTCGGGATGTGCAAAACTACAAACCAACACACATGCATTGTCAATTTATTTTTTCCTAAAGATTGCAAAACATTATTTAATACACATTATTGGAGACGCCCTAAAGTGATAGTTCACCCAAAAATGAAAATTCTGTCATCATTTACTCACTCTCTTGTCAAATCTGTATGATTTCCGCAGAACAAAAGATATTTTGAATAAAACTGACAACCGAACAGCACCGACACCCATTCATTTCTATTGCATGAACACAAAACCAGTGCCGGTTACCAACATTCTTCAAAATATCTTCTTTTGTGTTCTGCGGAAGAAAGACAGTCAGACAGGTTTAAAATGACAAGAGGGTGAGTAAATGATGACAGAATTTTCATTTTGGGGTAAATTATCCCTTTAATTTAATTCATTAATTCAACACACATACGTCACACAACAGCACCCGTTCCAGTATTTAGTTATGACTTATGAGTAAAACATTTAGCTGACAGAGAGAGAGAGAGAGAGAGAGAGCTATACCAATCAGTCAGTGATGAGGAAACATAGAGGCAAAATATAAACAAACCATTGAATGATTTGGGAAAATCATTTCACTCTCTGTGTATGACAATACTGAGGAGAAACATAATTCAGGTACAGCCAGAATATGTGTGCGAGGCATGATTTGATGGAGTAACTAATTTATTTTGGGCCCTTTGAATGCATATTTGTCAGTATATACTGTCTGTACTGACATACATAAACCCGGGCCTGCAGACATAATGCACTGCTGAAGAAGCAACAGGTGCACCATTCAATGTTTGCCTCTAGGTGTTTGATTTCAAATGGACATCAAAACAAAGGCCCGGCTGAAATATGGTTAGCACATCATCTCTCTCTTTTTGCTCCACCACTCCCTCTGTGCGTCTTTTCTCTCTTTCTCTTTGAGCGTGAGAGAGGAAGAGAGAAAAGCAGCCTGTTTGACTGGTAGAGTGGGTCTCATTCAGAAGCACCAATTTAGCTCACCGTACAATGTGTTTACTTTGTGTGTGTGTGAGCGATTGTGTGTATTTTTGTGTGCCCATGCATGTGATAGTTATTCCATTGTGCTTGAATGACTAGAAATGAATGAGGTGACATAAAAACCTTTATGGTTAAAATATGTTTGGCTGTATGACGGATTTTCAGATACATATAATTCATATTTTAATATTTTCGTAACATAAATAGCTGCTTTCACAACAAAACACATAATTACACCCTCTCTTGTTCAAATGAAAATTCATTTAAAAGGACAGTTCACCCAAAATTACAAATTCTGTGATTATTTACTCACCCTCGAGTTGTTCCAAATCTGTATAAATGTCTTTATTCTGACGAACACAGAGAAAGATATTTGGAAGAATGCTTGTAACCAAACAGTTCTTGGCCGCCATTGACTACCATAGTAGGAAAAAATATAATTTCATAAAAAACAAACAATCTTGCTTTCCTAGATTCTACAAAATATTTTCTTTTGTGTTCAACAGAACAAAGAAATGTATAAAGCAATTTTTTCTACTATGGTAGTCAGTGTTGCCCAAAAACTATTTGGTTACAAGCATTCTTCCAAATATCTTTCTTTGCTTTAATCAGAACAAACTTTATACAGATTTGGAACAACTCAAGGGTGATTTCATTGCAGGCAGAATTTTCATTTTTGGGTGAACTGTCCCTTTAAGTCATTTAAGTGGTTTAAAACATCATAGGCAGCTGTTTACTAACATCTTTCCTAACCCTGGTCGTTGCGTGATGTTATGATGTCAAAGTTCAGGGATGAGAAATGCGTCAGTTTTAGAAAACCACCAGCAGATGGCACTGTTCACATTTACTCAGCTGTCCTAGAACTGGCAAAAGCACAAAAACGAACAAAAAATCTTAAGCTTGTGTTCTTTTGGATTCTTATCAGAGTCGTTTAAAATCTCAGCTTGGACTAGTTAGTCTTGCGTGCATTCACAAACAAGTGTGTTATCAAAAAGAGGCATGAGATGAAAGAAGTCATTTGCTAATGATGTGGAACATCAAACTCACAGATTGCTTAGTTTCTCTCTTCCTTTCTTTCTTTCCCCCCTTTACTTCTCTTTTGGTGTAAAGGTTTTAATTGTCTCCAGATGTGACCCCACTCGCTGGTAATGCTCATTTGTGACTGACTACTATGATGTTTTAGTAGATTTCTTCCATGCCTTATTTATTGCAGTTACAGTGATGGTGGTAAAACTTAACACCAAAACTATACATGAAGCAAATTCACGCTGCAGTATGAGAGAAATGTGTTTCAACACTTATGGCATAAAATGTGTGAGGCTTTCTGAGAGAATGCATGTGTATACAGACATGTATTCTTGGGGGGTTACTTCTACCCCGATACATTCCAGCTAAACCATGGGGTTCGGCTCAAGTAAGAGATCCAGATGCTGGCGGTAACCACATACTGCACAACATTTGGATTATAGTTACAAAAATGTATTCTCAGATGTTTGTTAATCACAATAGGATTAGTGTAGTGAAACCACAGACACACACATACTTTGTAAAGGGCAGCGGGGAGTTCATGTCTGTAGAGCAGATCGAGGTTAAAGAACTTAATGACCCAACCAGCTGTTGCTCATGTCAAACCCTTAAATCTCCTTTTCTGCCTCACTTATTAGCCCCCTTTTCTCTTGTTCTCACGACAGCTTCTGCAGACAGGCAGAAATGGACATGAATTTACACACGTATTTATCACAGTGAAAGACACAAAATACATGCTATAGTTATGTTTACAGTTGGATGTGAGTTTGGATCTTGCGTCTGGTTTGTGTGAATAAATGATGGTGCGTGAATGATGTGCTTTCATGCCAAGCTGTTGTTCATCAATAAGGCAACCACATGTGTTTCCAATAGGCAACCCCTTGCTTTCTCTGAGGAGACCGTTACTAGGAGACATACCCCATTAGAGAGACTGACAAGAGATGTGTTTGTGTGTGCGTACATGTATGTGTTTGTGCTGTGAGCTGTACTAGCATATTATTTGTATATTATTTTAGCATATTATTTACAAGGGATATTATTTGTGTTTCTGGTATGTGTGACTTTGTGTGTGATAATTTTACAGCACAATACATGAAAAATGACAATTCTAATACACAGAGAGGTCATGATAAATACTCCCCCTTGTGAGCTATACGATACGTTGTCTCACAACAAGTTCTCGGTTATATCTCTTTCTCACAGTCTGTTCTGCTTTTTTCACTTTATAGCTGGTCCTTGTTCTCTCTGCTTTGCATATTTATCATGTTTTCTCACCATTCCACATATCTTTTGCACTTTCTGTGCTCTGCCACAGCTAAATTTGATGGCATGTGTTTCATTGACACTTGAATTTTGACTTGTCAAAAACGTATACATGTATGCACTGTTTTTTCATGTGTGGCTTTGCATGCTTCAGCTGGCAAATTCATAGAAAAGCTGGACAGGAAATGACCCTCAGGGTTGTGAGGGTTCCTCAATGGATACACATACACATGAAAAGACTTCCATGAACAAAGATGCAAGTATTTGTCATTCCACAGTTTGCCAAGCCATTAAACAGCAAATGTTTCAATCAGTTCATGCAATCCCATATTTGGTTTCAATTGTTTTGTCAACATCCTCTGTTTGTGCAGTAAGTCATTTTCTCTGCTCTTTGCTACACACCTCCTCCACGCCGCCTCTCGATGTTCTTACCTAGAAGGAATATAAAACATCTGGACTTTTCAACTTGGACGTTATTTACCGTGTTGGATTTTAGAACACTAATGAAAAATTCAATTACTCCACTGTAATGTTTCTTTGACAAGCCATTTGTTCATGTAAACTTCACGTTTATGAAACTGGGGCTTTTGTACTTGAGTGATGTCAGCCCACACGCCCAAGAGAGCACGCTCCACACTGCTTCCCATGACCTGGCACAAGGCCTGAGACAAAAAAAATCGTTCTTTACTTTTCTATTTTCGCCTCCCTGCTGATGCTTTTTAAACAAGCAGTGGAGTCCTGGATCAAGCCCCCAAGGGACCTTCTTGGGAATGAACGTCTGCTTTTTCTATACCGGATTGTATGTGTGTCTGTGTTCAGCAACTGCACTGTCCACATCTGGAGGGAAGAGGGGAGGGGTGATCCATGCCTGAACTCTGAGATAGGCTATGGTGTGTTTGTGTGTGTGTAATCTGCAACAGATGACTGTCGGGGGGGATGAGAGGATCTGACGAAGGCAAATGTTTCCTCGGTCGAAGCCACAGCCTCGGTCTGCTGCATGGACAATTAAATACAATGCAATTGTGCTTTAACTGAGTGCAACCTAAATGTCTTTCATCAGAGGGCGTTGGATCCGTAATGGTTGTATTACGTCTTCATTTCCACCCAAGGAAGAATTTGGCGAAACTTGACTGCAGCCAAGGAATGCACTGATTGGATAAAAGTGTTGTTTGCGCTCCGGTGGAATGGCATATTGGTTTTTCTGTAGCTTTCTTTTGTCCTGCGGCGGAGCGCTGATATTTCTCGCGCCTGTCTGCACCGTTTGTCCGGAGCCATGCGACTGCCAGCACGCGCAGCATATCGTTTGCGCAAACCGGGGTCTGCGCGCGGTGCCCAAAGCGCCGCAGGTAGAGCGCGCGGGCGACGTTCGCGTTCTCGGCCTCGCGGGAAACTTCATTCACAATCTCAGCGCGTTTGACTTCGTGCGCTACAGCAACCTTATGAGGCTCAATCTCCAGTTCAACCAAATAAGGAATATGCACCCGAAAGCCTTCGAAAAACTTTCCAAGCTGGAGGAACTATATCTGGGGAACAACTTGATCTCGACAATACATTCTGGAACTTTACAGTCATTGAAAAAACTAACAATCTTATACAGTAATAATAATGAAATCAAAGATGTTTTTCCTGAATCTTTTAGTCATTTAAATAGTCTTGTCAAACTAAGACTTGACGGAAATGCTATAGAAGTCTTAAAAGAGTCTGTCTTTAAAGGTATGACAAATTTAATGTTTCTGCACTTGGAATCGAACCAGCTTCACCATATTGACAGAAATGCATTCACACGACTGAATAAACTGCAGTTTTTAAATTTGTCAAACAATAAACAAACTGAGCTGCATGATATTTTCATGTTTTCCCATCTGAAGTCACTGGTGACTCTTCTGCTCGCAGACAACGAACTAAGATACGTTGGAAATCACGTCTTTCAGAACTTAAAAAGGCTCACCAAGCTATCACTAAGCCGTAACAAGATATCAAAGATAGACAACGAGGCGTTCAAAGGGCTCTCGAGGGTCAAAGAGTTCACGATTGACAGAAATGAGCTGACAGAGATACCTGTTGGCCTACTGGATCCACTCGAGCGCATTGAACACCTCGACTTGAGCGACAATCTCATAACCCGAGTGGACCCCGGGGCTTTGAACCTCTTATCACATTTGAAAACCTTAAAATTGAAAAACAACCGTCTCACGAATCTCTCCGGTGGTATTTTTGCCACCAACGGGGTTCTGTTTCATGTGGACCTTAATGGGAATAATTGGACGTGCGACTGCCAGATGGAAAAACTCAAGAGTTGGATGACGGAAGCACATTCTCAGGGAAAGCTGTTGAGCGTGTTTGTGCGGTGCCATGACCCCCCTGTTTTGGCGGGAAAGTATTTGGACTACGTTAATAATTCTCAGCTGGGTAATCTGAGTGGTTTTTGCGAGTCTGAACATCTGTCCCCACAGCCTATGGAGAGCCGTGGATCAGTGGTTAAATCATCGATGCTCAAGGAGAAGAGAGAGGGGGAGAAGAAAACAGTGATACAGGGTGATGAAGGGCGGCAGGGGCCTGCGACGACCGTGGAGAGAAAAAAGAGGAGGAAATCAACCAACACAAGGACTCGAATCCCAAATGGGGAGTTTGGGAATCTTATGAAAACGGAGAATAGCTCATCGTTGGTAAATAACACGGATTTATTTACTACCGAGCCCACTTTTGTGACAGGCCATAGTGTGCACAACCACAGCAACAAACAAGAGGTAGTGACACACTTTCCCTTCGCTTCGGCACCACAGGAACAGTTCAATCTCCCCTTACAAGACAAAGCAAAGCATCATGACTTAAAAACAGCAGCGATCACAGATGCCTGTCAGTTTAACCGTTACTCTATCCTGAACGTCAGCGTAAAAGATGTCACCTCCGATACAGCCACAGTGCGCTGGAGCACAGTTCCTGACACAAGTCTAGTTAACAGGAAAGAACTTACGTTCCGTGTTTTATTCGACCGCTTCGGGCACACTTTTCGTTTCCCACGCTACGTATACACAGACGGATCTGACAGGGCAGTGACCCTCCAGGAGCTATGCCCAGACTCCACCTACATCACCTGTGTGGAGAGCGTAGTGGGCGGGGCTTTGTGCCAGGTTGCTCCCAGAGATCATTGCACTGGATTTGTAACACTTTCACCCTCGGTGACAAGTGAGGTCAATATACAGCTCATCACAGTCATAGCTCTGGCAGTCAATGCCCTGCTACTCCTTCTGGTGGGCGGAGTCTGGCTGGGGCGTGTTCTGAAGAGGAGGATCAAAAGGAGGAAATCATCTGCACATGCTCATGTGCGTCACATGTACTCTACCAGACATCCGTTTCGTTCTACTGTGGCCACTACCTGTGTGTCTTCTGAATTCAGCGGTTACCAGAGTGGCAGGCAGTTGGCTGAAGAAGGAGATCTCATCCAGTTCCCTGGTGAACGTTTTTTTGACAACAACCCTGCACGAAGAGATGATGATGTCATAATGCTCAGATACTCAGACTAGATAAAGTGGACTTGTGTGTGCACATACAGTTTTTGGTCAAATCATTTTGACACTATGAGTGACCGCAATATTATAATCATTAAAATGTGGTTCTGAAAGTCAAACAGAGGAAAGTGATCTCTCTTTTTCTCTTATTGTGTGTGAAATCTCCAGATCATAAGATTTTGTTTGCTTGCTTGCTTTATATATTTCTTCTGTAAGGCTGACAAAAATCCTTGACTTTGGAATGAATGTATTTATGTCTTTGTTAAGAATATAATAATTATTTTACTCTGTGCAGGTATACTGAAATATCAGGCATGTATGATGGGTTCAAGCACAAAAAAACACATTATCAAATTTCAGTAAACTAGTTAACGTCTATAATTTTTTTTACCTGCAAAGTGAATACTAACGATATTTTGTATGTAATGGTTTACATGTGTTTTTATTTTCTAATGATGCAGTTAAAACCTGAACTCAACCTATCCTTGTACGAAAACGCCATTTTTACATCTTACCAGAAGAGGGCGCAATAAACCACGTTTTCAAACAGCTGACACGCCTTCTTACTTGATGAATCATTTTCTATCTGAATGTGCATTTAACTGAGTTTTACTAAAACAATCTAGAAATAATTCGGATAGTTGCAGAAAGTAATGAAAGCACATATTTGTTTTGCAATTTTGAATGAGTTTAGAATGAACCATGTAAAGAGGCAGAAACCAGTTAACATAATAAGAGCTTTTAATTAAAAATGGCCACAAAGGTGTACAAAAATAGATAACATTTTCAGAAAACTGTACATGCATAATGCAGTTAAAACCTGCAGCATTTACAAACATTTAAACATTTCTAGATTCATAATTCCATACTCCATAATGAATAGCCATTTGTTTATGCTTTATGAACCATTTTTGAGAAAAGATCTTGCATGTAATTTCCAGGAAATGTCAGTATTGACATTTTGATTGTCATCAAGCCGGCTATTTTGCTATGTGATTAGTAACAGAGGACTAATTGAAAGTTGGACAAAATGTAGGCTAGTTGATGCATTTCTGTTATTTATAGATGTTTGCTCTATATTAAAGGATGTATCTTTATTTGCATGTAATGCATCTTTGTTAGTATGTTGAATCCAAAATTCACTTGTGATATTCTCAGTACTTTTAAGGTAGTGTGATACCTAATATTTAAAAAAAAATTACACTTTGACAGTATTTACAATAACAAGATACCTACATCATCATACATTTATAAAACTAGAGATTTCTATTTACAAGTAGCCCTGATTCAATGCCTTTCACTCGGCCCTGCAGTTATAGTTCTAGAACGTAGCGCACACAGCTGTCCCTGAAGCGAAGGATTTAAACTAAAAGTGGCCAAGAGAGACACACATACACACACCTCTCACACACACTCCAGGAGTGAAATATTTGATAAGTCTCCCTGAGAAAGATCAGCTTAAAAAAAGCAAGGAGGATTGTGAAAAAGAGACACAGAGACATGAACAGAGTGAGAAACTTGAAAAAATGAAGTGAGAGAAAAAGGCCAGTTTGTTTTCCAGCACTCTAATTCATCAAAGATCAAACTTCTGGAAACATCCAGCTGACCCTCAGCTTATTACCTGAGATGTCAAGGCTCAGAAATATAAACAGACTAATGAAATTATCTGATCACAGACGCATGATATGTGACCCTGTCTGTGAAATGCAGGCTAAAGTATGAAAATTAAAGTAGTCATAGTTAAAAAACGAATATTTTAAAATAATTTAAGTGATTCTTTGGGGGTGGGAACATATAAAATGTATTAAAAATCCAACAGTTAATTTCTCTAAAATTATATTTTTATAGGCTATACCCTTAATATTTTTGGTGAATTCTAATAGAAATATTTGAGTTACTATGATTTACTTAATCTTTTTACTTACATTTACTCAATTTAAACAGTATATTTCATTGAATTCACAGCTTAAATGTTTTTTTAATGTAAATTGTTTCACCAAAAAATTGAGTACATCACAAATAAATCACAGTGTAGATGATATGTGTTTATCACTGTAAATGATAGATTATAATATAGGATTTTAGGAAACTTCTATTTTACTGAAATTAATGCTTTTAAACACACATAATAATTGATTTTATTGATACTATGTTTTATTATTTGCAGAAAAAGTTTCCTAAACATTGATTTTAATATTTGACATGGTCTAATTCAGTCAATATTAAAGACATAAAGATGATATTTTGACAGAATATTCTTCATGTAGAATAATTGTATGTCATTTTAAAAAATGAATTTAGCTGGGCTTTCACAGGCAGGGTCACATATGATATGTGTAGATTTTCTTCAATTCAGTAAATCAAAGTCTCAGTTTCCAGATTGAAGATTTTGATGATCATTTATGCTTTCGCTCATAATGCCCTAACCACATGGCTTTCAAGATGTGTGCATGTTTTTTAATGTTTGTTATAGTTGTGTGTTGTTAGCTGGGTGTGAGTGTATAGTGAGATGAGTGTGTGGTAGGGTCGAGCTTGATGTTGAGATGCTGTTGTGTTGGATGGCCTGTTGCTGGACAGGACTTCCTGTTGGGCTACCTATTCCACCTAAACATGAATAATAAAAAAGAATCCAAATGAAGACTTTATGTTTGACAAACGATATAAAATATAATGTGTGTGGAGAGCAGAGAAAATGATTCTTACTGACTCTGTGTTTCTCGTTGTCTCACGGAGACAGGACAGTCTTCATGTGCAAGCAGAATTTGCTTCAGCTGAGTGACTTCTGTCCTGAGGGACGTCACTTCATTCTGAGATGAGATGAGAAAAGAAATGGAATGTTTGCAGGAAATGCATGAACATGCCATGAACATGCCATGAACTAAATTACATGCGTTCACTTGTACCTGTAGCTGTAAGTTAGTGTGAGTGAGCTCCTCTGCTTTCCTCTCCAACGACGACACCCAGACCTTTCTCTTCTGTCTGCACCGCGTAGCAGCAGCTCTGTTTCTCTCCAAAAACTTCTGTCTGCGCTCATCCGGGTCGTCTTCTGCTGTCCGTCTGCGTCTTCCTCCGGTGGCTGGTGGGGAAGATTGTGGAGAGTGTGTCTGTTTTGGTGCAAAAGACATCTATAAGACACAAACAACCTTAGTTATGATGAATAATGTACTCTAACATAAATGATTGTGGCTGTCATACCTGTGCAAGGATTGGCTGATGTGAAAGGGGAGGGGCAGTCTGTTGGGAGGAGCCAAGATGCAAGTGCACAGGTGGAGAGTGATGCGCGTGGCTGTGATGTGATTGGTCTTGGCGTTGATGTTGATGCGTAAGTCTTTGTGGTGATTGGCTGTGGCAGTGCGGTTGGTATGCATGATGGTGAGGTGCGGATTGTAAGTGCGACATCGGCTGCTGTCGTGATGACATCACGTCCATCATGTGGCAAAGAGGATTCTGACTGCCGTTGGAAACTGCAGGTTGGCTGTGGCTTGGCATGACCTTTGACCTCTAAAGGATTACATAGTTGGAGAGATGAATCAGAATGATCACAGACACTCAAGCACACAAATATACACACATAAGCTCATTGAAAAGGAAAACGCTGCCAAAAGCGAGGTTTGTTTTGCCAACTTTTCGAAGGCTACAATCTGCCATGTGTTCTGCTTCTAAGGTTTCCTGTGTGGTGATTGTTTGCGATGGTGCGATTACTTGTCAATTGTTTTTCAAAACATGCACGAATCTACAAAGAGTCCTTTGAAAAGTCAGATGATAACCAGGTCAACCTAAAGCCTTTGGAATTCTATCTCATTCGCCTTCACCTTTAGAAAATCTTCTGCATGTTTAAACGTGTGCGTGTATACATTTCCAACACGATAGATCTTCTGACGAATGCAGCTTTTTAATTGGTTAAACCACAACGTTGCCTATACTGCATGTGTATGTACGCGTGTGTGTGTGAATTGGATAATTCAATCAAGATGTCTACTTTGGTTACAGAGCACTGTGGGATAAGTAACCCCTTTCTGACGTGTAATGTTTCTATAGAGACATCATAATCCTGTAACCATGGAGTCAAACAAAGTGAGAAAGTATTGGAGGCAGTACCTGAAGGGAGGGGCATGGGCCTGAGTGCGTCGGGCCTGGTATGCCAATTATACTGGAGTTCATAGACAACTGCGCCTCCAGCTATAATTTCAATAATAACAAAAATAAAATTCTTGATCAATAATAAAATGAACGCTATTGCATAAGATGAGATTGTGTGCAGTTATAGTTATAATTAAGTGATGGAGACCATATTTAGGGTTATGTGTTATTTCAGTTAGCTCTAATTTACTTAGAGTCAGTCAAAATTGAAAATATTTGTTATAAGAAAGAGAGAGGGAGAGTGCTTGCAATGCTGCCCTTACATTCATTGCTGATGTCCCAGGAATTGTGTTAGCCACAGAATGTGTCTGTCTACTGTGTAGACAGCTTGGTGCTGATCTAAAATCAGTCAACGGGATACATAGATACATAAGACATAAACTCTTTACAAACAGTGTAAAAATAAGGATTATATTGCATAAGCTGCACTAAGAAGTGAAGGGGTTAGCAGCCAGACCCTGAGCGGAGTGTATCTGTAACTTCTAGAGCAGAACATTTCAGGAATAAGACAGCAATAATGGTAAAGGTCTACATTGAACATTATTGTTTTATTTCTAAGGGGTGTCACAACATACCGATATTGGCAATAACAGTGATATTAAAAACCACCATTATCAATATTGTGTTAATTCACACATATTGTAATATCTGTTCAGCACATTTAAAATGTTGGCTTAAGAGTGTGATTCATTGACCAAATAAAAGACAAAGCACAAAATAAAGATAAATTTGCATCATTAAAAACTGTTTTAGATATTGTGATAATATTGTTACAGTGAATTTGTTTAGCCACAATAACAGTGTAGTGAAAATCTGATACTGCGATTGCCCTAGTATGAATGTAAGCATTAGTTATGGTAACACTCACTGTTCGTTAGACGTTGAGTAAGTGGCTGTACATTGAGACTGGGGCTGTGAGCTGTGTGTGTGGAGCTGATTCTGGTTCAGATGGGCCAGAGCGCACTGCTGATGTTGAAACGGATGATGTAGACCCTGTGGATGTTGTGTCTCAGTGCACGGTTGGTTCTGACATGATGCTTGCACAGGAAAGTTCTATAAACAAGAGAATATTTAAAATCTTTTGTAGAATTTCTACTACCCCATTTCTACCACCCTGTTTCTTTCTCTCACCGGTTTGATGCCCTCTACCTCCTGTGACTGGTTAAGCTCCAGGTCAGTGAAGAGACCCACTTCCTCACAGTCCCGTAAGAAGCGGGTCGGAGTTGGAGTCTGGTCTGCATGTAAAAAAACGAAGACATCATTTTTTAGTATATGCAATAGTGAAACCATGTCTTAACTTGTGTGTCTTAATCACTATTGTATGAATATATAGGGCTTTGATGTTTTGTGTATAAATATTAGAGTTCTGGAGTTGAAAGTCATTGAAATGTATAGGATATGACATATGAATATAATTATGATACTATATATTACTAATACTAATACTATAGGTTTATTTATTGAATATTAGGATTTAAATGTGAGTAAACCACACACATAAAAATATTTATAAGATATGTAGATATATAATATAGACTAAACACATGTAAACCGAGTAGGCCAAATAGTTTTCTCAAGGTCATATTGTGAAAACCTGAGATCAGTAGATCGGTATCAAATAACCTTTCAGGCATTTTAAACAAATGCAGAAAAAACAGCCTTCTTCTCAATGTCATGCGGGAAAGAGATGTCTAAAGTACTAAACTATCTTCTGACATGCTGAAAAAAATGTTCAAATTAACCCTGTTTCATGAACATGAGCCTGATTTTGCTCTTGTTGTTTTGGTAATTTAAAGGTAGTCTAAACGAAGCTGTTTTTACAGGGCTACTATGAAAGGGGTCGGAGGGTGAAGTCCTTCTTTTGTTTTTTATGTAAATGTGTCTGTCGCTGCAATGATGGCTCACAGACCCCAGAGGGTCAAAGGTCGGGCCAGTGTTTATATGTCAGTCTTTGGGTTTCCAGGGTAACAGACATTGTCTAAATCCTAAATTAGGAGAGATGGAGAGCATGATCGATCATGACATACACATATACATTCTCACGTTTACACAAGCTCTTATATCACTGACTAACCATAATTGATCCTCACTTACGAACCACAAACTCAAACCCCTTAAAACTCCAGAGAAACTGTATTATTAGTATTGTTTTTAAGACGTAGACTTTAAATAACAGGGTAATGGATATTTATATAAATCAGACATCTTTAACCTTTTTCAGGCTTGTGATGTATGGAGAGATGAAGCAGGGGCCCCCTTATGTACAAACTGTTGCAATTATAGTGCACTTACAGTATAGGGATAGTTTTCTTTCATCATTAACTCACCCCCTGTCATTCCAGACCTGGATGCCTTTCTTCTACAGAACACAAAAGATATTTTGAATAGTAATGGTAACCAAACAACATTGTCCCCCATTGGCTTCCATTAAGAACCACTCAGACATTTCTCAAAATATCTTTGTGTGTCACAGGAGAAAGAGTCATATACAAGTTTTGAATGACAAGGATGAATAAATTTTGAAATTTTATTTTGGGGTAAACTATCGCTTCAACCTAGTCTCAAGTGTAGTAGCTTAATGTATAGGCCTATATGCAATGTATTAAATTGTAATTACATGGCACTGTATGCGTGTTATTGTATTACTAGTTGACGTTAACCTACCTGAAAGTATATTGTCACACTTAATAGAAGGAAATTTGAGGGTCATCTCATGTTTGTGTCTGTGGATAATAAGGTGATCTTCTCTTTGGAATCGCTATGAGAAAAAAACATAAAACAAGGTGGGCAATTTCTTGGCATGTTAGATATTAAATAATATAATAACAGTCTAATAATAGTTTCAGACATGTAGAGTTTGTGATAGCACCATTATAATTCACAATAATCCTGGGCAACAGTGATTACAGACAAAACTGGATATCAAAAGACAAACAGTTTTGACTTACCTGGGAGCATCCAGGAGCAGTGCATACATATGACCTTTCCTGATCAACATTCATCACTGAGACCTAAAAACTAAACATAAACACGAAACATACTTTAATAGCTTTCCTCTGTATTTTGTATCTATATTTTGTTCGCATTTTCCTGCTTGAGTTTGGGATATTTCTTGTTGTCTGCGTTAGTTTCTCTCTCAGTCATAATCATATTAGCAATATAATATCAGACAAATGCAAGAAACACCTTCAAAGATACAGAAAAAAAACAATCGTGTTAAATATAATAAAAAATTGGACGTCATGAGGTAATTCAAATGATTTTTAACTTGTATTCGGATGTCCCATCATTATGTCACAGTCTCGCCCAATAAAAAACCCCAGTCTTATAGCGTGAGCATTCCTCTGATCACACTGACGTCATCCCAGTCATGACATCATCATCATCATTGAGTTCAGCCGGGGCGATAGTTTGAATTGGCAAGAAGAGTTAACGGTGCGCCCGCTGATAACGTTTACAGTGCTAAATCACGCTGTCTAACTGGCCTGCAGAATGACGTAATGGCGAAACCGAAGGACTCACGCGGTGCCGAGAATTTTACTAACACAAACACCTGAGACCACAAACTCGAACCCGAGGCTATGTCCAGTGTGTCAGCTCAAAGAAAAAAAATGTTTTAAAGTTGACTGAATCACTGTGTCAACTTTGGAGCACGCTTGTCTGTTTTAACAGGCAGATATCACGCATTGTCCCAGTCGGGAGAAAACCTTTTCTCTTATCCAAAACAAACGCAGACACTCAACCCAAAACATACACGCATACATACACGTGTGCGGCTTGCAATGAAAAATACATTTAAAATTCTGATAGCCCTTGAACCACTAGCTGTCAAACACACTAAGCGTGTTGACAAAAAGAGTAATGGCTTTTTACAATGGCAGTTCAGATATCTAAAACCTTTTTTGTGCTCATCCTCCTTTTGCCTGTTTGCTTGGTGCTGTCACACACCCTCAAACAAACACTCTAACCGTTTATAAACATCTCAGTAGAAAACCGGCACTTTGACACATACTAACTTGACACAACATCAGTCGCAAAAATCCCATACCACTCTATAAGACACTCTGCTCGTGTTTTCAAACTGTGCGTACGAGCGCGAGTGTAAAAAAAAGCAGTAATACTAACTTACCCAAATGCACGCAGACTGAGACTAGCGACGCTCCTCGCGCTCGGACTAAGCACGCTGAAGTGAAACGCGATTACAATATGATCTATTTACAGAAGCATTACATCACCCCGCGGTGACGTCACGTGGGATTCCTGAACTTCTAAATCATTGCGGTCCGCTTTTTAAAAAGGGGAGGGGTTTCAGACAGCGCGCCCACGCCCACCTAAGCACGTTGTGGGCGTTCGATTCGTTCATTGGCGCGCTGAGCAAGAGAGGGGAAAAGGAGGCGGGGCTCCGCTCGATGCGTGCTGCGCCAACAGCTGTCAGGAGCTGTGCGCGGGACGGTCCCGATTAGCGAATGGTGTGTGTAAATAGAAAGACGAGACGGAGGAGGACGGGACAAGTATGAGCGTGTTAGCTCTTGCATTTACTTACACAATGACACAAACAGTCAAGGTGCAGGGTCGAGGTTACGTCCATAAACCTAGTGAAGGCAACTGGCCTAAACATTACCTGAAGAAATAATGTAAAACCCTTCCAGGACTCAGGAGATGCCATAGTTGAGGATATTAATCTACTAATTAAGTATTTCGTAGTTGTAGATTTACCTACAGGTGCAGTGGAAAACAGGTGGAATGAAAAAAGGCAGGTAATCTAGACTGAATTTTACATAAATGAAAATAAATAAATATCCTAATAATGACTTTAAGCGAAGATTTCTGCTTTCTGTAATTTAGAATAACCTGCCATTAAAACATAGATGTCTGTAACAGAAGTTATGAAACTGGACATATATGGAGTAATGTAATATGAACAATTTCTGAATTTGACAGATAGACACCTCTTAATATTGCCTTTTTTGTGAGTTAGGGTCTGTGCATTTAATGTTAGAGGTGAGTCGGGTGGTTCAGAACAGTGTGGTCCTTTTGTGTTAAATGTAAAAGTGGTTGTGGGAGAGAGGGATGAGAGAGAATGATTCATTAGTCTGATCTAACGCTGAATGCTAGTAGATGTTTCCTCAGCAACCCCAAAAAACAGGAAGTGTTGATGTCACATCAGGCCCCAGCCTTAGTTGACTCCTACGTCTTTGAGCATGAATCATCAACACACATACACAGACAATACACCAGAGAGCATGTACCCACAAGTCTCATATGACATCATCCACGTTCCTCTCATGATATAATTAAAGGAACTGTGTTAAGTCCTTTACCATTTAAAGAATACACGGTGAATGTGATGACCGTTTTTGAATTGACTGTATCTGAATGACAGTCTATTTAAAAAAAAACTCAACTGAAACTATCTTTGATGTTGTTCAATCAAATGAGCTGACCTGCATGTTCTCATATTTACTAGCATCTGGCATTGACCGCTCGGACCTATCTTGTGTGAGGCAGATGGTTGCATTTACGAACATCTGGCTAGCTTTTCCTAATGGCACTGAAACATACATGTACGTCACATGTCTGTGAGCTTGTGTGAGCTTTTACGTACAGTTTGATTCGTACATAAGCTCAAATCTCTGTACTGCATTAGCACAATATGATGAATCTGAAAATAAATTGTTTTCTGCATACCAGTTGTCAGTACTTGCTTGCTATGGAAAATATTTAGCCATTTACTCATCTCTCACTTATTTACACAGACCAACGGCAGAGGACATTTATAACATGAAGATTTAACGGTTGATTAACAAGCGATGGTCAGCACATGGTCGCTGTCACAAGCTAATCAAATAGAAATTCCTGTTGCTCTCTGTAAACACAGCGCCGTACATGTGTCCGTCTCTTAGTCGTTGTCATATTTCAGAATAGGTGGGAAGGCGACAATTTCTTGATCAGTTTAGAATTTCGAGATATGTCATCATGATGCTATCACATACCCGTGTCTACTTTCGTGCAAACAGGGCCATATGCAGTAACATAATAACACTGTCAGTCATTGTGTATTGTTAATTACTGACCCTCCATAATAACTTATTACACCTCTATATCCTTAAATAGGATCTTGGGGGTCGACAGCATGAACATCCCAGGCCAAGTGATGAAATGGGGCCCTATTATTTTTAGCAGCAACCCTGCTAATTCCAACAGTGGTCTTAATATTACAGTCATAACATATTATTGTTGTTATTAGGATAAGAATCATCCTAAGGCTGCACAAATACACCAGGAATGTTAAGTAAATGACGCCCTGTTTATGTTTTATGTTAAATGTGTGATGTCTCGTTTGATGAAGTCGCACAACTATGTCAAACATTCCTCTCTCTCTTCTCCGCTCAGGTGAACAGCAGCACGTCTGTTTCGCCGGTCCCTCCTCCTCCTCCGTCATGCTGCTTTGCTTTGCCCCCATCCCCCTCCCATCGGCTGCCAGCCGTCTAAACAGCTCCAGCTGCAATCGCCGCCGCTGCTACGAGCTGCCGGCCATTCGATCACCCCCATCCAGCACAAGCTCTGCCTCCGCCGGTCTGCAAGCTCACGGACCACCGCCGACACATCCTCCATCATGACGGGCGTTGCGGCTGCCTCATTCTTCTCCAACGTTTGCCGGTTCGGCGGTTGCGGGTTGCATTTCGAGTCCCTGGGCGAGCTCATCGTTCACATCGAGGATAACCACATCGGTGAGTCGCGCTCCGGTTTCGGCCTGCTGTCCCGCTAACCAGCCGGAAAGGCGCGTCTATGCGTCGGGTTGCACGTAGTTACGCGTCGAATCTGCCGCGCGATGTAAATAGCATTAGCTTGGGTTTGGTTTGGTTTGGTTTGGTTTGGTTTGGTTTGGTTATGAAGCGGCCGAGAATCACGGGCAGGTTTCGGTGGCGGGTGCACGGGTTCGCGCACGGGTCGCAGACCCCGCTGTGGTTAGATCTAGGCCCGCGCGTACCGTAATTAGCGCTCACCGCGATGAGCCATTGTTTATGTGTTGTGTATTCAAGCTGTCTGTCAGGTCTTTAGGAATGAGTCGCTGTTAATGTGTTTACCAGTTTGTGGAGACAGACACGCAAAATTTCCGCTTCCAACTAACATCAGGTTAACGTCAGGGCTTCAGTGTTGCACGATTAACCACTTTTAGGTTGAGTTGATCTGTTGCTGTCAGAACTTTTTTGCATACGTTTTGCATTGCATAACATTTATTGCACGCGTTTTGATGTATGTTTGCATGCATTTCACGTTGCATGAAATATATTGCATGCATTTTATTGCGTGCATTTTGACTTATTTTAAAACGCATGTCAGTGACTTTACTTGTATAAGTTTTGTTTTAGGATCAACGCAGAACACTTGGAATAGCGTAAAGAAAACTTGAATTAAAACAAATGCATTTTCTTCGATTCTATGTACGTTTGGACTCCGTATAAAATATGTATTCATTGTTTATTAATTAGTTTTGTAGTAAAGTATGGACGATCAGTGACATGGTTTCCATATAAAGTCACCGTTAGTTGACCTACTAATTGTTTGCGCGAAGATCTGAATGTCTTGCAGCTCTGTGATGGAAATGTGGGAATGTTTATGTTTAACTGGTATGTAGTTTTGCTGCGATTGCACTTTGTGCACGCATGTGTGCTTACCTACAGGGTTTCAAAGGGCTGCTCAGCTCTATATTCTGATGGTAGCACTTTATTCAGCTTGTTTCCATAGTGACATCAGCTGTCATAATGGAAGGCTTCTGTCAGAATGAAGCACACCCGCACCCTCTCTGTCACTGTATAGCGTCATAAAAGATCAGCTGGCTTGATTTCCTCAGGGGTCACTGTTCTGACTTTAAAGGCTGGGGTTTGACCTCAGTGCTCCTCTTTTAATGAGCACAACAATGATGAAGAGTCTCCCTCCCATTATTAATACTACAAATCAATAATGATCCCATTGGGTGCTGCTGGTCCCGTGCCGTAATTTATTTGAGCAGTTTGCCAGGCATGAGAAAGATTGCTCATAAATCAAAGAGTTTACAACATGATCAAAAATAAATTAATCATTGAGCATTCAGTTTATGCTGATGAGTTTAGAGATTTATTAATAGTAACTTGTGGCAAGTAATTGCTCTTAGAAGAATGTACAGTGAGGGAAATATTTATTTGATCCCCTACTGATTTTGTAAGTTTGCCTGCTTACAAAGAAATGAAGGGTCTATAATTTTTATGGTAGGTTTATTTGAACTGAGAGAGACAGAATATTAAAAAAAATCAGGGAAAAGGGTATTATATAAAGAATATAAATTGATTTGCATTTTAAATAAGTATTGATCCCCGGGCAAAACATAACTTTGTACTTCGGGGAGAAACCCTTGTTGGCAAGCACAGCGGCAAGACATTTCTGATAGTTGGTCACCAGGTTTGCACATGTGTCAGGATACATTTAGTCCACTCTGTCAATCTTTAAGGTTTCTTGGCTGTCGCTCAGCAAATTGGAGTTTTAGCCTCCTTCACAGAGGTTCTATAGGACTAGGGTCTAGAGACTGGCTAGGACATTTAATGTGCTTCTCCTTAAGCCACTCTTTGGTTGTCTTGGCAATATGTTTTGGGTCTTTGTCATGTTAAAGGCACATCCACGACCCATCTTTAGTAATCTAGTTAAGGGGAGAAGGTTCTTGTCCAAGATTTTGCGGTACACTGGCCTGTCCCTCAGCCCCTCAATGCGGTGAAGTCACCCTGTACCCGTAGCAGAGATAAAAAGCCCTAAAGCATAATGTTTCCAACACTGTGCTTCTCTGTAGGGATGGTGTTCTTGGGCTCATAGTCAGCATTTCTCTCCCTCCGAAAACAGGAGTCAATTTTGGTCTCACGGCACTTTCTCCAAAGCCTTTTCTGAATCATTTTGATGTTCATTGTCAAACTTCAGACGAGCCAGACGGGTCTTCTTAGGCAGGAGGACCATGCGGGTGCTTCAGGATTTCAATCTATTGTGGCATAGAGTGTTACCAATGGTTTAATTGCTAACTGTGGTCCCAACTGTCTTGAAATCATTAACAAGCTTCTTCCGTGTAGTTCTGGGCTGATCTATAACCTTTCTCATGATCATCTTTACCCCATTGGGGAAATCTTGCAGGGAGCTCCAGACCAAGGGCAATTGATAGTTATTTAGTATTTCTTCTATTTCCAAATAATCGCACCAACAGTTGTCTCCTTCTCACCAACAGTTGTCTCCTTCTCACCAAGCTTCTGTCTGTAGCCTATTCAAGGTTTGTGCAGGTCTCCAATCTTGTCCCTGACATCCTTTGAAATCTATTTGGTCTGGACCATGGTGGTGGAGAGATTGAAATGGAAGATACAGATTCTGTTGGCAGGCATCTTTTATATACATAACAAGCTGATTTAGGAGTACTTTCTTAAAGTGACAGGACTAATCTGTGGTCCATATAGGCACATAACCAAACTGTGGAGCCAGAATTCTTGCTGGTTGGTAGGGGATCAAATACTTATTTTACTGACTGAAATGCAAACAATTTATAACCTTTATATAATTTTTCCCCCTGATATTTTGGGTTATAAACTTACAAAATCAGCAGGGGATCAAATTATTATTTCCCTCACTGTATGTAGGGCCTCTGTCTGCATGTCCTGAATTACATACAATAATGTTCTGTCAACTCTTTCTGTCTTTCACAAACTAAATAAAATCACACACGTAACAAATGAAGAGGTAAACAGTTGTTTTGGGATTAGTTCATTTTATTATTGACAAAATGTAATAACTGGTAAAATGGCCACAAGTTTTTCTTTTAGAAGTAGCATGACAGTAATGTGTGGCTTTAGGTGACCTTTGAACTTATGTGACATAAAAAGCTATGAAGCTGGATTTAGTTTTACACAAACCTACAAATTTAGGACTATCATAATAAAAACAATGTTTATTTTACGTGCCTTAATATAAACTTAGCAGCCAATGTACAGTACTGTATGCTGTTGTAAAGTAATAAACTTAAAAAGTTATAAATAAGTCTTATAACAACAACAACAACATAGTATTTATAAAAATAGTATTTATACAAATAAATAAATCAAAAGTATTTACACAAAAAAGTATTTCGGAAGTAGTTTTTAAAACAATGCTTGTGCACTTTGGGACATTACTTGTCTTTGAAGTTAACCCGTCTTTTATGATGCTTCATTGTAGATCAGAATGGGTGATTCATCCTAACAGTTTTATTTATATGGCTGTTCACTATCATTTGCATGCACTGCCAATTTTAAAGTTTCCCCAGATATAGACCTTAAGCAACATTGCCTCCTTGTGGCGGATGCTTCTTAAAGTGACAGTCCACCCAAAAATAAAACTCTGTCATCATTTACTCACCCTCCAGTTGTTCCACATCTGTATACATTTCTTTGTTCTGATGAACACAGAGAAAGATATTTGTAAGAAAGCTGGTAACCAAAAAAGTCTTGGCCACCATTGACTACCATAGTAGGGGAAAAATGACAATATAGTCAAAAGTGCCGCAGAACTGTTTGCTCTCCTACATTCTTAAAAATTATCTTCTTTGTATAAGTTTCTTTGTTCTGATGAACAACTCGAGGGTAAGTAAATGTAGACTGAATTTATTTTTGGAAAAACTGTTCCTTTAACATTAAGTGCCAGCAAGGTCTGTACACTGCACAGCAAATTTACTTTAACTGATGCTTATAAAATAGTACCAACTGCTGTCACCCACCTCTATACAGAATAAAAGATTATGGCCCGGTTTCACAGACAAGGCTTAAGGCTAGTCCCAGACTAAAATGAATGTGTGACCTGTTTTAGCTCAATATAACTTGCCCAGAAATATCTTAAAATATATTAGTTCCATTGTTTTGTCTCAAGATACACACCAGTAAATATAAACATAAATATCTTATTCAACTAAGGCATAGACCTGGTTTAAGCTAAGCTGTGTCTGTGAAACCGGGCCTTTATAGATTTTTTTAACTGACAGCTGGCTTTATTAAATGTAAGAATCACCTGACACTTGAGTTGACATTGTAAGTGCCAGATCAAAATCTTAATGTTTCCTCAAAACTCAGATGCAACACCTGTACAGAAAGCGTTATACTCACAGAGACAGCAAAGAGTTCATGATATTTCTGTTTATAGTTGCCTAGGCTAAATGGAATTTTGGGTTGTCATGTTCACTCCTTGTCGACTAGACTGTGCTCTGGGTATCCTGACTTGTATTTAAAGTTGTTTGTGAGGGTGGAAATTTGTTGAAACATGCCCTGTACGTTTCCCATCTATTGTAATTGCATGTAGCATGTAACAGCTGACATCATCCCAAACAACTGAGAACAGAGAGTCACTTTGTTAAAGTCTGTGTTTCATATCCTCTAAAATTATCAGCATATTGTGTCTTGTTTACTTTGACTTTTCCGTCCCCTCTTTGTGAAACCCATAACCATGGTAACAGTGTAACTAAATGAAACTTTGGTGAAAGATCAATGGTTTTAGTATTTAACGCAAGAGATGTGAAGTGACCAAACATCAGCCTGGAAGTGTAAATGGTTAGGTTAGTATAAATACCACTTTCTTTTATGTGTCACTGGACCGCTTCAAACTAAACGAGCCAATGTGCTGTTTGAAATCTGCATTTAAAAACAGGAGTAGACACAACACAGATGTACATTTACACAGACATGTCTGAAGGTTTTATACTATCACTCCTGTATGACCCTGTATTTTTACATAGTCAATTACTACAGACCACTTTGTAGATTTAAACACTGGTCCAGAAGCACTTCCGGTTTAATTTTTATTTTATTTAAAAATATTTTATTCAAAATATTTTATTTAAAAAATTCCATATATAATTAAATCTTAAAGATATTGGTTTAACATTTTTATTTGGTTATATGTTCTGTTGGTTGTAGTTTGTTCAAACGTTTGTGTATAGTTTTAGACCACAAGGTCTGAAGTTGTGGCCAAAAGTGTCCGTCCTGGCACAATTCACTTCTTGGTTTTACTGAAACATATATAAAGATTTTGTATGCATGTTGCATAGTTGCCTAGTGCATCGACTCTGAGTGTAAACCGCAGCTCAGCTTAAAGAAGAGTTTTAGGAGGCATGACAAAAAATGCCCATCACACACACGCGCGCACGCGCACACACACACACGCACGCACGCACACACACACACACACACACATTATTGAGTCAAGACCCAGGATCAACAAAGAGAGATCAACAAAATATTAATAAGCGATTCAATTGTTGTCAGTACATGAATTATTTTCTGTGAGCTTTTTGTCTTTATGCATTTCGACTATTCGAATAAAACTGTTTTCCCTGTTACACTCTAGGGCACATGTGTCAAATACAAGGCCCGCGGGCCAAATCCGGCCCGCCCCCTCATTTTATGTGGCCCGCGAGAGCTTACAAATTATTGTATTGTTATTATACATTTTATGTCCACGACCTGAAAATGCAACTCAACTTTATTACCTGCGCGATGACGACATCTAGCCAGTAGGTGGCAGTGTCCGTATATATCGCAGAAATAAGCCCCTCCAGTGTGATCAGGTTGTTTCTTGTTTCACACCGGAGGGGCTTATTTCGCGATAACAGCCGGCTGCTTGTACATTATCCGGCTTATTACACAGGATACTTGCCACATGAGAAAAAAACTGGACATGAAATGTGAATTTGAAATATTTTATTAGCTCATTTTTACTGAATGCAGACCTAACAGGAAAAGCTGTTTACTTTCGGTTTTAAGGTAAGAAACGACGTTCAGATGTCACGAACATTCAATTTGGTTTAATAATTTGTAAATGTAATGTCATATATGTTATTAAAAGACATATTTATATTTAATTTGTCAAAAAAACCTGTCAAAATGATTTGTTGCGTCCGGGTTGCACTGTGTTATTAGTTTTGAGAGGTTGTTATCTGGGAATAACGAACCTGCAAATGTGGCGACTGGCCAATCAGAATCAAGCATTCCAACGAGCCGTGTAATAAGTGAGTGATATGATATATAAATATTAATTAGATTACATCAAACAAAGAAAAAATTGATGCAGAGGGGAGGCTATTTCAAGAGGGATGGGAAAGCAAATACATGTTTGTGCTTAATGGAAACAAGCCGGTGTGTCGTCTTTGCCAGGAGGCCATCCCTGTTAAAAAAAACAGCATATGCTGGTTTGGTATGTTTTGATGCTGGTTTGTGCTGGTTTAGCTGGTCATGTGCTGGTCCATAGCTGGTTTAAGCTGGTCCAACCAGCATCAAAACATACCTAACCCAGCATATACTGTTTTTTTCAACAGGGGTGGCTGTGCTTAAAGAATACAGTACAATTTACGTCGGCACTTCGAAACCAAACACGGAGCAAAGTATATGCTAACCTTAGTCACCAAGAAAAGCAACAAAAGGTACAAGACTTGAAAAAAACTTACATTTTTGGCAGAATTTGTTTGCAAATGCTTCTGTGTGATGCTTCTGTGTGATTTCAAGTGATGCAGCCGTGAAAGCCAGCTTTATTGTGGCTGAAGAAATCGCCCGAGTTACCAAGTGTTTTTCAGAAGGTACATTTTTAAAGCAGTGTTTGCTGAAGATATGTGAGCAAGTGTGCCCTGACCAGAAAGGCGTTTAAAAATGTTAGCTTGTCAAGAAACACTATGCAGACCAACTATGTGTTCATACAGAAACAAGTCTTTTATTTTTTTAATAATAAACTGTACAATAGTTGTACACTTGAATACACTTTATTTTACTGGTCTTTTACTGTCAAAACTGGGTATTAATTGAGTTATTACCAAAAGGAGTAATTAAATGCAGATGTAATTATGCAGTGTGAGAGATACATTTATATAGTCTTACAGTTACAACCGGCCCTTTGAGAGCAACCATAATACTGATGTGGCCCAGGATGAAATCGAGTTTGACACCCCTGCTCTAGGGAGTATGTACAGGCAGCCGGTTGTTCGCGTCGGGTCCTGATCACACTGTCGGGGTTATTTCTGCTATAACAGCTGGCTGCTTGTACATTACCCCGCTTATTACACGGCTACTTGCCACATGAGAAAAAAACTGGATATGAAATGTGAATTTGAAATATTTTATTAGCTCATTTTTACCGAATCCAGACGTTCCGCGAGGAAAAGCCGTTTACTTTTGGTTTTAAGGAAGCAACAACATTCTGATGTCACGAACAGGCAATTTGGTAGAATCATTTGTAAATATAATGACATATATGTTATTAAAAGATACATTTATATTTAATTTGTAAAAAAAAACCTGTCAAAATGACATCCCGCTGCATCCGTGTTACCGTGTGTTATTAGTTTTGAGAGTATGTTATCTGGGAATAGCGAACCTGCAAATCTCGCGACTGTAATAAAGGTGCTTAAAAAGTTTTTCACAGCGATGCCATAGAACAATTTTTGCTTCCACAAAGATCCAGTCAAACTTTCTTTAAAGAACCATCTCTTTTTTACCATATCTGAAGAACTTTTTTGCCACATAGAACCTTTTGTGAAACAGAAAAGAAAACATTTTGACAAGAAATGTTCTTCTGTGGCATCATGAAGCAACTTTATTTCTAAGAGTGCTTTAGTTTGCCTTTTTGGAAAATAATTTTGCAATATAAATATTTGACCAAGTTAAGTGTTATCTCTGTACGATACTTCTAATATTTTGAGGCTTTATCTGAACCTCCTGACCTCACTTTTGGTCACTACTGTAAACTATCCTATTAAGTTGCATATCTTTCAGTGGCCAGAAGATGTCAGGCTTGTTACAGTTTCTTGCTTTGTATGGAAAGAAAATCTAACATTGGTTTGTGGAAAGTGTGTGGAAACACTTAAATATAGAGCACTGCTCCTTTAAAGCCACAAATGTAGAGTATAATAATACAATATCAAAGCTTTGAGGTTTTCGGAGCATTAAATAACCATAAAGTATCATACATCCTCAATACTGTGGCTGTTTTTGACTTGAGCAATATAATGGTGAATATTTGCTTGTTACAAAGTTCTTTGGTGTCTTTCTGGAAAAAAAAACATTACTTATCATTATAAAGAAGTTTATAACTGTAGAGGTTAATTTGAAGAGTTTATTTCCCAAATGAGAACTCTGTTCTGTTTTTTTATTGTGCATTCCAATTAATATAAATCAAACTGCAGTTGGTTTGTTTTGATTTAAGCCATAATAACTCAAAAAATACTAACACAACACAATAAACTAACTAACACAATAAAAACACGATGACATAATAAAAACATGTTTTTGAAAAATAAAAAAAATCTAATTTTGGAAACAAACTCTTTTGTTCAGCTCTGTTTTGTGTGTGTGTGTGTGTGTGTGTGTGCGTGCGTGCGTGCGTGCGTGCGTGCGTGCGTGCGTGCGTGTGTGTGTGTGTAAGTGAGAGAGTATGAGCGAGAGTTGCATTAAATGGCTCGTCAGGTCTTTTATGAGGCAATTAGTGAGATCCAGTGGAAAATCCATTATACCAGTTTTCCTAGTCCCACCCAAAACTCAGTATGTGTTTGTCTATATGTGCTAGCGTGTATAATCCGTGTGTGTGTGCGTGCGTGAATGTTTATGTTTCTCTTTTCATGTGTGTGCCTCTGTCCTGTAGCATGTGTTAGTTTGCATGTGCATCCGGAAGTGTTTGGAACGGCGTATCCTGCTGAGCTCTGAGAAGTGTAATTACAGCCTCGTTCTCTAAATTCCCTCCTCTCAGTCCCTCTTCCCCTCCTCTCCGCTCCCTCCATCCGGAGACCTGCTGCTCTCCAGCACATTAAAACACTCTCCTGCTTTTTAATTAGCCGTCTGGAAAACAAACCCGGCATTCCTGCATGGCCGCTCCATGCAGGGCTTCTCTGTACTCCCACACAGACACATATGCACAGACTTGACATAATCACCCACATGTGATGGTTGTTGCTGTACTCCACCACACGGTGGTGTATTTGCTCTACTAAACTCTTGCTACTCCAAAAAAATGTTCCAGGGTTATATTTCTGTCAAATTTACATCCATCTGATCTCAAATCAGCGTTACATTTGTATAAGACAGCAGTACATTTGTCCAGTGAGATTTGATAGGGAGAGGATTTAATGATATGGCTGTGAATATAGGGCATGTTTATGGGAGAAAGTTCTTTAATGTCCTCACAGGGGCTGGGTATTATTAGCCCTATATAAAGATTTCATAGGGATTTAAAACTGGTCATGGCCCATTAAAATGCATTATTACCGCTACTGGTCGGGGCAAGCGGGGCGCTCAACCTAAGTCCCTGCGGCTGTATGGATGATTGTTGTTTGTACTGAATTATGACAGCCATTATAAAAAGTTTATGATTTTGCTAAATGTAAAAATGAGCCCTGGGGGCGTTTATTGTAATAGATGTATTTGTGTGTGTGTGTGTTTCCATGCTACCTTTCCTGTGGAAGAACCTTGTGTCTCCATTCTGTAGGTGAAAGGAAATCATAAAATTGGAAAACATTAACTTTGCCCTCCCCACACTCTTCTGCACCTGGCACACTTAATTACACTTCACCACATTTCACACATACACACACACACACTGTTTCACTATATTAGTGAGGACATCTCATTGTTTTATATCAGGCTAATGAAAATCTCTGCCCTAGTTTTTGAATAGCGAAGAACATCTAAAATATCCTCACAAGTGTATTTTTAGCTTGAAAGCGCACACCAGCAGGTAGAATGATTTGGAAACACTAATAAACCACTGATGAAGACCACCTCAGTGGACCACCTGAGATACAGAAATGTGTGTGTGTATAAGTGTGTGTCCTTTTATGAGGTGAGGAATGCCTAAACCATGCAGTGCAGACACTAGAAAGTGCTCTGATGAGATTTAGGCAGAAACACATACAAGTCGCTCTATAGACTGGTTTGTGATAAAGAAAGTTTCATTTTTGCTATTTAATTTTGATTTACACACATTGATGTTGGAGTATTATTCAAGCTTTTCTAAAAGTTAAAGATGTTCACATAATGTCAAATTGCAAACAATATTATTGAAAGTTGCATGAGATGGGACGGCAATAAAAGTTTTAAATGCAAAATCTGACACGTTTTACAAAGCCTACAGAGTGTGTAGAAGTTGCTCCATGTTAAATGAGAATCATGGTTAAGTGAACATGGTGGAATGCTCTTAATGGTGTTGGGTAATACCTCATTTGGACATATGGGACCTATTATATACACTGCCTGTTATACTCCGAAGTAACTGTGCACATGCATGCAATGCAAACCCTGTTTTTTGCCATCATTGTGCAAAACGTGTGCGATCTGTTCTGTGCAATTGTTTTCTTAAGATCTGATTGACATTTAACATCATTCACTCCCATCTTAGATTTAAGAGGAAGTGTAAGATAATTTATTGTCATTGTAAGTATAACAAAATTTAAAATGACAGCTTTTAGAAAATAAAGTTAAAGTGTCGTAGTGCATGTGGACAATGTTCTTTATCATTTGAAAATAGCTCTTAGTCTTCAATGATCAAAATTCAAAGCAGATAACATATACTATTAATTAAATAAAGTACTGCTGTTTTGAGAGCATCTAACGGCTTTCATCCTCATGTTTTATTGGCTACATACAATATAAATGGTAAACATTGGCGAAGTTCATACAATATAAATGGTAAACATTGGCTTTATTACAGTGTACATATTATGGGGACACAATATAATTGAGAAAGACTCACAATCCAGTCAGTGTCGCCATAGACCAAGACTCTTTGCCACAGGAGGGCAGTCTCTGGCCATGATATAGAGTAATAGAAGTACACACACACTTGGCAGTGAAACGTTTGAAGCATTGCCTGGTGTGCCGTAGGCAATGGAGGCTGCCTGCTGTCACAAGTCGAATGGAAAAAGTGTGGTATTGCGGCGGGTGGGCTGGCTCTGGGGGGAGCATAAGGGGTGCTTGTTTGATTAAACTTACAGTAAGCACCAAATGTGTGAGCATACATGTAATGGTCTTTCATCTATTTATCTGCATGTATTTAACTGGTTTGTATTTTTTTCTTTTAGATACAGACCCCAGAGTTCTGGAGAGGCAGGAACTGCAGCAGCCCACATATGTTGCTTTGAGCTACATTAATAGGTGTGTGTGTGTGTGTGTTAAAACAAGCTTTTATATATGTTTATTAATCTTTTTACTGTCTTAAACAGATAACTTTGAATGAAACAAATTGCAATTCCATTGGTTGCCCTTAGTATTGCAGAAGTGCTTGACACATGCTGAAATGAATGCCTAACTGTACTTGAAAATACCTGAAAATCCTGTCATTATTTACTTACCCATGTGTAATTTCAAACCTGTATGACTTTCTGTCTTTTGCAGAACACAAAAGATATTTTGAAGAATGTTGTTAACTGGCACCCATTCACTGACATTGTTTTGTCCATACAATAGAAGTGAATAGGGGCCAGTGCTGTTTGGTAACCAACTTTCTTCAAAATATCTTCTTTTGTGTTCTGCGGAAGAAAGAAAGTCATACATGTTTGAAATGTCAATAGGTTGAGTAAATGATCACAGAATTTTCATTTTGGGTGAACTATCACTTTAAGTCTTTAACCATTGCATGATTTTTGTTTGGTTTAGATTCATGACTGAGGCAGCACGAAGAGAGCAAGAAACTCAGAAGAAGAAAGTCCAACCTAAAATTGCCATATCGGTCACCGGAGGCGTATCACGTAACACTACTGCCACTCCTCCTCGCCATAGCAACGGCAGCCTAACCCCACCCGTGACCCCGCCCATCACTCCCTCATCATCCTTTCGCAGCAGTACGCCCACAGGTTAATGGAGTGTATGTGTTGATATATGAGGACCTTACATTTCTCATTGTGTTTAGACGGTGTCATAACCTACAGCGGTAATGCAACATATGAGAATGTGTGAATGTCTGTACCACTCTCGAGCAAACTTTAATTTTAAATTCCAAATCGGTTGTTTACTGATAGTTGAATCTGAAAAAGGTTTAATCCATTAGTTAAATCCAACCGTTGCGTTTTAAAAAATATTAACCGCAACATAAAACACATTAGGACCCTAATGATAATGAATCGCTAGATGATTGGACCAAAGGCCACAGTTGCTTTTTCAGTTCTCATTAGTTCTTTCATCAGCTAATATGTGAAGCAAATAAATGACTAATTAAAGAGTTTCATTGTTGTGCCCCAGGCAGCGAGTGTGATGAAGAGGAGGTGGAGTATGAAGACTCTGACAGCGATGAATCCTGGACCACAGAAAGTGCCATCAGCTCCGAATCGATCCTCAGCTCCATGTGCATGAACGGAGGTGATGAGAAGCCCTTTGCGTGCCCCGTTCCAGGATGCAAGAAGAGATACAAGGTACTGCACAGACAAACACGTTTGTATTGTTGTGAGGACTTCTCATTTGTTCTTATATTTAACATATTACTTAACACTTACACCTTGCCAAGTGCAAAAAGATTCGACAAGCAATGTGGTCGACCACACTGAATGCGAAAATAATGCACAAAACTGTTACAGCCAATCAGAACATATTTGATATTTAAAGTAGTTCACCCAAAAACAAAAATTATATTTATTCACCCTCTTGACATTTCAAACTTTCTTTTGCAAAACTCAAAAAAAATATTTTGAAGAATGTTGATAACCAAAAATCGTTGGTCACCATTCACTTCTATTGTATGGACACAAAACCAATGCAAGCCAATATGGACCGACGATTTTCGTTTACCAACATTCTTCAAAAAATCTTCTTTTGTGTTCTCCAGAAGAAAGAAAGTCATACAAGTTTAAAATGACAAGAGGGGGAGTAAATGATGACAGAAGTTTCAGTTTTGGGTGAACTAGGACTGTGTTGAGCCAATAAATGAACTGTGGGCGGGGCTACATAGTGCAAAATCTTAATCAAAGTATTAAACTTGGCACAGTTAAAAAGATCAATTGATGTACAAAGTAATTTTGCATGCTTAAAATCTCGCGTAACCACCCCTTAAACCAAAACGTATTTGTTTTATATATTCTTGAGTTACCACTAGGAACGGAAAAGCTTTCTTATTTCTAGAACCTATCTCAATCTTTTTCTTCTTTCTACTTTCTCTCATCTTCAGAATGTGAACGGTATAAAGTACCATGCCAAAAATGGGCACAGAACGCAGATCCGCGTGAGGAAACCCTTCAAGTGTCGCTGTGGGAAAAGTTATAAAACCTCTCAAGGCCTTAGACATCACACCATCAACTTCCACCCACCCCTGTGATACACACACACACGGCCATTTTTAACGTAACGTAAATCATGCGTAAACTGGGATCAGACGCTGATTTTTTCACATTTTCCTTTTACTTTGCGTGCGACTTATATATGCATGTAGATATTCTTGTACATTTGCACATTCCATGTATTATTTCTTAAGATATCCTTTATTTGTTTGTTTTATTTAATTAAATCGAAAGGACTCTACTAAAAATTTGGTCATAAAATTTGTCAATCAGTGATGAAGAACAGATAGATTTTTAAATATTTCTTTGTTTTGTTTGTTTGTTAAACATACTTAAAGGTATGTTGAAACAGATGTGTGTACATACAAAATGATGGCCTATAAATACACATTTATATATAAATATATATTAGTACCCAAGTTGTATTATCCGAACATTTTATTTTACATTCTATATTTTTCAGAACATGTATATTGTTTTTATACAAGAACTTTATCTCATCTTTATAGAACTTTTTTGACATTTCATATTTTGATTTGCTTCGTAGAGAAGCAGTCTATTGTTGTCAGATTGGAAGTACATTGATCTCAGGTCACAACGCAGCTACCAACTTTCAAAACCAACAAAGCTGTAAACAGGAAAACAGGAAAATTCCACCCACTCCGTTACAGAACATTCCACACAGAACCTTAAGACTTATCAGATTTTGTTTGCATGCGGCTGTCGTGCATGCAGCAGCTTCCGTGTCTAATGAAATCCTCTGCATGTGGCCTTTTCCAGACTGCCGCCTGGAGATCGTGTTCAATACCAGACAGAGACGAGACGTTCCTATCTCGGGCGTCTGGTCGCAAATGACTCCCGAGCAATATTTCATACAGAGATCCTTGAATGAAAACTCCAATTGCATTCAAAATGCATAGTGTACAAAGAACGGCAGATTTATTCTGCCCTGTTACCCTGTTATGCCAGCAGTGCAGAAGTGCCAAGATGTTATTTTGCCCATTGTTGTTAAAAAATGAAACGTGGGTGAGCTGCCAAATCTGGACATCTGGCTATCCGTTTGGTGCCTGTTAGAAATTGTTTCATATACTCAGCCTTGCAGTATTGTTTCTGTCAGTTTTAGCTTGTACGATTCTGTCAGCCTCGTTGCTGTTGATCGTTTATTTACACATTTGAGACTGTCCTCGATTATCATGTCTGTGGTTGTGTTTGCATACAAAAAAGTATTTTTAGTATCGTTGCCCTCTGCTTGCCTTGTAACTACAGCTTGCTAGCATGACACAGACGCTTCTTGGCTTGTAGTTGTACTGTTACAATCTTTGTTGTCAGAAGTATTATAGCATTACTTTGTATCGTTACTGTTAGGATTACAGTTTGATAGTGCCAGATGCATAGCTATGCCTGAATATATTTTCTCAGTTTTAATTCTTGAACAGTTTTGCATCGGTCCCGATTGTCAGCCAAATAAGCATACCCTGGTTTACAAAAGAAAATGTCTTTACAAGCAACTGTGAAGAGCTTGAACTCTTGCGGTGCGCAGAAGGACCAAGCAAGCTTTCCTATCCACTAATCTAGTTTTTCTTGGTTCGCTTTAGTAACGTTGGTCACATTTAACAACTTGAACCAAAAATGGCACTGCCCAATTCCAGGTGTGATGCTTGGAATGTACAATATGGTGTTGTCCCTTACATAAGGATACCATGGCATAGGTTTTTTTAAATATACCGTGGTGTTGATCTGGTACTCCAAAGTTCTTTATATAATGCAGTGGTGTTACCAGTTTAGTATGTCTTAAAAAAACATGGTATCGTTAGTACTGTGGTACCATGTGGAACATGAAAGTACCATGGTACTTTAATGTTAGCGGTGCTAAGACTGGACAATATAAAATGTTTATGGTGTTTAGTATACATTGGCTATTTTCATGGCTCTGAAGTGATGTTAGATGGTTCCCGGGCACCAAAATCTTAAACACTAATATCCAGATCAGTCATATGTACTGATATAATGGAACATTGTTTCCAGCTGACAACAGTTGGAAAAAAGTTAAATGAACGGTTACTTGATTTAGATGCTAAATACTTGAGCTATCCAGAGCTGAATAAAGAACTGTGTCGGATGCCTGTCCGTGAGAGTCGTCTTGTTTTTTACCATGTATCATGTTTGTAATACGTGTGTATTTTTAGACGCTGTACCAGTTACCACATTTGTACCTCTCTTTGGCTACAGTGTCATCTGGTCTCACAATGTGACACACAACACAACCTGTTAAACATGATTTTTGATGGATAGGATCCACACGCGTTCTGACACCTGCAACCTAGTAAAAAGTGACTGAAATGCATTTATTTTGGAGGGAGTTTGATATACTATAGTGAATGTATCGTATTGCAAGTCTTTTGTAAAGTGCTTTTGAAATTATATTTTCGTACTGTATGTTTTTGTGGAAACCGTTTTGTGGAACAGAGGCAATTTGTACGTGAGATGATGTATAATGTGTGCGTGTTTGTGCGAGCGAATGAGAGACGTCTTTATCCTCAAGCTACAATGTAAACCTTAGGAGAATGATAAAAATAAAAAAGCAAACGCAATGTATTGTGACTCTGTTTTTGTGGTTTATTGTCTATAGATGTGTAATTCATTCATCAATACATGGACAAATTCCATTTTACAACCGGAGGTATAGCGTTTCATTATTTAACATACACTTGACACACAAACACAGAGCAACCGTAAATGAAACTTTGTCACATTTTCAGTATGAAGCATCAGCCGTGATGGATAAAGGAATTTCAGGCAGAGAATTGTGATTAAACCTTTGCACTACACGTCATTAGTAAAATGTAGGATGAATATAATGCTGAAAGTGCATTCAAATGTGGAAATTTTGCATTTACAATGTAAAATGTTTGGACCAATGATGCACTGAATTTATAGCTTTTAAGAGCTTAGAACCATTCACCCAAAAATGAAATTCTGTCATTTACACACTCGAACACAAAATGACCTTAGCAGAGTTCCTTAAAGTGATAGTTCACCCAAACATTATCCACTTACTTCTATTAGACGGACACAAAACCAATGCAAGTCAATGGGTACCGCCGTTGTTCGGTTAACAACATTCTTCAAAATATCTTCTTTTGTGTTCTGCAGAAGAAAGTCATACAGGTTTGAAATTACATGAGGGTGAGTAAATGTCAAAAAAATATTTTTGGGTGAACTATCCCTTTGTTTTTTCATGCAATGAAAGTTGATGACCACCAAAGATACCTATAGTTACTGTTCACTTTCATCATAAGGAAAAGATGTGCTAGATAACCGACTTTGTATTCAATGCAATACAATTACTGGTGTTTTAAAACGTGATAGTGAATAAATTATCATTTTTGAGTGAACAGTCCCTTTAAATCAGTATATTTTCCTACAAAGAACTGCTTCAATGCTTTTGGGGGAAAACTTTAGGATTAAGGACTGTGAATGTTTTGCCCGTTCTTTTTTGGGTCACACAAAATGATACTTCATTGCATCATTGGTCCCGTTAAATAAATATTTTAAATTATGAAATACTTCTCGTAACAACAAAGCCTGTAGCGCTCATTTTAAAGCACAAGCAGGTTTACAGTAGAACACCAAAATGTCGAACTAAAAAGGTACTTTTAAATTCTTCTTTTATTTTTACATTACACCCGAAGACAATATAATAGAACTTATTTCTGTCTTTTTAGATTTTAACCTCTAAATAATGCTCGTCTATGTGCAAATCAAATATTCTGATTGGCGAGTCCTCCTCGAACAAGTTACCTTGCAGCTGTTACAACAAAGTGACATCATTAGCGTGTGTCGGACAAAACACAGAAGCCCCTCCATCACCTGAGGCGTCTTATTTTCAACTAACTGCAGAAAGACTAATCGAAGTTGTCAAAATTGAGAACGTTGCCGTCGAAGTGTGTGTGCACGTGCTTCTCGTAGAGATGCTGCTGGCAGTCCAGAGGAAACTGTTCATTGCAGACGGGACAGACCCTCCAGTGAGACTCGACGTGCCGTTCGAAACTGCTCTGCTCGAACTGAGGTGGGAAGATGACCTCGCATAGAGGACAGCGCTTATGGACGTCAGCTCTGTAAAAAAAGACACAAAATGTGCATTGTATACTTATTTCAAAACTAGTCTGCTGTCTGTGTTTATGCGTCTTATACCTGGTGTCAAAGCAGAAGCTAGTGGGGCTCTCGTTGGATTCAGGACTCTGATGATCACAGACTACAGGCGCCTCGCCATCACCTCCCTAACAGAGAAACAAAAAGCGAAACTGAAACGCGTGCCATCATTTCTTCTTGACCGAGAGTCTCGGTTTTCACTCCAGGCAGGCCCATTCAGCTGTCACCTCTTTATTGAGACATACCAGCTCGGATCTCGCACGCACCCACACATCCCGCCGAAAGCCACGCCTGTCTGCACACAGCAGGCTTCCAGCAAAGGTTAATGGGCTTTTAACGCAGCAAACGAGGGAAGAGGAGAGAGGGGTCACCGCCGATCCGCACCCTCAAATATCACAGGCCGCCACCCCTAGCCAATTAGCATAGCCCTAGTCAACATGTCTCTCTACCGAGCCTCTACCCTCGTCACTCCAATCCGCTAATGAGCTCTGAAGAGAAAAGACTTAATTGCCGTTTCATGCAAATGAGCCACCTCTGTTTTCACCTGTGAACTGAGGTTCGAGGTGTGGGGAACGCAGAGGACAGCGAGGAAGGGAGAAAGAAAGAGAGCGAATCAAAGGGCGAGGAGGCAGAAGTCGAGAGGGAGAGTTGAAAGAGTAGAAAGAAATGTTGGAAAGAGAAATGAAGTGATGGTTGCTGTAGAATGTTTGGAGAGAGAGGGAAACTAGATGTGGAAGATGCACTGCGATGCTGCATTCAGTTCAACTCGTGTCACACGTCTGTTTGAATGACATCACACAAAATAGTTTGAAAACTGTCAAACACAGTTTTAAGCAAATGACATGCATTAATGAGCCAATATTATATGATGTGGTTATTTAAACGTTTACAATAAGTTTTTTTTAACATTTACAAAGTCTGCCGTGTAAAATGATCTCCTTTAAGTTGTCGATGTATATTCTTACGTTAGGCCGCTCTTCAGCAGGGTTCTCCAAGCCATCAGGAGGACTTAGACTTCTTGAAGGTTGACTGCAGACTACAGGACCCCCCCACGGCGGTGGGGCCAAAGGAGGGGGCCGACAGGTTTGTTCCGGAGATAACGCCCCATCGGCTCCATCTAACGAATATTAAATGCTTAGAATGGGACACAAGTAAATGTCCTTATACCCAAGTATGAAAAAATGGACTAAGTCAAGAAAGAAACATGTCCCTACAGTACCCCGAGTCTCCTGCTCAGAGTAGGGGTTTCCGAACCGCAGTTCAGCAGGTTGGTGGGGCACCAGTGGAAGTGGGGGTCGGTCTTGTGGGTAGGGCAGTGGGTAACGCAAAACCATTGGTTCTTTGCCCTCTGACCTCCGACCTCCCGCTGCTTCCCCTCTGTGCATAAACTGCCGCAACTCCTAAGAGAGAAACCTTGGTTACCTCAAAGCAGTGCCTACATCTGTATCAATAGATGATTGAGTGAAAGGGATAGTTCATCCGGAGATGAAAATTCTGTCATCATTTACTCTCCCTCTTTTCATTTCAAAGCTGTATGACTTTCTTTCTTCTGCAGAACACAAAAGAAGGTACTTTGAAGAATGCTGGCACCAATTCACTTCTATTGTATGAACACAAAACCAATGCAAGTCAATGGGTGCCAGTTGCCAGCACCCAAATATCTTCTTTTGTGTTCTGAGGAAGAAAGAAAGTCATACAGCTTTGAAATGACACGAGGGGGAGTAAATGATGACAGAATTTTCATTTTTGGGCGAACTATCACTTTAATTCAATTCAAATTTCTTTCTATAGCACTTTACATAATCTTGCATTATAAGAACTGTACCGGGCACAAGATTTCCAACTAAAGGAACTCCATTTTCAAGCACTTGGTGATAAATGATACTACTGTAATTCTGATGAAATATTACCAGCCTTTAAATAGCAATGACACAGTGTATAACTTTGTCCTTTTTCATTTGTTCTCTTAATCTTTCCATCTCCCCTGACCCCGGATCTGTGTGCCATGATTAGAGGCATTATTCCCACACTTAACATTTCACACAAGTGCTGATGGGTAATCAGAGAGCTGAACGTGGCATTTAGCCGTGACTCTTGGGGCTCAAACATTCACACCCAGTCTCCTAAGTATTTAATGCTTAAAGACCATCATTAACATTCAGAAGTTCAAATGAATAAATGCTAGTTGTAGAAGTTTTGTCAATGTTTTGATCATTAAAGTGAATTATGTCATCATTTATTCATTCTCTTGTCATTTCAAACCTGTATGACTTTCTTTCTTCCACAGAACACAAAAGAAGACATTTTGAAGAATGTTGGTAACCGAACGGCACTGCCCCCCCATTCCCTTCTATTGTATGGACACAAAACCAATGCAAGTGAATGGGGTCCAGTGCTGTTCGGTTACCAACTTTCTTCAAAATATCTTCTTTTGTGGTCTGCAGAAGAAAGAAAGTCATAAAGGTTTGAAATGACAAGAGGGTGAGTAAATGATGACAGATTTTTCATGTTTGGGTGAACTATGACTTTAAGTAGCAAATAATGACAAAAACATGACATTTAGACAATATCAGATTTTAGTCCGCAATAATATGTAAAAACACCTTTATATTTGATCTTACCTCTTCCAATCTCTCCTTTTCTTTTGTCACCACCACAAGACTCTCTCTTAGTGCTGAAACCTCTCTGTCCTTCTCTGTCACTTGAGCCTATGAAGGAATTCACACATTTATATAATTCCGGCATCAGAATGTATACTCTATAACGGCTTTATGAGAACCACTAAACAATAGTGTACTGTAATTGCTATGCCAGTAGTGGAACCAAACAGAACTGCAAAAACAAAATATTTTGAGAAATGTCTCTGGTTTTCTGTCCATACAATAGCGCCCAAAATTGTTTGGTCACCAGTGTCCTTCAAAATATCTTCTTTTGTGCTCTGCAGAATAAATTAAGTCATTCAGGTTTGTAATGACATGACTGTGAATAAATGAAATAATTTGTATTTTTGAGTGAACTATCCCTTTAAAGGCGAGCTGAGATCAGTGTGTACTGTATAACTAACTGAGACGCTGATATATAGTCTGAAGGTAACCTCCTGAATAGATTTATGCAACTAGAGGTCTCGTGTCTAAAAAAAAAAAGAAAGCTAGCCATCTCCCACTTACAGTGTTATTTTCTTTCTCTCAAGAGTAAACGTTGTGTAAATGTCTGTTTGGGTTTTAAGTTCTGTCGAAATGGGTTTGCTAAGGTCCCCTACCCTGCTCTTCAGTAAACAGTTGTAAAGCATTCGTCACGAAAGCGCATGCGTGTATAAACACGCTATAAATAAAAGACTCTTCTTTTGATGGTGTCTCCGACTTTGTCTAAATACACAGACAAGTGGAGTCCTTTATGACCCCATCTCCTTTCCACTTGGCCAACTCTGTTCTTTATGACTGACACACACACACACGCTAATGGAGTTTCACGTCCCTCAGCACACAAACAAAAACATGTGGGGTGATGTGTATGTGTGCATCCTTAGCAGGCTCTTTCCTGTTTGTTTGTGTGTGTGTGTGTGTGTGTGTGTGTGTGTGTGTTTGTTTGTTTGTTTACCTTAAATCGCTTCTCCTCATTGGCTAGCAGGAGCTTCAGGTTTTCATTGATGGTGCACTGCTCTCTCCACTTCTCCTCCATGCACGCAAGTTCAGCCTCAACTGACACACTACACTCCTCCTCATCTTCATCTTCATCCTCCTCCTCCTCCTCCTCCTCCTCCTCCTCTTCTTCTTCTTCCTCATCCTCCTCCTCTTCCTCCTCCTCCTCCTCATCCTCCTTTCCGTCTTCATTTCTCTGTCTTTCAGCATCTGTCTGCACTGCAGGTTTAATCTCAGCAGGACGTTGAGCTTTTAAAAACAAAATCATCCATTTTTGCATAATATCACTAGAGGTAATATTGAAACGTAAAACATCAATAAGGAATAGCTTTACAGTTTAAATACAGGTTATGGTGCATTTCTATGCATGTCAATACCCGTGGGAGGCGTTTCTGCATCTGGGGTGTGTAACTCCTGTGTGGTCTCTGTAGAGGCATCATTCCTGCTAGAATACTGAAAAATGCATAACAGGATTAAGATTCTTCATAGTAGTGTTTTTAAGGGCACATTTCTAGTAAACATCTGTAAATAAACTGTATTAAACTGCAATCAAATATGTACGGAATTTTTGCGTTTATGTGAAAGACACATCAGGGTAGAGCCATACTTTCATTGACTTACCCCCTGCTGTGTCTCTTGTTGTTCAGTTAGTTTAATGACCTGTCTTCGCAAACGTTGACACTCTCTGTATTTCTCTTTGTAGTGCTCTGCAGCCATATTTAGACGCAGCCTAAGTTCCTCTATCTCTTTCTGTAGCTCCGCCTCCAGCTCAGAGGACAAACCCACTCCCCCACTAACCCTACCCTAAATAAAAAAGTCAAGAAAAGACGCAGGAGAAGACCGTTCACATGTGCTCTGGATATTGTTATTTATAGATGTTCCTAGGCAAATCATCACATTTGTGGTTACCACTTCCTGTGAAGCCTGGTTCCTCATCCTGTCCAGCTGATTCTGGGCGTGTCGGCACTCTTCCTGGGCTTTAGTTAATTGTGCCTGTAGGTCTTCGGCCTCCTGGCGAGCACGGTACAACTCGGCAATGGTGCGTTCTCGACCGCCGGAGGCGTCACGTAACTCGGAGCCCAACATGGCAGCCTGTTGTCGAGTGGCTTGAAGCTGCTCCTCAGCCTGACGCAGCTTCTCTTTGAGACCCTGGAGATATACATGTAAAACACAAAAACAATATATGAAACATAAATTCATAAAGTTTCCTAATCCGCTTACCCTAACATGCAATATATAACAATTTGTGTGTGTGTTTTAATATCTTTAAGTTTCTCAAATAATACAATATATTCTAAAATACTAATACACCTAACCTTAAATATATAAGAAGTATATTTTAGATCAATTATTTGTATGTTAATGTTTATTATATGTTTTATATTATATGTATTACAATGCAAATATATATAAAAAAGACTAAGATTTACTGACTACTTAACTATTCATAATTGTTTCTAGGGATGTAACAATATTAAATAATTATTTATAAAAATAATAGATGTTACCTTTAGCAAGGTAAAAGGGATTTTTAGGTCATTTGACCCATCTCATACTATAACTCATATTAAGCAAGAGTTATGATTATAGGATAAAGAAAAGATGCTTATGGCACGTTACCAAGTCATAATTTGTCATTTTAAATATCGCAATAATTATTGTACCGTGGACTTTGCACAGTAAGACTTTGATATTGTTACATCCGTAATTGTTTCTAAATAACCAATCAAATGTAAGTAATGCCCGTCTCTTACAGCATTGGTGGAGTGTGCGTCTCTCTCTGTGCGCAGTCGGTGTAACTCCTCCTGGTATTGTGCGATGGTGACCTCCCTGTTCAGCTCCATCGCCTTCAACATCTGCAGCTCAGCACTGAGTTTAGTGTTTTCCAGCTCCACACTCCGCACGTGAGACTGCAGGCGCGCACACACACACACACACACACACACACACACACACACACACACACACACACACACACACACACACACACACACACACACACACACACACAACACACACACACACACACACACACACACACACACACACACACACACACACACACACACACACACACACACACACACACACACACACAGCGCTAAGCAATGCACATCACACCTCTGATCAATACATACCATTACACTACTACACACTCACTCACTTTATAGAGTTCCCTCTCATCTCTCTCATTCTTCAGCTGAGTTTGCAGACTGTCTCTTTCCGATAACACTTTTTGGAGCCGGTTTCTTAAGCTAAATAAAAACACCAAAATTCTGCATATAAACCCTCTCATACAAATGAAATGAACTGCAGTATATTTTTATCTAAAGATAGTGTTGTCAAAAAAATGATGGCTACAAAATCTCATTTAGACCTGCATATTAATGTCTAAGTAATATTTTGACAAAATAAATATTTGTTGAATTTTGCATTTATGTGACCACTAAAACACACAAGATGTTCACACTTTGCAATGTTAAATATTAGGTTGTGTTTGTTTGTTTGTGTGTGTGCTCACCAGTCAAGTTCAGTTTCTTTAAGAAGTGTTTTCTGTGTAATTTCTAACAGGTCCTGCTCAAGCTGTCTCACTCTGGCCAGAGCTTCCTCCTTCTCCTCCCACAGGCCTTTCTGCAGTTCCTACCAACAGACAACAGGTATTTTATTCAATTAAAAGGCTGAAAAAGCCAATATTGTTTCAAAAGTAATCTAACCAACAATTTGACATTATTGTACATAATTTACATTTAGTCACTAGTGACTTACCATTTGCAAGCATTTGATTCAAAGGGACTTACAAAATGAGGCAAACAATAGAAGCAATCACATCAGCAAGGTGCATCAAAAACTGCCAAATCGCTAAATCTGTCATTTTTAAAAATATTATTATACTTGAATATATTAAAAATAAATGTCTACTTTTTAAAATAATGTTAGTTAGTTTTGTGATCCTTTACAAATCATTATACAATTATATAGTGCCAGACTCTAAATTAAGTTAAATATTTGTCTCAAGAATTCCAAAAAAAAAAACTTAAAACAACAATAGGTAAAATTGCATAAAATAATCCAAGTCCATTTTATTTGACATATTTTTGCTTCTTAAAAGGATTTATATGTGTGTATATATATATATACACACACACAGTATATTTATTTATTTATTTTTTGCTTTCAGATGTGTTTAATTTCGTGTGTTATGAACAGGATTTAACAAATTCAACTCCATTTTAGTCACAATTTTCATGTGACCCGCAGGTTAAAGATCAATCTGCAGGAAATGACACAGACTTCAACCTAAAAGCCTCTTTTTGAAAACGTGACATTTGTACTTGTAAATCAGAAAATAACAAATCAAGTAAACTAGAATTATAGAAAATAATTTTTATAATTCAGTAAATAACAAAAGATTTTCAAAGTTTGATGTTGGGAGTTGTACTTTAATTTCACTTTCAATGTTTCATATTTCATATTTTACAGTCGTCATCAGTAAATCACAGTAACATCTGGTTTTGAAAGCACACATCCACCCCTTGTCCTCTGGCTAATCTGGTGACTCGTGGTGTTTTATGGCCGATGATGTTTCGGAATTGCTGCACAGGCATATAAAATCTGCGGTCGTAAAATTAGCAGCCACAAAATATATACTTATGTTCTCACGATAAAGAGGAAGTATATTTTCATATGTATGTTCTGACAGTTTAACAGACATACACACACTTATGGCATAAGAGATGGTTTGTGTGGTAAGATTAAATTATAAAGTGTTTATGTTTTATTTGTGCTGTTCTTTGTCCTTTGTGACGCTCATAGTTCATGAGAACATTCAATAAATCTCAGTACAAACACTAGGGGGCGATAAGAGACCAACAAACCAAATGAATTAGATTCTGCTGTTTTGTGGCTTAAAGGAATGGCAGAACACAAAAGAAGATATTTTGAAGAATGTTGGTAACTGAACAATGATGATACCCATTGACTTGAATAGGTTTTGTGTCTGTACAATAGACACATTGTTAAGTTACCAACATTCTTTAAAATATCTTCTTTTGTGTTCTGCAGAAGTCACACAGGTTTGAAATGACAAGAGGGTGAGTAAACAATGACAGAATTTTAATTTGGGGTAAACTATCACTTTATTTCAATAGACACACAGCAAAATGAAAAGGGAGACAGAAATAAAAGTGAGGCAAAGAAAGAGATAAAGCATCGCGTGACTGGCTGCTGTTGTCTCAGAGACTGGGCAGGTCTCCTCTTTTTTGTTGAGTGGTTTTTGTGGACATTTACTCCTGGCTGTGCGCTCAAGCCTGACGTCACGTCTACCCTCCCTGTGGTCAACATGGCACAGCCATGACAACAGATGCCTGTGCAAACTTCTCTCTCTCTCAAACTCGGTTCCTTCACTTTCAGTACACCATCCTCAAACGCAGATTTAAGAATAAAATCACTGTATGAGGATGGTCAGTAAAACACAAAGACAGCCATTATCTGATAAGATAAAGTGCACTGTGGGGGTAGGTTCACTGTCAGTCAAACAGAAAAAACATTTTATATGTGGAGCCAGAAAGTCTTAGAGCTGAAATGTGCACATACGCACACACGGGAGGGCTTTGATGTGAAGATAACTTGAACTTGTGATCTTTGGTGTGTCACACGCTACTCAAACACTGGGATTTGTTTTTGATGCTTCGTTGCTTGGACACTTTTATATGCGCATTTAGTACCTGGTTCTGTATTCTCTGTTTCTCCTGAAGCTGATCTCTCTCCTGCGTCAGGAGGCGTAGAGCTTTCTGCAGTTCTTTGCATTCTTGTTGGACTTCCTCTACACGCTGCTGCTCACATACAAACACAGTTATTGAATCAAAATTAACAGACAATGTGTGTGCTTGTATGTATAAGTGTGCCTAACACCTCGAGTAGTCCGGTCTTTGTCGTTACAACCAGTATGTCTGAGTTGCCATCATCCTCCACTGTCATTAGCTCCTCCCCAGTGGGCGTGGCCGGGCGGAACTGGAACGGCGTGCTGGCACCTCTGATTTCGCCAGTGTGTGTGACATAGCAGAACTGATAAAACTCGCCGTCACTACGGGGAATGTAGTAACCTAGGAAACAGCAACCATAGTATTTGCTTAGTCAATGTCTTTTTTACAGTGCACTTTATAATAATAACATATATGCACTCAAGTTTGTTGACCACAATAATAACCAGTGGAAGGAATTTTTTTTATTTGATATCACCCTAAAATAAGAATGTCCAGCAGACATGTTCCCCACAATATGGGATGACTATAAATTGTTTATCATTTGTTTATGAGTTTTGAACGCTTAGATAGTTTCTGATCTATTAACTTGGTAAGTGACCTTAAAGAGATGAACATTCAGTCATTATTTACTCACCCTTAAGTCATTTCAAACCTGTATGACTTTCTTTCTTCCGCAAATCACAAAAGATATTTTGAAGAATGTTGGTAACCAAACAACGGCGGCATCCATTCACTTCTACTGTATAGACACAAAACCAATGCAAGTCATTGGTTCTGTTACCAGCATCCTTTAAAATAACTCCTGTGTGTTCTGCAGAAGAAAGAAAGTCATACAGGTTTAAAATGACAAGAGGATGAGTAAATGATGACAGAATTTTCATTTTTGGGTGAACTATCCCTTAAAGATATAGGTATAGATTATTTGTCAGACGAATCACACTAAACTATTATGTAATATTCCTCTCATACAACTAATTTTAGGTGTGTGTCTTTGAACCTTGAAAGATGATGGTTCGGTGAACAGTGGATCCCTCAGTGTAGTTTTCCGGCATGGGAGACCAGAGGAACGTGTAGTAGTCTCTCGCGCTGCTCCAGCCCACCTAAAACACATGGGAAACATGAAGTGAGTCAGAACTAAAACTATATAAATGCCACTATAAATGCCTTTAAAACAAGTCAGAGAAGAAAACTAGTTTATGTTGCTCTGACCATACCAATACAGGTAAAGCCATACAAAAATGTTAACTCCAACTAAACATACTTTTTCGTTTATTTTATCATGTGTGTTGGTATATGATGCTATCTGTTTTCTAAATAACAATGAGAGGAGTGGTAACACTTAGCCAGTTGTGGAAAAGGCATAGTGTGTGCATGTTGTGTCTCTGTGGGGGGTGGTGGGGGCTCGGAAAAGAAGGCGTCATGGAAAAAAGAACCGATAAAAAGGTGAAAACTTTACACTTGCTTCAAAGGCAGATGAAATTGTGTGGTTACTCTAAAGTGTGTGCGCGTGTCTTTGAAGCAAATATAAATTGGTCAACCACCCATTTTGTGCATGTGCAAATGAGTGATCATATGGTTATATGTAGCTTTAAATGAAATAAGATAATGAAATAATTCTCATCCTCCATCGTAAACATGTCAAATGCAGTAACATTTTAGTTACAAAGAAGACACGCACAACACATACAGATTTTTACTGACAGTAATTTGTCATCATGATTTTCACAAAGCTACCAGACGTTTACTTTGATTACACTATATCACGTCTGTAATCACTTATACAGAAAGTATTCAGCTTTCATCTGGCACACAGCTATCTATGAAGGCATCAAAGATTAATTACAGAGAGAAAAATAGGAAACAGAGCGAGAGAGAATATCTGAGTGCGTGTCAAACAAGCCATGCTTGTAGATACACGACCAATAAATGATGAATTAAATAATAAGAGGGTTGATGTAACTATAAATCAGATACATAAGAACATGTTCCCCATGTGTGCGACAGCTTAATAACACAGTACCTCTCCGAGTGTGTGTTTGTGTCTGCACAAACCTACTGCATGTGTATGTGTACACCACATTTTAGCCAATTTTCAACGTGCCTCAACATCTTTTAGGTAATCATTACAAAAGTTTGTTACGCCTGAAATCCTACAGTTTCACAGAAATCTTACAGAAATCTTCAGTTTAAGCTTTGGTTTAAAAGAAACTAAGATGATTTTCGTGTTTCTATAGCTTAACTGGTACAACACTGCATTAGCACAAATGCAACACTTACTGATCAAATCTATACCTTAAAATGGACTGTAAGTATCTTTGGATTTAAGCATCTGCTAAATGCATAAATGTCAAATGGAATTTATTAATAGCAACGCAAGAATAGATGGAAATATACACTCACCTAAAGGATTATTAGGAACACCATACTAATACGGTGTTTGACCCCCTTTCGCCTTCAGAACTGCCTTAATTCTAAGTGGCATTGATTCAACAAGGTGCTGAAAGCATTCTTTAGAAATGTTGGCCCATATTGATAGGATAGCATCTTGCAGTTGATGGAGATTTGTGGGATGCACATCCAGGGCACGAAGCTCCCGTTCCACCACATCCCAAAGATGTTCTATCGGGTTGAGATCTGGTGACTGTGGGGGCCATTCTAGTACAGTGAACTCATTGTCATGTTCAAGAAACCAATTTGAAATGATTCGAGCTTTGTGACATGGTGCATTATCCTGCTGGAAGTAGCCATTAGAGGATGGGTACATGGTGGTCATAAAGGGATGGACATGGTCAGAAACAATGCTCAGGTAGGCCGTGGCATTTAAACGATGCCCAATTGGCACTAAGGGGCCTAAAGTGTGCCAAGAAAACATCCCCCACACCATTACACCACCACCACCAGCCTGCACAGTGGTAACAAGGCATGATGGATCCATGTTCTCATTCTGTTTACGCCAAATTCTGACTCTACCATTTGAATGTCTCAACAGAAATCGAGACTCATCAGACCAGGCAACATTTTTCCAGTCTTCAACTGTCCAATTTTGGTGAGCTCGTGCAAATTGTAGCCTCTTTTTCCTATTTGTAGTGGAGATGAGTGGTACCCGGTGGGGTCTTCTGCTGTTGTAGCCCATCTGCCTCAAGGTTGTGCGTGTTGTGGCTTCACAAATGCTTTGCTGCATACCTCGGTTGTAACGAGTGGTTATTTCAGTCAAAGTTGCTCTTCTATCAGCTTGAATCAGTCGGCCCATTCTCCTCTGACCTCTAGCATCAACAAGGCATTTTCGCCCACAGGACTGCCGCATACTGGATGTTTTTCCCTTTTCACACCATTCTTTGTAAACCCTAGAAATGGTTGTGCGTGAAAATCCCAGTAACTGAGCAGATTGTGAAATACTCAGACCGGCCCGTCTGGCACCAACAACCATGCCACGCTCAAAATTGCTTAAATCACCTTTCTTTCCCATTCTGACATTCAGTTTGGAGTTCAGGAGATTGTCTTGACCAGGACCACACCCCTAAATGCATTGAAGCAACTGCCATGTGATTGGTTGATTAGATAATTGCATTAATGAGAAATTGAACAGGTGTTCCTAATAATCCTTTAGGTGAGTGTAAGTAACTAAATACTTGCACATAAAATGAGTCAAAAACTAATATGTAATACTCTCACAGTACCACCAGAGGGCACATGTGGTTCACCAAGTAATAAAAAGCCAAGGTTAAGGGTGCTGAGGAGTTGAGAAAAAAAAAAACGTTTTTATTCCTTAATGAGACTACAGGTATTCTCTGAATACTTCAGTCCATTTATATTTGTTTAATATATGAGTCTGATATGCCTGTCTCTTATTATTACTAACCATGCATAACATATGATAGGCAATGTGTGTCATTAAACTGGAAGTTTTTGCACAAAAACGCTAAAAGATGTTAGAAGAAGATCCTAAATTTCAAATCGTGAGTTGTACTTCATTGCAGCTGGCTGTAAGTGGAAATGCCCACAGCCTGCAGAAAGGACACGAAAACACATGCACAACAAAACCCTATTCCCCTATAAACTAACCATCAAAACAGAGTGTATTAAACAGATTAACCATCTATTTTCCAATCCACATTTTATTCTGCAACCCACCACTCTAAATGCTGTCTGGAAAGATCTGGTCGATTTGAAGTGCCTTTTATGCCAGCCATAAACTGTCATTTTATCTTAACAAGATGTAAAGTTTCCAAACACTAATTTCCTCTTTATTAACTGTAAGATTTAATTTTAAGATGAAAGAAAGAGATTTAAAAAGTGTTAAACTGAACGAAGATAACGTGTGCAAGTCTGACACACTACAACTTGAATACAAAAAACATTTTGGTGTTTAGATATGAAGGTTAAAGATATAGTGACTATAGTGAAGTTTGTTTTGGTTTTCAAAAGTTTATGAGTACATGTGTGATTAGACAGACATCTATCCAAGAAAAGCAGACCTCCCATTTAGGGTGGTCTGCATCATTATGTAAACCTAAAAAGACAGACCAGCATAAATGCTGTATTTGAGCCAATGGTCTAAACTTTTTGTGAATTTCTAAGCATCTTTAGCGAGACAATGTTTGCTAGGGCACATTTTTGTGTACCAACCTTAAAGATGCCAACCCAATCTTTAGCATGTGGGGTTATGAAAGGAGTGAGTGTGTAATGACACTCAAGCGCTGCCTGTGGAAGGAAGCTTTTCCCAACATTCTGGAATATGACATGGGCGAAGTTTGATGTTTCCATGGCAACACTTCCCCCTCCACCTGCAGGACCTCCTGTACTACAGGCTGATGACATTGTGAGTGGTCCAGTAAAGCCGTCAAGTGGTCTACCTGTAAAGAAGTAAAAAAACAAGAATGGGAGTAAAATAAGAGAAAAGTACAAAAGAAATAATCAAGTATTACTTTCAAAAACTGGTATCTACTACATTATAAAATGTGCATCTACAAAGTATATTGTATGGTTGTGTATAACTCCCCTCTAAGAAACATTTCAATTTCTAATCCATTCACATTCATGTATAGTTGTCTTTTTTCTCATTTTAAAGACATTATGAAATCCAAGTCTCTGCTCCACAGGAAATTACATCATGGTGATTATATTATTTCGCTATTTTAAGTTATATACAATTGCAACATGCTTATTCTCATACTATTACATAATGGGCAAATATAACACCGTTATTAAGGAAAGGAATAAAAATAATACACAGCATGAAGAAGACCTGCCCTATTTCAGGCAAGATGGGGCGATGCCGATTAAGGCCTGCATGCATGGCACTGCTGCTGATGTTCACATTCCAGTTTATACAGGCCTTGATCGTCATTGAAAGCTCGATTGAATACAACAAATTGCATATTCCTACTGAGGTCACAATATGATCACTAAAGACAACATACTTGCATTTTATATGTCTCCATAAATCGATAGGTTATATTTATGTCACTTGCATCATATTGATAACTTGCAAGTCACTGCCGATTAAACGACAGTATACAATATGAAATATATTTGCATCATTTTGCAATATGTTTTACGAGCGAAATAACAATCGGCGACCTTATAGGATCATCTGATGTAATGAGTTTTGATTACTCAGATCCAACATGCGTTCACCGCAATCCAATCTCGAAACGGACGCGTGCAATTCCGGCCATCATGCTACATGCAGATTAGCATCATATACACTAAAGCGCTCGCTATAAAGCCCGTTATACCTGTAATCCATGTTTCCTCGAAGGTCAGTAACTCTAGCTGGTTAGATCGCTAGACAACTCAGATTAAACGCAACGCTGTAGTTGAACCGGGTGTCAACATGTTTTGGGAATCTGAAGATGTCACGCTACTTCCGGTCCGTTGCGCCCTGTGATTGGTTTATTTACCCCTGCCAAGACATTCGCGAATTGCTATTGGCTGGTGGATGGCACTTACCAGAACATACTTTAAAATTATGAAAACATGAAAGCGTTATCAATTACATTTAAAGATTGTGGTAATCGTGCACAGATGATTAGATCTTATTTTGCAAACGTCCTTCTTTGTCCACACGACATTAATTAGATATTACAAGTTATTAATATTACAAGTTAATATTAGTTAGATATTAAGTTACTGCTTTAAAGGTGTGGAGGAAAAAACATTAACGTTAAGTGGAGGTTTCAAGCAAGTATTAGGCAACGACTCTGGAACGGACATCCAATAAAGTGAATAAAAATGATTTTGGTACGGTTTAAGAAAATTTAAGAAATGTGCATTTATGCATTTTGTATGCATATATGTATTTGTAATACTATAGACCTATGTGGACAATTTAGCTCAAACTTTCGCTGTAAAGCTTTCTTTAAAGTGCCAGGAAGTAACATAATGGATTTACTATTAGTCGTCTTAAACGTCTAGACATTCTTAATCTTTTAAGAAGTATCACCTTAACTTAATTACCATTTAATGAAATCACAGTGACAAGAGAAACCGTACGTAACCTCGCCGAAAACCGCTATCCAATTGGTTGGTTGTAACAAAATTCCTGATCCGTGATTGGAGGACTTGTTCTGTCAATCATAGGAACCGCCCCCTGAGTTCCTGACTCTCACACTGTCAAAGCAGCGCTGAGGTCAAGGGGAAATTAGCATGGCCGCCTTGTTAAGAGGCTTTCGAAATCTTTATAAAAGGTGCAATAAACATGTGGACATCACGCTGGGTACGTTATTACTTATTTAATTATCCTTTACCAGAGTAAAGATATCAAAGCGTCCCAATTGCCATTGCAAAAAGTAGATTGGAAATATTATTTTATCATCTAATTGATGTGTTTGACAAGTGTGCAACCACCGCAAATATTGTTCTGAAGTGCTGGCAGTTTGCTAACATTAGATTAGCGTTACCTGAAATGTAAAAAATATATATTATGCACAACAGCAGTGTAATATTATTGTCAAGGCATCTGAAACCATACTGGCTGTGCAGTACAGCTGTTTTTTTGTTTATGGGCTGCACGAGCTATAAGAAGAAACTGTAAACAAAAAAGTTTCGATTATTGACTGTCACCTCATTTCTTGCAAACGTATGATGTGCTTATGTGTGTGTTTTAGTATCCTGTAGATCAATGGCTTCTAAGACCCCAGTGGGTTTCATTGGACTAGGTAACATGGGTACACCCATGGCGAGAAACTTACTGAAGCACGGATACCCTGTCATTGCAACGGATGTCTTCCCTGAATCCTGTAAGGAACTTCATGATTCGGGAGCACAGGTATGTGTTTATACCCGTGTCTCTAAAACTTCATCACGCATATAATCTTTGGAAAGAATTGCCTTTGCTCTTCCTCACAGATCCTAGATTACCCCGCTGACGTGGCTGAAAGAGCAGACCGCATTATCACCATGCTGCCATCCAGCCCCAACGTCATAGAGGTTTACACAGGACCCAATGGGATACTTAAGTATGTGAGGACATAAATACCCTGAATTAAATTGAATAGTTATAAGTTAACAGAATAGAATATGGTGCTGTATTTTTGATTAAAATTAATTCATTTGAGTAAGTGTAAAATACAGGCTTGTGTGTATTTGGGTGATGCAACAGGTTTGAACTTAATTTCATTAACATTCTCCTTGTCGTTCTGTTTTTCAGAAAAGTAAGAAAGGGCACACTACTCATTGACTCCAGCACCATAGACCCTTCAGTGTCCAAGGAGATGGCTGTTGCTGCTGAGAAGATGGGTGTAGTATACATGGATGCTCCAGTGTCAGGAGGTATGAACAACCCATTGATACCACACACATAATGTCACACTTTGTTTGATTGACAGATCTTGTTATGTAGTTTTTGGAAGTGGTTTCTTTGTTCAGTGATTAAACTGTATCCTCCCACGTGTTTTTATTATGGTACGTTTAAATCCAAAGATAGGATGCCCTACCTTCCTGTCAACATATGTTAACGACAAGCTTACAAAAAAGTTTTAATAAAAACATTTAGATAGGTTGTTTGCATGCACTCTTGTTGTAATGTTATGTGTATATCATAATAAAGTATTCCTTTAACAGGCTGTGTACCTAAATTGTTTTGGGAAATTGAGTCGAAGAAACCCATGAGTGCAGAAACACAAACACCCAGCCGTTATATTATGCAGAGTCTCTGTGAAGGCTCTGTGACAGGGCCTTTAATGGCCTGAGCCGTAATGGAGGACAGCGCTGTCAGTAGCTTTCACTTTGATGGAGCCGTAATGTTGGCTTTCCCAGTGCCAGTGCCTTTCATGTAGATAAAGGGCCATAAAGAGTTGAGAAACTGCACATGCTTAAGCTGCACAACTCTTACCCACTCCTTAGGCATTAAAGGTTTGCTGGATGTATGTTTACTGAGTGGCGTCTGTAGCACAGACAAGGCTTTAAAGGGCCTGTGTGTGGACTAGGCTATAAAAGAGTGAATGTGTGTCCATGCCCTTGGACTAGACTGTGATCTAAACCTTCTTTGTAATTTTCTCAGATTATGTCTTTCTATTATTTGGGATTGATGCATAATGATTTGGTGTTAGACTAGTAACAATGTACAATATATATTTTTCTATGGAACACAAAAGAAGAAACGTTTAAGGAATGTTGTTGGTGCTGTCAAGCTCTAAAAATAAAAAAACACCATGAATTTACTCGTGTCAAAGTTGCCATGCTACAATTTAATATGTGTGTGGGTAGTTGACAAATAAACCGTAAATGTGTCCTATGGTGTGACAGCAAATTTTTTACAAAAAAACTTTAAAAAGATAAATCTCTCTTATGCTATTTTATATTATAAATAATAATGTAAAATAATGTATTATTAGTTGTTTGTTTTCTGCATTTTTGCTATGTCACACCATAGGAAACATGTATGGTATATTTGTCAACTATTCATATGCATAAAAGGACATTGAAAACTTGGGCTGAGGGGATGCATTTCACTGAGAAACTAATCTTAAATTTGTCTGTTCATCTCACTGTTCTATCAAATGGCTTCAGAGGCCTTAAACTATAGCCACCAAAGACCGTTTATAGGTTACTTCTGTCTTTTGCTTGACAGCTAGTTCATTGTAGTTATCAGACAAGCTTGAACATTATCCAACCATCTAATTTTGTGTTCCACAGAAGAAAGAATGAGCAAGTGATGACAAAATTAGCATTTTTAGGTGAACTGTTCCTTCAGGACAGGGGGTATGCTAGTACAGGAAAACCAATTGTAAAGAATTATAATACAGCAGAATGACACTTCAGCTGTCCAGAAGGTGGCACTCCAGCCATCATGACGCCATGGTGGTGTGTGATGGTCCATTCCCAGCAATCTCCCACCATCTGTCCTCTATGGTCTCTGTTGTGGGAGTCAGAATTTGCATGCGCGTGAGATCATGTTGTATTTTTTACCGTCGATTTTCTTTTGATATAATTTTATACTCTCGGTTTTGTGTCTCTCTCTCGTGCGTCACTAAGGTTTGGCACATCAGACTGTGTTTCTCAAATAATACACTCGTAAAGTGACGAACGAACACTCTCTGTCTCTCTCTCTCTCGCTTTTTTTCTCTCTCTTTGTCGTCTTTCGCATAGATTTGTAATAAACTCAAAGGCACAAACCTCACTGTCTGCCGTCGCAGAATTGGACCCACAACAAACCCCCGGCTAACGTCACACGCTCTGAAACGTGGGCTGTGCGGCCGTTGCTTCGTCTACACAAGTGCTCGGCTAGTTAACAGTAATTACCCACATTCTTTGGTTCTTGCTGAGATTGCGGCCACACTGTCGCTCATTTTCACTAAGAAAGTTATGGTGGGAAAACTTCGACTTTGGAGAGCGTTTGTGTCGCAGTTCTGTATGTGGTGGGATTGAGTTTAAAGCTGGTTTTGCTTGTGTTTTAGGTCGTGTCGGTGCTCTCACGGTGCAGAAACCTCAAGTCAAGTGTGGTACTTACAACCATGCGTAACTCGTCATGTGTATTTGCGTAACACATTTGCTGTATTCGCCATCAACCACCCCTTTTGTTTAATCTGGTTGTCTGTATTTCTTAATCTTTATTTCAACTCAAATGTAGGCCTGTCCTGAATGTTATGAGCTTCTCATCTTCTCTGCTCTCATTTATTGGCTCTGATGTAGCAGGCTGCATGCATGAGCTGTCTCCATGGGATACCCGTCATTCTGCCTTCACCCTGCCTTCACCCATCAGCCCCTTATGTAGATCATTGCTAATAAAGGAGACTGTGACAGTGTTTTAGTTTTTAGAAGAACTGCATTTCATAAAGTTTCAAATGAAATGTTACTTTAAATGGAAAGTACCGTTTGAAGTCCCTCATGTGACCAAATGATATGTTCACCCAAAAATAAAAATTATTTTGTACGCAGAACACAAAAGAAGATATTTTGAAGAACGTAACCAAACAACATTGCTCCCATTGACTTCTATTATATAAACCACAGAGAAACATCGTTGTGTTCCACAGAAAGAGTCACGTATGTGCAGGGTGAGTAAATGAATACAGAATTGTTTATTTTTGGATGAACTGTCCCTTTAAGAAGAAGCTACCAAGCATGTTTTTGTAAAGCTTGTTTTTAAAACAAAAAAATCCTCAACAAAATCCTTTTTTTAGTAACTTTCATTGACTTGCCAGCATTGGAAATAAGGTTCTTAAATCATAAATAACAGATTGTCAAACCTAACCTGCTTCAGTTTACCGATCAGATTCTGTCTTTGCTTTTATTGGTTTGTTGTGTGCAAGTTTACATGTTTCATAGCTACAGTGTTAATGGACTCTATTACACTGTCAACATTACTTTATTCACTCCTAATTGTAAATTCACTTTCCTGAATGGACAGCAGATGCTGTACACCATAGGTAATCTGGTTTTTGAATTGCTCAGAAACGAGCTCATTAATGGAGAGGTGGGTCTCCAGATATACCCTAATGTAGATCAGCTTTTCCTGCACTGTTTTCGGGCGCCGCGAGTTCTCTCATTAATATCTATGCCCTCTGTTGGCCAGAGCAGAAGGGGGAGGAAGAAACGGCCTGATAGATAGGTAAGTGACAGAAGAATTAGCATAACAAGATCCTCGCTGGGAAGGCCAGGGGAGACGGGTGTGTGTGTTTGCGTGTGTGTGCAGGGGGCGGTCGGTGTCTGTCCTGAGCTCCAGATGGAAACAGACCCATAGCAGCTGTCTAACCAGGCCCCTTACAGCAGTGGATGTGTGTTGCGTGTGCATGTTTGTTAGTTTTTTTGGTTAAGTCCGATCTAAATCTGACATTAGGTGAGAAGAATTTTAGACATTTAATGTCTGTTTGGTCTGCGGCATGACATGGATATGTATGGTGAGCTAAGAAGTGAATGAAAAGCTGTCCATCATTTTCCAGTGTCATCTGGTATCCATTTATGCCCCCTGTTGAGAAGCTGTCACTCAAAACACCAGTCTGATGGCAGACTTTGTGTGTCAGCCTGTGTTTTTTTATAAATATGCGTACGTTAAGCAGCTTTTAAGCGCACTATTTATTGATATTTTTAGTGCTGATGATGGTACTGTTATGTGTGGAGGTGTTAAGGTCTAATAATCTGCGTTCTTGGCAGATGATGAGCCAATATAGTGATGATCCTGGGCCCTGGGAGAACATTGATTCCAGATTATTCCTCACTTGTTCACACTCAGAGGGACACCACGATCGTGTGCCGAAAATGAGGGTGATTAAAGTCCTGCGTATCTGAATGATGAAGATAATGAGATAATCTAACAGCACAAAGCTCTCACTGTTTGTGTACAACTCCGTCATGTGACCGTGCGAAGGTTTGCGTTCGTGTGTGATTGTGGTGGCTCGTAAAACCGTTTTGCCTCCGTGAACCTGACAGAACACCACATTAGTGCTGCTGGCGTACAAACCGTTGAATGTTTTTAATCCGTGTGGTTTTCTCATGAGCGCTTTTTTATATCTTTAAAAAATTATTACGTTTGTTTGGTGCTTTTAATTTGTTTGAGAAAATATCTCCTCTTGGTCGTAATTATAAGCTTTAGCCACATGAAGCTAGTAAATATTTTTTTTTGTTTTCGCTCTACTGTTAACCAACATCAGCGTTCCCACTACATCAAAAGCCAAAGTTACAAAATCGTTCCTTGCTGCATGAGAAAAACGACAAAATCACCTTATCAGAATTCAGCTTTAGGCGTCATGAGGACTGTGTGCATTTATTTGTCCGCTTATCCATTATGGACAAATATAGCTTTGATCGTAAAATGTATGAATCATTGACATTCTCTGATACAGCGTCTTAAAAACAGCATTTTATCGAGGTTTGCCTAATGTTTTTACAGCAGTGATTCTGGTATTGGAAACACAATAAGATGGTTCGTAGAATGTCGTCTGGAGATCTCTTTAATGCCCTGCCAGCGCAGTCATTTACAGAGACCATCGCCTTTGAATCCCTATTGTCTCTTTCCGATCAATGGTGGTCTTTTTACAGTCGAAAAGAAAAAGTTATTGATCAGCTCAGTAGGCTAACGGATAGATTGCTAAAGGACAAGCGTTTGTGTGTGTGTCTGGTGGGGCGGGCTGGAAAAAGCGGTCACTTCATCGTGTATAGGCTTTATTACCGTCAGCCATTATAGAGGCTTGTAGAAAGAAGACAGAAGGTTTCTTGGGGTTTTTATTTACACACAATAAAAGCTCAGAGAACTACAAGCTCGATGAGGTGGTTTAAGTTCAGATGAACATCTTGTTCAACTGCGTGTGTGTGTGCGTGCGTGCGTGCGTGCGTGTGTGTATACTGAAGGTTGTATTTTAAGATTAAAAATATTTTTCACCTTCAAAATGAAAATTCTGTCATCATTTACTCATCTTGCTGACATTTGAAACTTTCATGTCTTTCTTTTTTTCTGCAGAACACAAAAGAAGATATTTTGAAAAATGTTGGTAACCAAGAACGGTTGGTCCCCATTGACTTCTATTGTATTGACACAAAACCAATGCAGGTCAATGGGGACCAGCGGTTTTCTGTTACCAACATATTAAAAAATATCTTGCGTGTTCTGCATAAAAAGAAAGTCAGGTTTGAAATGACAAGAGGGCAGGTAAATAATGACCGAATTTTCATTTTGAAGGTGAACTTATCCTTTAAGTTACTTATGTAAACATTTTCGATATTGCAAAGCTTGTGGTACCTGACACTATAAACAACTGCTAGTTAATTTTCATTCTACATTCAGTGCTTAATACATGTGCATGTGTATGAAAAAGATCTAGCTGTCAATTTCACATAGGACACATAATAGGAATATAATTATTTTAAGTCAAATATATTTTATTTTAATTTATCTTTTAAAATATATTTATAATATATATATATATATATATGTTACATTTATTTTACTTTAAAAATAGATGATTTTACTTTATATTTAAGGAAAAAAATATTTATGCATGTACATATTTGTGTAGATGAACAGTTTGTTTCCAAAATATTTCAAAAATCATGTTTTTTTATTGTGCATTCCAATTAATATCAATCAAACTGCAGTTGGTTTGTTTTGATTTAAGCCATAATAACTAAAAAAAATACAGCTTACTAACACGATAAAACACAACAAAAACATGATAACATAATAAAAAACATGATTTTTTAATTTTTGTTATCTCATTTTGGAACCAAACTCTTCATATATACATGTATATATTTGGATCTCTGTGTATATATACATATAGAAAAATACATTTTCTTCTTATTTTTATATAAATAATAAAATGGCTATTTTATTTGATCTGTGTATTTTAAGTAAATATGTTCTTTTTTTGGCCCATTTGTTTTTTCTAGGGATGTCAGTTTAACATGTTAATTTAGAATGATTTATTATTTTTTTAAATAATATATTAAAAACATGATTAGATTAATTAATCATCAAACACTGTCTAATTTGATTCAGATGTGCTTGACAGGTTTTTATATATCTGACTTGCATTAATATTACTAACAAGACACACAATCACACACACGTTTACTCTCTGAGTGTGTATGTAGCGTAAGGGAAATGACAGACACGCTGAGCTAATGAGAGAATTATTGATGACGGATAACTACGGCAGAAATCAATACAGAGCAGAGAGAAAGTCATAAAGTCTGTCTTTTCCTTTCTTTGTCGCTCTCCATTTTACCCTTTCTTGCATCAGCTCTTTTCTCTCTGCCTTTAATAATTAACTTCAGCATTATTAGCTTTTCTGTATAAACAGCCTATTCATTAGTGTTGACACACACAAACGGACCACTCACCTGAATACTGTATGCTTTTCTTTTTTTGGATTATATCACATTCTGTTGTGTGATGCAAAATCGTATGCATGTTTATATGCAGGTATTCATATGCATGTTTGGGGATTTTAGTGCAGCAGATGAGGTTTCGGTGTTAAAAAGAAATTTCAGGCCAATTTTACTGCTTTAATTGCATTATAATCGGGCAACTCCCCGGACACACATATCTGTGTCAGCAGCCTTAAAAGGACCCCTCCCTTGTAGAACATGGCACGCTTTAACGTGATTGGCCACGCTTGGTCCTCTTTGAGGCGTGGCGCTTAATTGAACATGATAAAGTGTAAAGTTAATTACCCCTTAGAGCTGTCACTCAAACCCCAGGGGGCGTGTTCACTTAGAGGGCGGAGTGTCGCTTCAGGCACAGCTGTCGTATGCAAGCGTATGTGTTTGTGTGGAGGAGGACAATGGGTTCTTGTCCTCAGAGAGCTGTGAAGGATGATTTGGACAATCGGCTTTTAAAGGCAAACACTCAAATGTTGTCCCGCTGGTGCCAGACAGCTTATTAATACCCTCCTCTCCCTTAAAACAGACACACACACAGTTGACTAAAGCTTGACCTGCTTAACTTAAATTAGTAGTGTTGTGTTTTGGGGACTTTGATTCTCTTAGAGATACAATAATGATTGCTTAAAGGAGATGAGGATGACATAATATTATTGAGTTGTAGGCTTGTTATATGGATGTTTTAATGTTAAATGATATAAAATGTGTAATGACCAGCATCCGCTATGCTGGTTTTTGAAAAAAATTCAGGCACTATAGACTGTTTCATTGGACGCACGTGCCTGGCCCGAAGTTAACTTCCGATCTGTTTGTTGATCGGTCTGGCTAGTGGCTGATAATATAACTATTTATATTTTATTTTATTAATATTATTATTAATACATAAATGATCTTTTATTTTATCATCTTTTTTTAAATAAACAGTTTGTTGAATGGGTTGTGTAACTTTTAAGTTTAGCCAAGTAACGGCTCTTCACTGGTAACCAAAAACAATACTGGCTAGACACGTATGTTTATGTGTTGCTTTGAAACCGTCTATAACCCACATTACTATAGTTCTCTGGATATGGTAAAGTAGAAACATAGGTTTTGTTTTGTAAGTACAACTGTAATTTCATAGTCCGCTAACTGAATGTCGTTACCAAGAATATTGTAAGCATTCAGTACAATGGTATATATCAAAGAACATTGTATTACCGTCTGATACCAAGATCATGACATGATACGACAGTCAAAAACACACAATAAAACAAAAAGTATAAACATTTGAGTTTGCACTGACAACTGGCAATCATTGATATTGAGGACATTTTTGATCATTTTAAAAGACTCTCTTTCTCTGCCCAGGTGTTGGTGCTGCCAGTTTGGCTAAACTCACCTTCATGGTGGGTGGAGTGGAGGTGGAGTTTAACGCTGCCAAGGAGCTGCTCACATGTATGGGAGCAAATGTAGTGTACTGTGGCCAAGTGGGAAGTGGACAGGTACTGTAAATACACAACATCTTACCTGTAACCTGTTACATACACTTACAAAAAATGCTGGGTTCTTTTTAAACTTGCATTAGGTCATGAACCCAACGGTGTAAGTAATTTAACATATGCTGGGTTGTTTCAACCCAAAATGCTGGTTTGTTTTAACAAAATGATGAGTCAAATATAAACCATGTCCTGGGTTAATTTTAAAGAGATAGTTCACCCAAAAATGAAAGTTCTGTCATGAATTACTCACTCTCTAGTTGTTACAAACCTGTATGAATTTCTTTGTTTGGTTGAACACAGAGAAAGATATTTGGACGAATGCGTGTAACCAAACAGTTCTTGGATCCCATGACTGCCATAGTAGAAAAAATTAGTAGGTAGTCAAAAGTGCCCCAGAACGGTTTGTTTTCCTACATTCATCAAAATATCTTCTTTTGTGTTCAACAGAACAAAAATTATGATGTAATTTTTCCTACTAGGGTTGTCAATGGGGTCCGAGAACTGTTTGGTTACAAGCATCCTTGCAATGTCTTTCCCTGTGTTCATCAGAACAAAGAAATTAAACAGGTTTGTAACAACAAGACAGTGAGTAAAGTGAGTAAATGAAGACAGAATTTTTATTTTTGGGTAAACCATCCCTTTAATCCAACTGTTGGGGTTGGCGCTTTTTGACCCAACACTGGGTTGAAAATAAAGTGTAATGTAGTAACCAAATGCTAACACAATCACACATTTTATCTTAGTTGTTATCCACTAGGATATAAGGTATGCTAAAGGACCGTTATGTTATAATAATAAGTTAAAAATATATATTATCCTAAAATGTTGATTAAAGATCAAAGGTTAGAAATGCGTTTGTGACTGAACTGTTGTCTTTCATTTTTTCAGGCAGTAAAAATCTGCAACAACATGATGTTGGCAATTGGCATGATTGGTACGGCAGAGACCATGAACCTTGGGATTAGGTGAATAAAATAATTTTGTTACCCATGATTATTCTCAGTAAAGTGCGTTGTTGTTTGCTTAAAATATTAGATTTTATAATATTAGAAGTATTAGAAAATAAAAGATTAGGGATTTTCTTTTTTATAGTTTAGAAGAGAGAAAATAGGAAGTATGGGGTATGTTGAGAAATGGGGTAAATGAGAAGTTTTTTGAGCTTGGTTCAAACTAGTGTAGTCTGCCCTAACTACCAGGTCACAGCTGACCCCGATTTCTTTAAGGAACAGGTTTTAAAACTACCTTTATGTAAAAAGATTCACAAATCTTCTATGCATATGACATCTATATTCAAATTTCTTCTGCAGCTGTGGAATCGTAGCGTGTATAGTAAAATCATCCCTCTTCTCAGAGATATCAGGCCCGAACGCACTCATATACACTTACACAGACTCATTTAGATGCCTTGGGTTCTAGGCTGTCATTAATCTCCCATACTGCACTGTAGCCAGTCCTCTCGTTCTGCACACAGCGTGTAAAGAAAATGTGAGTTTGGCCTATTTGAGAATATTACGTTTTTCCATCGAAATGAAGGATAATTAATCTCTTGCTATGGAGGATTATTGATATGTTTTTCACCTCTCAAATAAAATCTTTTGCTTGTTTTCATCACGCTTCTTTCTAATTTGTTGATCTCACAAGCAGCGCAGGGTATCTCCGGCCATGCATGATGTTTCGCCTGGAAAGGTGTCCCCAAAAGACAGTTATATCCTTTCTCTCCTGCTCTCTCTCTCTCTCTCTCTCTCTCTCTCGCCTGCTCTCTCCATCTATCATCACTTATGCATGCATATGCTGCTGTCTACACTTTAAAGAAGTAGCTACCAGCGAGAATGAGCGCTGTATTTTAATGATGCCCACATTTTCACATACACGCAGAATAGAGATTGAAAGGGCTTTGAAATTCCCAGTTCATCCGCCAACACAGCCTGCGTACAGATGTTTAAAAAGATAATTGACATTTGTTAATAAACTAGTTTTTTGCCTCTTAAAGCCATTAATAAAATTGTGGGCTGTGTGTTTGCTTATAAGACTACGCGTTTACTGCTTTATTCTGTGTGCACCAGGGTTTGATGAAGATAAAATGAGAAGCATCGCTCATAAACACAAGTCGTTCGGACGGGGGATCAAACATCAGACGCCTGTAGTTTATTTCCTCTCCATTTCTATTTCTTTTAATGTAATTAACTCGTCCTGTTTAACTAGACTCTTACATCTGTTTGCCTTACACTCGCTGCCATGGCATTAACCTGCGCACACTTTACCCTCGATTTGATCCGCCAGATTTTCACAAGCGTCCTTTGAAAGTGTTACGTTTCATTCATGTCAATTTAACATGCAAATGGTTTGGATAATGTCCACAGGAGCCGAACGTGCGATATATAAAATTGATGTTTAGCATTTTAACAGTCAAGGCACCTCCCCTTCTCTTTCTCTCCCTCTCTCACACACACACAATCATTTCTTGTGCTGAGAGAGTGATTTGTGTTGTACTAGAAAAGACGGGCTGCTGTTGAGGCGGTAACCTTTTCAGTCACTGACCCAGAACGTGTGTGTGAGTGTTGCTGGAGGAGGGGAAGGGGACGATGTTGAACATATGTCACCGGTCATCCCCAAGAGACCGAGAGAAACAGACATAAAGAGGGAAAGTAAGAGAGAGAGAGACGGAACAGGAGATTGATACGGGGTCAGTCAGTGGGCTGTTTTCAGACATTAAAACCCCCCAAAAACAACTGTCAAGTGACAGCTTGCTCGCACACACACATACTTGCACACACACACATCATTGAGATTATAATTTCCAAAACAGTCTGTAAAAACAGAAAGGGACATTTTACACACAGCTGTGTGTCCTCCTCTTTTAATTATTGGATAGACTTATAAAAGTCTTTCTGCGTGTGTGTGTGCGCGCACACGAAGGCGCGGCCCGCTGAATGAGAGACAGGTGGAGTTACTGTATAACTGCCCTTAAATACTCATCATAGTTTAATAGACATAAGAAAAGCTAAAAAGCTCACTTTACTGTCTTACCACCGCTGCCCCTCCACACGCGTGTGTCGAGTCGCTCTTGATGTGGTCATATTTATGTTCTTGTTAAACCAGGAGACTGCAGCTCCTTGCCCAGTTACACATCATTCTAACATTTCCCTTTTCTCTTTGTCATCTTTTTGGGGGGGATTCAAAATGGCTTTTTTCCGTCAACTGCAGTTCAGTTTTTTTCGTCTCTGTAAACAGTCTGCTGTCTGTCCGCTTTTTGTTGTTGTAGTTGATTAGTGGTGCCTTATAAGTCAAGCGTCACTACTCATATTGCTTATATACTGGTTACTACATTACAAAAAAAAACATAATTTTTATTACTGCTTTTTTCCTTTTTCTCTAGTGTTTTGGTCAGTTTTGTACATCGATGAACGGTTTCACAGACAAGGCTTAAGGCTAGTCCCCAACTAAAATTAACGTTTGCTGTCTTAACTAAAAATAACTTGCCCTGACATATCTTAAATATATCAGTGCCATTGTTTTGTCCTAAGATGCACACCAGGAATGTTTTCTAATGCATTTTTATAAAACCGACTTACATATCCTCATTTAACTAAGACATAGTCCAAGTTTAAGCTAGCCTTGTCTGTTAAACCGGGCCTTAAAGTGTGAACTCAAAAAACAAATTCTACCCGTGGTTGAGTCAAACATTGACACTTTCTAGGTTAATTTAAACCAGGAGTGTTCTGCAGATACCGTGATACTATCGTTACAGTGAGTTTTTGGGCCACAATAATCGTGTATTTGGGTATCTCTTAGAATGTAGTCTTTTTATATTGTCTAATATCTATATTAATATATCAATTTGAAATTAAACAAGTTTTTGTATTGTTTTCAAGGCAGTATTAGCGAAAATTGTGCAGTGCTTTTTTGTTGATCTGTGCCGCTTGTTAAGAAAGATGTCTTTTTACTTCATCTTGATTTTTTTATCTCTTTAAATGGTGAAAAATAGACATTAATGGAGACATGGGGTATTTTTTTGTAATATTGTTATGTGGATACACCGTCAACTGTAAAGGAGTCAGAGGCGCGAGGGCCATTTCAGTCAGATCTGCTTTAAATTCAGCTCTGAAATCACCCGTTACTCTTACAGGGGGCGAATTGGTGGGGGCGAGTTAATAAGACAGCTGCTTGTGTCAGAGTTTTATTACCCCTGCATTTGTGTGTGTGGGACAACAAGCGAGAGAGTGGAAAATGATGAACTGCAGCTCTTGTTAAATATCAATACTGTATTATCCAAGCCCACTTTACACTAAAGGATGATTTGATTCTGGGCCTGAAGGTCAGCAGCTTGTGTCACCTCTGCTCTTTGACCTCTCTCTGATTCTCGCTCAGACTGGGTTTAGATCCGAAGCTGCTGGCAAAAATTCTCAACATGAGCTCGGGACGATGTTGGTCTAGTGACACGTACAACCCCGTCCCGGGTGTCATGGAGGGAGTACCGTCCGCGAACAGCTACCAGGGAGGCTTTGGCACTACGCTAATGGCTAAAGTAAGCAGATTTTTCTTTGCTTATTGCCTAGTAAAAATATACATTAAGAATTATCTAAAACAAATATGCTGTCTATGCACAGGACCTTGGTTTGGCTCAAAACACTGCTACCAATACCCGGATCCCAATTCCTCTCGGCTCTTTGGCACATCAGATATACCGCATCATGTGTGCTCGTGGCTACGCAAACAAAGACTTTTCATCCGTCTTCCAATTTTTACGTGAAGAGGGGGTACAGTAGAGTGAAGCTGGCCCAAACTCTGTATGTGCAAAACAAATGTTATGAACAACCGGTGTAGTGTTAATATGCATGCGTGTCTGTTTTGAAAGGGATGTTATGTTGAATCTAATGTGTGTTTAGCATTGAAAATCTTAACGCTTTCATTTTAGGCTGTAGCAATGGAGTCAAAAATTTACTGAAATGTACAAACTCTTGATTTATGGAGACTCTTGTTTTTTCTGATCATGTGCAAGTAGTTCTTCAGGTTTGCACAACTATTCTGCTCAAATTTATACACATTCTACAAACGTTTCTACTTTCCATTTCATTGGAAGAGATAACTCCTATATAGCCCACATTGTGTAGAGCCAATGAGAGCTTTTTATTTCTGACCCGAGATCGTTTTGTGGTCCTTACTTTTACTAAGTTTACGCTGCTAAGAATACTTCAGGATATGTAAGACATAACTCATACACATCAGTTTTACTTAAACTGAATCCTAACAGTGATTTTTTTTAACAAATAGCGGTTCCCTCCAGTTTCTGGAGTTTGCACGTTTCACATGAAAACTGACCTCTGTTATACACAAAAACAGTTTATTATTATATTATACAATGTATTCTATATTTTTCTGTTAGATTTTCTACTGGACAAAAACCACCCTGTTAACCCACCCTGGAGTGTCTGTACTTATATATATTTGTAATGGTGCTGTATTGAGAACTGACAATCAGTGTTTAATGTCTCCGATTTATAAAGGTCCTTTTGAGACTCATGAAGAAAAAGACAACGCCAATACTAATGTTGTGCCCTTTATGCAAAATTGTTGACTGTATTTCCTCAATAAAGAGAAAAACTCTTAATTGAATCTTTTTACTGAGGGATGATCTGATTCTAGGCCTAAAGGTCACAAGCTTGTCTAACTTTTGCCCTGTGACCTCTTTGGTTTTGTATTTAGCTCGCACTCATTGCTGAAGGACACGATCGGGTCTGGATTTTTAAAAGCATCACAGTCTTTACACGGTCTCACAAATGCCTTATAATATTAGTCACAGTCATTATGCAATTTATTACTTTATTCTGTGTTATTGATGTGTCTGTGTTTTAAATAAGGTTGTGTGTGTTTTACGAAAGGAACCTGTGTGTGTAAGCAGGTTTGGCTATGCCTTTAAAAAATGAAAAATGAAATGCAGAGTATCTGATCATATTTGTTTTTTTTAATTTAATGATACCAACATATTTCAGCGAGGGATGGATAAGGGCTAAGATGTTCCAAGTATCCTAAGATAAAAACCATTGAAACATCCTTTAAAGGCTCTAAAGGGCTCAGCATAGTCCAGGCGAATTGCGCTTTCGTTCTGTGTTTTGGGGTAAAACGAAGCTCGAAAACATTGAGAGACGGTATAGTGTTTTCGAACAATCCAACACCCCTTTGTTTCTGGAGGCGGGGTTTAAATGACGTATCCAAATAGCCTCTGCGCACGTGGCCACACAAACAACACACCCACCTATTACGTAATGGCCATGGACCAATGGTGGCTCGAGGGTGTTTATCGGCCAACACGAACTTTCCCCGGAGAGTTCTATTTGGTTTGCTGCGGCGAACTAGTGAAACGAATTGTCGTTTGGACCAGATTTTGTTTGAAATCATAGTGTTAGGCCAAGGGTGGGCCACACAATGACTTCATCTCCAGATTCAAAGTTCAGCATAAGGGAAACTTTACAGGTGTACACGAAATTGGGCTGATACTGTTTACTAAAGAATTAAACATTGTACAGTTATAATAAATATTTCAAAGCTTAGTATCAATGTAAAATCAGTTTACCTGTATGTGGATGTCAGCTCACTGCTCTCTATCTGCCTGCGTGGTCCTTCAGTCTCTGTGGTCTGCCGGATTTTCCCATTGTTTTTTGCCCAGACACTGAACCCTACACACAAATGATGATTCCCTTATTTCCATCATCACATTAAAAAAAAAAAAAAACACATCAACCGTGGCCTTTTCTTTAATGGTGTTTTTGTTATTCTGGCAGTTCTGTTTGTGTCTGTAGACAGCCTCAGACAGGCAAGCCCAGTCTGAACTAGCGCAGAGGTTGTTAAAACTGCTGTTATCCTCAACTTTTAATTGTGGGTCTTAATTTTATGGCCAGCGCTCGTGATGTGCAGTTATGTGGCTGTAGTTTCAGACAGTCCTACACACTATGAGTGCACTAATTGTTTAAAGGCAGAGTGTCCGATTTCTCTTAGCCGTTGTTGATGTTCAAATCACCAAAACAAACACACCCCTACTCCTATCTTTCATCAGCGCTCGGCTCGGCTAATGTCCGTCCTGTGCACCTTACTGCTGACTGGCTACAAGGTTGTTTTGATACTCGGCCCGACTCAGTTGTCTAAAGCGTAATTCGGAAATCGGTTACCCCTCCTTTAACTGAGACTGCTGTTAACTGGAAAAGTAAAGACTGTATCTGGTTGAGCGGGTGTTTAAATCAAAATGCAGGCATTGGAGCTGAACTGGATAGAGTTTTGTATCTTGACTGGTCAAGCATGTACTACTAATACTGAAGGTCATAGGTTGAAATCCCAGTGATCATTTTTTTAAATTATGCAGGTAGGTAGGTAGTATTTATCGACTCCCTTACGAGAAATTAATTTAGTGTAAAGGGACTGCTGCAACATCCAAGCATGACACGTACAACATTACAAAACAATGCAATCAATAAAATACATTTGAAAAAAATCGTCCATTTCCTGTAATACCAACTATTACAGATATGTAAGATCATACTGTAATTGCCTATTAATTAATGTGACAGACAATGGGACAAATGAGAGTTTATATCAATTGTGCCTGCATAATGGAACCCCATATCTCCGACCAGAGTTCATTAGCTCATACTCGGAATATAACACGTGAAGAGTCCAATAAAATCTTGTTTGCCTGCTGAATCATACAAAGATCAGAAATACATTGTAAGGCGAACCTCCATTATCTTTGCTGCCACTCTCACCAAGTTATTTATTTGAGCTCTCATTTTTACTGATAGACTCCCGAACCAAACAATATTTCGTATCTTAACACAGACTCTGGTTGCTTTATAAAAAATTTACATCACATTAATACTCACTCCAAACAATCATAATCTTCTTAAGAATTGTAGGCGCTGATGAACTCTCATACAGACATTTGACACGCGTGTGTTGCATTTAAGCTCATCTTTAAGCTCTCAAGTATTTATAAGAAGCAACCTGCTTAATATCCTGACCTGAATTACAACAGAACTCCTGTCCCCCCCTGATCTGGGGTCTATGATAATCTCCTCAATTTTCTTTACATTAATCTGCAGGCGTCCAAAAATTTAACAATGTATATATTTGATTGCTGACTAACGCAGTAATTTGTATAAGGAGTGAATAAAAATGGCGAAATTACACACCCTTGCGGTGCTCCTTTACTACTTACTGCAACATCAGACAACACTGAATTGAATTTCACCTGTTGTTTCCTATTTATTAAAAACGAATAATACCATTTAATTATAAAAGGATTAACCTTTAAAGCAACCGATTTATTGATGGGAAATATAGTTTAGATAGTTAGAATTTATAACATATAGTAATGTCTAAACATCTTTATAGAATTGCATGAGTACACTTTGTATTCATCTTAAAGACACTTTTTGAAGTGTTTTTGAAGGCTTTTGTAACTCACAGTAGTCATACAGACATGCCATGAATAGGCGTCATTAGCTGCCCAGACGATGTGCAGTCCAGTCTGACCTCGGTGAAAAACTACAACTTTTTGAGCGTCAGCCATGTTGAGCGTGATTCATATTTGGGTTTTAATTTGTCCTTGTTTACAAGGGGAATGCTGGGTGCTGTGGTTTTCTCATTAACAGGACATGAAAGGCACTGTAAAGAGAACAGCGGTGAAACCGGCCCACACTGACGTCTGTACACTGGTCTCCCATTCACTTGAGAGGTCATAACCATCTTAAGAGTAAAGCCACCAAATCAAGATACTATCCAGTCATTTAAAACATGGAAACTCACAGATCCGTTTATGCACAAATTATAGATGTTCTTAAGTGTCAATAGGAATAGTTCACCCCAAAATGAAAATTCTGTCATCATTTACTCACATTCGAGTTGTTCCAAATATGTATACATTTATTTGTTTGGTTGAACACAGCAAAATATATTTGGTCGAATGCTTGTAACCAAAACAGTTCTTTATATTATATTATTATAAAAAGTGCCCCAGAACGGTTTTCTGTCCTACATTCTTCAAAATATCTTCTTTTGTGTTCAACAGAACAAAAAAAACTTTTAAATAAAAATAATTTAAAAAGCAATTTTTCCTTCTATGTTATTCAATGCATAGGGTCCAAGAACTGTTTGGTTATAAGCATTCTTCCAGTGGTTTTGTGTCCATACAATGGAAGTCAATGGAGTCCAATGTTGTTTGGTTACCAACGTTCTTCAAAATATCTTCTTTTGTGTTCTGCAGGAGAAAAAAAGTAATATAGGTTTGAAATGATGTGAGTAATGACAATCCCCTTTAGACTAGATGGAAGTTTTGTGTCCTTTCAAAGAGGTTTGTGAAAACAATATTGTGGGTATTCTTTTGTATCAAATGCTTCAGAACCTTTGCTAAATTACAAAAAATGAAAATTGAGATATTTGTGGCTTTAAGTCTCATGTTTAAGTGTTGAGTTTGTATGTTGATGTCCTCCTAAACATTGTCAAAATCCACTTTTGATTTTGCAGATGGGTAGTTGACAAATAAATTGTACCTGTGTCGTGTGACATAGCAAAATTTAAAAAACAAACTGTTAATATTACATTGTTTTATATTATTATTATTTATATTCATCATAAAAAAATAGCAAAATAGAGATTTATCTTCGTTAGTTTTTTTCTAAATTTTTCAAATATATTGATGACTCATCCTGCACTTTACCTGTTTTTGTCAAATCAAATGCTCAACTCTCCTCCTAAACTTCGGCAACAAACTATAACATCACTGTTGTGATTGAGATATAAAAATGAATGGACAAGCCCGTTGAAACTCATACTCAAACTTCACATTACAACACAACGAATATCATCTTTGCAGCATGGAAACCTTCAGAAAAGCACACGTGCAGCCTAATAGACATTCCAAAGGAACCTTGTCAAAAATGTACAGATGAGAAACAATTGCAAACCAACTACTGCATTTAGGAATCACTGATAAATGGTGGAAAAATAGAAATGAAAAAGTGAGAGAAATGAACGAAGTGCACGAGACACACCGCACCGCTGGGAGTCTGCGGTTTTCTCTCATTACATTCCTGTTGCTAAGCCCTTTAAAAGTGCTTAAGATGATTAAGTGTGCGAGAGGTAGTAGATTAGCCAATTAGTCACATCCCACGACATATCTGCATATGTACTCATGTTGTGCAGTGGGAGGTCCCTCTCTGGATGCTTGTGTGTGTGTGTTATGGGGTCAGCTACAGTAATTGCCCTTTCCCCGGTGAGTGTATGTGTATGTAGACTCATTTAGATTCCTCTGTGGTGAGCCCTCAGTTAATTCCACTGTGTTCATTATCATACTCTAATAACTAGAACGGCGGCTTTTACAGAGAGAGATGCATGCGTTAGTGCCCTAGGGGCAGGAGGTGGGTGGAAGGGGTTTTGATTTGCTTTCAGTGTCTTGAAAAGACAAAACGTAACTTCTCAATAGAAATGTCGGCATATGCTGTTTATATGTATAGGCACTTTTAAAGGTCAAATGTGTAATTTTTTACATAATACAGCGTTATGTTTTTATTACCTTAGAATGAGCTATTTCTATTTACATACACCAGGGGTCAACCCCCTTACATGGAATTCGCCATGTTGTTTCTGCGGATGATCCGCTGGTCGGGTAATAAAAAAATACATTCTGATTAATTGCGAGTGGGTCGCGGGTGGATGAGATCATGTACAAATATTAACTAAATTTCTCTAAAAATACGAATGTGTTTTAAATGAAATTTTCAGCAGGCAGACGCTAATTCGCACTCATTTAAAGGTGTGATGAAACCCGGGTTTTGAGGCCGGCTTGACAAACGATCGGTTTGAATGGGCGTTCCGCCATGAAGACTTGGAAGTAAACGCCCACTGCTATGATTGGATAGCAGTAGCGTAGTAAACTTAGTTGGAGCCTTCTGTGAATTTGGTTAGAGACGTAATGTTAGGTTACACAGGGCATATCAAGCGATCTCTAACAAAGCAACAGTGACGCAATGTACAAAAATGTTGTGCTCACATAAGATTGCTGCGCCATTCCTATCGGATCCAATATTGGCACAGCACTGCTTTTTAATTTTAGTCTCTCCGCAAATCCATCGTCAACCTGTGCCTTGTTCACAAAGGAATCCGCGGTAATGTTTTACCCACGTGAGCTGGAACTTCTTTAAAAATAAACTTCAACGCATTACTAATGTCGGAATCCGAAGGAAGGTTATGCAGCGACTTTGTTCTTCCACAACCAGGCACTGACTCCACAATATTTTGCGATCTTTAACGGCATGTTTATTGCTTGCTCGCTCTATCTGGTTCCGCGCAACTTGTGTTACTTCAGTACTGTCATGCGCGAACCAGTGGGCGGGGCTAGAGAAGTAGTCATTGATATTTTTCTGTGGAGGCGGTGTTTAACCTATCAATGACGTCATAGATAGGTGCATTCCAGGACCTGGCGTTTGCTGAGCCTGGTGTCAATAACAGCTGTGATCTCAGTAACAAGGTCATTTTCAGTTCTGACACTTACAAGATGTTTGCTTGAATACGATTCCCTCTTATATAACAAAAGCTCGGGTTAAAATTGAGGTCTTAATTCATCGCCCCTTTAAAAGAAATACGTGTGTAGAGGGGGTCGATTTCTTAAAGCAGAAATGGAGGCGAAACAGATCCGAGAGATATTTAAAAAGGGATAATTAAAAACAAAACAAAAGGAAGGAAAGAAAGATAGAAAAGTACCGTGTGGGAGCGTTTTATCGAAGTGGTTAACGAGAATGAATCAAGTGCTGGGTATGTAATATGCAACGACTGTGAGGCACTGTATGTATATGAAAGCCACAAGACTGGTACCTCAAATATGGTACATCATGTGTGTGCTAAATCGAAAGATTAGATTTAAGCATTTGCAGACATAGACAGTACTAGAAAATGTACCGTTATCCAGTCATTCGTGTGTGTTTGTGTTTTGCGTGTTGCAGTGACAGAAACGGCGATATTCAAAGTCTGAAGGGAGTAAAGCCTGTGTTTATTTTATTAAGAAAATGTAGGCTAATCTGGCCAAAGACAAACTTTTTTTATAAATAAATGTTCATTTAAAAGCATACAATCAGCATCTTATTTTACTCTCAGAGATTGGCAGATTAGTTCTAACGTAACTGAATCTGATAACATCATGCTTAAAACAAAGAATAAGAGTAATTAAAGTGACGATCGGGTGCGGGTCGGGTGCAGCTATCTATATCAGAGAAAATTATACGTGCGGGCGGGTGGATAATTTATTTGAAGCAGCAGATGCGGGTGACATTTTAGCTCATCCGCGCATCTCTATTCTACAGTATCCTAAACGGACAAACTGCTCTACAGAACACGTTTCGTAAATACGTTATCTCTTTTGGCAAAGAAGCGAAAACGTGACGACATCTTAGTCCTGTGTCAGCCACCGTAGTGCTTTGAAAGCGAGGGGTGGAGTGAGCAGGTGGTTGCAATTTACAACCTCACTGCTAGATTTCGCCAAATTTCATACACTGGATCTTTAACTAGTGTCATGTGAAACACAAGAGGAGAGGTTGTGAATAATATCGATGCTGATCTTTTTTCCATACAGTGAAAGTGGCTGACATCTTTTATGTTTTATAGAAGTATTAAAATCATTTGGGTTTGGAACAACATGAGCATAAGTAAGATTTTGGGATCATATTACATTACATAGTATACATTATATACTATAAAGTTTAGTGATCACAATACAGATTTGCTTTAAAAAACTGCGTTATCACTACGCCCTTTCAGAGCATTTTTGTCCTGAGCCTTATTTTGTGAATTATGCGAATCTTATTATCTCTCTGTTTCTCTCTCTCCATATGAAGTCATATATGAGTAACGAGCGATTGCTACTGATATTCATCAACCTCACGTGTTCAGAAGGTCTTCATTATATTAATTACTCTTATTGGAAGAATGATCATCGGCCCAATCAGAATCCATCACATGCTGAATCCAGTGATGATCAGAATCCATCGCTGGCCCGTTTCCATGACGATTAGCCTAGTAAATGATGACAGTAGGATAGGTGCTGATGGCACACTGTATCCCGCAGGGTGGATCCTGTATATCTATTTATAATAGCACAAGCTAGGCTAGACAGTGCTACAAGACTCTAATACAACCCTTCTTATGGTGCAAAATCGTTTGTTTTAATTTTAATGCATTTTCAAGCACAACATTGTGGATATTTCCTTTTTCCTTCATTGAGAAAGGATAGTGAAAGAGAGACTGGAAATCACAAGGGAGAAGATCAGAGGACAGCACCAGGAAAAGACCTCAAGTGAGGAATTGAACTCAGGTCACCGTGATGCTATCACACCATGTGTTAAAGCCTCGACCCAAGGGGGTATTTCTCAGAAACAATACCTCATTTTTGAGCTGTCTGGTTTTTTTTCAAATGCTTTGTGGGCAGCCCTATGGAAACATATTTGACACTAAAACGCTTTCACAAATAATCTCAGGGGCTATCTATTTCCACACCAATCAGCCTATGATATTGCATTTTTCATTCCAGCGCATTTTACATTGCCGTGTCAGTTAGGGTACCCAAGTGACTTCGGCATTTTTCGACTGACAATATTTTCTTCGTTTTTTATGCTTTTTATGTTTCTAAATTTAATTTGACAGTCTCTAAGCACTACTTCAGGGCTTGTTTGGCAGCGCTAATTGGGTTGGACGAACCAAGGCAATCGAGTTCTATAAATTAGGCAATATAACAAAATAATCAATACACTTAAATGTGTCACCTCAACAGCGGAATTCACATTATGGAGATAAAGCTCTTATAACCATCATGTCGTAATGAAAGAACAACCGTTTCCAATACCACTGCTGCACTTGATGTTTGCTTCATGGTCAATTGACTTGACAGTTCATCCATGCCTCTGTTAATTGAACAAGGTAAGAGGTAAAGAGATGGAGAGAATGAGAGAATGAGAGACGGTTAGGGTGGGAAAGAGGGTAGAAAAATGTGTGCAAGAGAGAGAAAGTGATTTAGCGCTAAAGCGCCATTGATTAGCTGTTCAGCGTTGCAGTGTTTCCCGGCTAACTCAGCCTCATCACAACAACACAAACACATAAACACCCATAATTGGCTCATTTAGAGATGGGAGGAGCCTCTGAATAATGGATCCAGCAAGCCACTGCTCTCTAGCAAGGGACAGCCAATGAAAAGCTGTTAACGCTGGATTTGTGTGAGTTTTCATGTGCAGTTGTGAGCTTGTGTGTCGAATAATTAATTTCTCGAGAATTGAGGAAAGATAAAGAGGCCAAAATTGGCGACAGCAACGACGCACGCTAGAGGAGAGCGTATCTGCCCGTTTTCTTTTTATTCTCCCACAGCTCCAATCATTCATCACCCCATCATGGCCTCTCGATGGAGTGGAACTGGCTGGGGGCTTCTGGGATACAGTGCTGGACAGGGAATGATGGAAGCGTAGTCACGATGTCATCACTAATCCGGGCCTCTCATCCACTGAGCTAAATCTTCATCTATCAGCCAGACCCAGCGCCATTACACACACACACACACCCGCATACAACTCAGTGGAGCATTGGGTTGGGCAGATGGAGAAAATATAGATAGAATTGGTTTGATTGGAATAGAAAAGGCCAGTGAGTTCCAGTGTGGCTGTCAGAGGGTAAGGAGGATAGATGGACATTAGGGTGTCCTCTCGCACCTTTTCTAAACATACCCACAAACAGCTTACTAAAACACATGCAAACTTTCTCCTTGGGCGGACCTATTCTGACGTCAAAATAGGAGAGAATAATTCTCCTTGTCATATTTTCACAGCTGCATCAAACCTGTACACTGGGTCTAGAATGTTCTACAGATTTATGCAAAATTTTAGTACAAATGATATTGTAATCTCAGCCTTGTTTAACACATTTTATCATGACCTCATAACGCCAGACGGCCTAAATTACCACACAAAAAATGATCACAGATTTTAGACAGAGCTGCTACCATCTGTGTAATAGTATGCAGAAAGGTTTCTGAAGGCTTTGTGCAGTGCTGCTTTATTAAATATTCATAAATTTGGGTTACATAAACATTTATTTACACATAATTAGGCCTAAGTAAAACCATCCTAGCATGCAGCATACATAGGAACTAACTCATTTTAAATAAAGCATGCTTTCTGGACAATACATAAGATAATATTCAGTGTGCAGAGGTGTAGGCAAATAGTGACTGCTTTAAAGACACTAAATTATAATTTAGCAATTAAAAAATTATAATCAATTATAATATAATTTAAGGTATTATGTAGTATATTTTTTATAATTTAATTGTGACTTGAACATTATTTTTAATTTATATTATTTTATAATAAATTATAATATGTTTTAATCACTGTGTACTGCAATGTTGTGAAAAATAAATAAAATAAATAGTAAGCAGGTGTATCCAAACGTTCTACTGGTGGTGTATATAATTCTGTCAGATGAATAAATCATTGTTTACAATGTACATAATAAATCAGCAACGATCACTGTGCATACCAGAAGGCTACTATATCAAAATACATTTGTAATTGTATCTGTTATTTTAATAAAACGTGACACAATATAACATTGGGAATCCAAAAAAATTGATTATTATGTAAAAAATGCTGTGTTAAAACACGTGTGACTGCAGTGCATGATTGGCAGCCAGAGCAACACCGCTGTCTCGTGATCTCGTGATAGTTTGATGGCATATACGTGATCTTGACGTTGTTAAGAATGCTGGTTGAAAGAAGGCTTGTTCGACTTGATGCGGCGCCGGAAGATCCGACAGGCGGATGACATCAAAGTACCGCGAGAGCGATTCGAAACCAAACATTTTATGGTTTTTCGAATGGCTCTCGCGGTACTTTGATATCATCTGCCTGTCGGATCTTGCGGCGTAAGATCAAACAAGCCTAGTTTCTTCACATCTTTTTTACAGTCACTACGAAAAATGGTCTAAATATCTAACGTAAAATGTGTTCCCTGTGGAAGGCGCGAGCTCACAACGCTTGCGATTGCTAGCCTCTCCGAAACATAACTTTTAATTTTGGGGGTATGAAGTAAATTTCACTTGTAACATTAGCTAGCATTATATCATGTTACACGGTCACTTACAGAGTACTGTTGTCCTTAGATTGTCAAGGTTGCTTAATTACACAATCCCTACCAAGCCATTTTTTTTCGTTTGTGTTGGTATAGTTAACGTTAACGTTTTGCGTCTGCGTTTCCGTCTGCACAAGAATGAATCTATCGTCGTCTACAAAGAGCCCCTTACAAGTTTATGTTCTGCATGACAGTTTTATGTACTGTATGATGTACGTCAACAATTTTTGGAAGTGCATATTTGCAGTATTACAGCAATATCACTGGTTTCTTATGTGTTTGTTGTATGTTTCTATGTCTTTGGCATAGTGTTGCCCATAGTCCAATATTTCTTTTTTCAATAGCATGTGCCTCCACTGGAAAGTGTGTATTAGACACATTCAACACATTGTGATGTGTGTAGTGTCATTTGAGCAGGAAATAAGCACCACAGACTGGCAGTGTTGTTGATTTGGCTGTTTCCTGGGGCCCGTTTCAGAAATGAGGTTTAGTTAAAACTCTGAGTAAATTAACCCTGAAATGAGGGAAACTCTGGGTTTTCTGTTTCAGAATGTGAGGTATGTCAAACCCGAGAAAGCAGGGTAACTCAAGCCCCTTTCTAAAGGAGAGGTAACTTATACTCCGAGTCAGTAACCATAGTAACTTACTCTGTGAACCTAACCTGGTCGGGAGCAGGCTTTCTTTGGTAAACCCAGAGTTTATTTCGATCTCCTCCCCCTTTTAAAGCGCAAGTGGTGTAACTCATTCATTCATTAATACAGTCATTCATGGCACACATTTTGATCATACAGAGACCATCTCAGTGACTTATATGTCATATGTGCTTTTATAGAGGATTCATGAAGAGGCTGCATTAATTCATTGGAATGTACTTTGATTTCAGGAGAGCAATTTAGGACCGAGTGGAATTTTGTCATTTCCCTGTGCATTTTTATTAAAACTGTACCGCTTTTCTTTACAGTGAATTAGATATATCAAAATATATCTCATCCATTCTTACATCAATAACATCAGCCACCGTATGTATTACATCAGAGCACGATTTTCTATGGACGATGAGAAATGACTTAATAAAGTGTATAAATAAAGTGCATGAATAAAGAAATGAATAAATACAGACATACATTCAGAAAAGAAGCGATAAAATAAACAAGTAATTTTGACGTGAAGCCATTATAACGGAAATCTGCTCAGAGCAACTCTCAAGTGCTTTCTGCCGCCATGTTGCTTTTTTTGGTACCGTTGCCATGGTGAATCGTAATATCGGAGCTCCATTGTTGATGGCTTTTTATAGTTGTGGTGCACGCGCTTAACCCAGGGTAAGCCTACCCAGAGTAAATTGAACTAACTCAAATCAGCTGTTCTGAAACCAAAAACTCTTAAAGTTTCTAATTTCTAAGTAAACCAACTCTGAGTTCAAGGTTTAACCTAGAGTTGGTTGGACCTCCTTATTGAAACAGGCCCCTGGACTGATGGATAGGCATACAGAAACGCTGCATTGACCACTAACTTGTACATTTACATTTATTCATTTGACAGACGCTTTTATCCAAAGCGACTTACAATTAGGAGAGCATATAAACATTTTGTCAATACGCCAAACAGTACCATTAGTTACAAGGCAAGGGAGAGATTTTTTTTTTAGAAACAAGACAAAGACTTTTATTGTAAGTCAATGCTGCCACCATATTGGAAAGGGCAAGACTGCCCTGTGCTGTTGTAGGGTAAATGTAAACATTACTGTGTTTGTTTATCCAAAAGACTGCAGCTCTCCCTCATTTGCATGTGTTTAAAGGGTAGTCTTGCCTTGTCCAAAATGGCGGCGAAATTGACAGCTCGTAGGAATGCTTTGCTGCGGTGTGGTGTTGTGCTTTTGGATTTGGCATAAATAGTGCAAGTCTTGTACTAGGTGTCATTGTGTCTAGCAAAAACAATGATTATGTTTTTGTTTGTTTTTAGTGTTGTGTTTGTTTTTGTTTTTAGTTTAAAAAGATGGAAAAACGAATGTCCTATAGGTACAAATAGACTTTTAACCACAGCAAACGTATATTGTTAGATGTATAACTGGCAGTAATAAATACACACTTTCTTTTTTAGCAGAGCACATTGAGGCTCGATCTATCCTGTAAAGCTCATTGATTCTGTCAAGATTCAGTGGAGAGGAGTCTTTCAACCACCTCTCTCTCTCTCTCTCTCTCTCTCTCTCTCTCTCTCTTGCGCACACACACGCGCACACACACACACACACACACACACGCGCGCAGCACACACACACACACACATACTCTTCTTTTTAACCTCCTCATGCATCCATTCCTTCTCCATCTTTCCCGTTCACTATTCCCCTTTGCACTCACTCTCTTAAAATCAATATTGATTATTATCAAGAGCCACGTCTAGTCTGTAGCACAGAGAGACAGGACACAGCATTGCTGTATTTTATTTCATGTAATCATCATCATTTCTGCTGTGCAGGAGTTACTACTTATGAGTAAGTGTAAATTGCAAGAGGGGGAAATGAATGATGTGAGGGAAATGAGTATGTGGATGGGAGGAAGGCACAAAACCTATAGGCAGCCCGTATTGATTGTTTTTATGAAGTGAGGAGTCTGTGTGTTAAAGTCACATGGCAACTTTATAGGCTAAGTTTCCATTATAGTGCTAATGCATTTGAATGATCCTTTTCATTCAACTGTGTTGAGCGTAATTGTTGTACATTTTAACATTGATTATATTTAGTGGATTCGTATGAGTGTACTTGTACATATGTGTGTATGTGTGTGTCCTTTTGTGGTTGGTGCTCCATCACACAGTTTCTGATTGGTCCATGATTACTATTGACACTCTGATGATAGACATGAATAAAAGTGACTGTGATGAGATAAGACTTTTACTAGGCTATCTCTCACCCACCTCAATAGGCCATAGTGTGTGTGTGTCTGTGTGTGAGTGAGTGACTACAGGACAGGCAGTCAGGGAATGAGAGCCGAGTGAAATGGCTCGGGAAAGAGATATGGTAGCTCATATTCAGTAGGTTTTCTGTAGCTGTCGCTGAAAGAGCTGGCGCAATTTGGCACTTTCAAAGTCTGCACAATCCATCAAAAAAGGGGGTGGGACTTATTACCCATATACCTTATTGTTAATATACTAATTGGGGCCACTTATGAATTTTGCGATTGTAAGGGAACTATAAATCCACTTGCGGTATGTGGTTTGTGTTCTTGTCTGTTAAACTGACCCTAGATTTGTTATTTGAAAAGGGGATGATTTGGAGTTTGTTGAAAGAACATTTTCCAGTAGGAAAAATAAATAGAGAGACAGACAGAAGAGGGAGTAAAACAGAGAAAGAAACTTAAGAGGTCAACTGATTGTAGAGAGACCTATAAAAGTTCCATTAACCTGTTCAGAGTTAAGAGCCCATTCAACTCCACTACAGACAACTATCACAAACAGAACATCACCATAAAAACGAAACGCACATACACACATTACACTCAGACCTCTGCTATCTCCAACACACTTTATCTGGCCCAGCCACAAGCCCTGCATTTCCTCGGAATGAGTCACAACACAGAGACGCCAGCGTGTACGTATTGAAGTGTAGGTGTTTGTATGTGCGGGATTTAATGTGCTTGACTCCCACACTCAAAATGATTGGCTTAAACACAAACAATGAGTTATCTTTAAAGTTTTGCGTTAAGAATTGAAACCCAGGTCCACCCCCCATGCGTCCTGTCCTCTCTCTTTAATCCCCTTCCTTCCTGTTGTGTAAATCTTCCACCTTTTCATAAATCTATTCCTAATCCATGCAAGTTCAACTATCCTAACATACACTTGAAGCCAGATGCATGATCCTGTTATTTTGTGCTTTTATTTTACCCACGAGCATGTGTTTTATAAGCACAGCTCAGTTGGTGATGGAAGATTCTTTTAGTGTCAGTAAAATAATAATATTATATATTCACTTCGATCCCAGGGGATTGCATGTACTCAGATGTATACAAATGTATAGTATAATGCAATGTAAGTCGCTTTGGATAAAAGCGACTGCCAAATGCATAAATGTAATGTAAATGTAAGTGCTATTCTTTTGTTGGAAGGTGTAGTCCGGGACACGTGAGCAATAAAAGAACGTTGCTATGAAACAAAAATAAAGTCCGCTGTAGCTTTGTTAGTTTGTTAAATTGTGTAAATTGCAGAGGTATTGACTATTATATAGATATTATATCACTATTTCCGTGAAGGAAAAAATCTGCCAATAACTTCAGTAGTTGTTGCTATGGTGCTTTTAAGTGATATTGTAGATACTTTTGTTGCTTCTAATCTTTCTACAATATTTTTCTATGACCTTCTGTGTGATTTTTTGTGAATACTTCATGATACTTGCTTGTTGCCATCTATATGTGATGATAGGAGCAAAAAAGTGTTCCATGAAGCTTCATAGACTCAAATGAAAGCTTAAGCATAGTCAATGCACAATAGCGTATGTCTTGAATCTCTAACAGGAGCGTGTAGAGGGGGAAAACCAGGACACCCCTGTCATGCGCCAATGATTCTCCTGTCAGAGCGTGCCTTGTCCTGTTGCCGTCTGGGGGTTGGGGGTTGGAGCATATCGGACACAAGTAAAAGGGCCAGAGAGCTGTAATGAAAACACATCACTTGTTCCCAGGGCTGCACCATCACAGGCCTACAGTACTCACATGCAAACTTATCTACTTGCATAGAATTCTATATGAACATCATTTGTGTATTAGTATTTTGCCTTTATTGGTAACTTAGACATGATGACATGATGTGTTTTAAGGTAACATTATTTTGCTTGAACAATTACAGTGTATTCATTGATGTTTGTCAGCATGCATGTTCATATTTTACAATGGTTTGGATTTCTGATATAGGGCTAGGACAGGATGGGAAAACTCGGGGTCTGGCGTAGTTGTCATGCAGCTTGGCGGCATGGTTGCCGAGTAATAAAGCGTCGTGCTGTAAAATAAAACGAGGTGTGGAGAGAGCTGGAGAGCACTGCAAAGCCATTGGCTCCCTGAGCCATCATAAAACAATAACTCACTCCTATAAAACAGTGCTTATTAAATTATTTTAGACAATATCGCATGATTTGGGCACACTTCAACTGAGCCTCGCTGTTACTGCAGCAGGAGAAAATAAAGGGGTCTGGTCAAACGAATGGCAAGTTTAACAATATTGGCACTTAGCTATATACTTTCTTGTGATATGAGTAGACAAAACAAACAGTTACTTAATAAGGTTTAAGCTTTTAATACCAGCAAGAACGTGTTTATATGTTATAATAGAAACTAAATGTTGAGAGGTTGAATTTCACACACTAGTTTGCATATAGATGCAGTAACGCATTGAGAAGCAATGTGATATTACTTGTGTTAAACGATACATTTGGGGGTCACACCCTGTTACCGATCTGTGTTAACTGACTAGTGCCAGGACAAGGTAGGGGAGGTGTCACCATTGAAATATTAGACAACCTTGATTGATTTTTCATCGTTTATAGCTCCAAATGATTTTAGTGGTTGTTGAAAGATGGATGTTGTCTAAAAGAGAATGTTTTTGCAATTTCTTTCATCATACTTCGAAATGACTTAAACCATGCGTCCCGGCAAATTAAACTTATCCAAATCATCCAAATAACAATTTTACAGTATGCTCACCACATTCTCTGTGTACATTGTATTTGAGTTAAAAGCAGATTCTCTCTATATATTGCCTAGCCGTTAACAGAACTCAATTTGCTTCAATTTGGTGCTTACAATAGAGTATAAAGCCATGACAAACTACAGACATCTAAGACTATTAGTGTGGCTCTGTAGGCATGAGAAATATAATGTTATAATCAATACAGAAAGGTTATATGTCCTTACTAAAGTGAGAGAACATGACATCTCTTGCAAAGGCTTATCATTAATTAGTCTATAGAGTAAGTTTTACAAGGTAACCTCTCAGTATTTTCAAGACCAAGATAATAGAAACATTAATTCAGCTTGAGCTCCATCGATTAGCATTAATGATCTTGCATTTTGGGATTTAATGAAAATCAAATATTTTAGATAACAACATCAGAATACAAATGTGTATATAACTTCAGAATCGTCTTGGTAGCTCAATTTATGTCTCTATTTAATTTTCACAAAATAAGAGTTTTTTTGTGATTCTTTTTTTTTTACATATTATATGTTATATGTAAAACAGTTTACAACAAGCCCAAGATCCACCCATAACTGTAAGATTAACAGACAAACAAGGAAAAGTAAAGTGTAATTAGTCAGAAAATTGTAAGACAGGTAGATATATAAGTAAACCAAGCTGGAGTATCTGGTACATCATGGTTTCAGCATGTCCGTGAGAGTTTCAGTGAGGTCAGAGTTTTTGACTTCTGTGTGTTTTTGTAATTTTTGAATTAATTTGAATATTTTAGAAGCAGCAGCAACTCATTCTAATTCACCAGGAAGATGTGGAACTATGTCTTTAAGCAATTTTAATCAGTATTTAATGATTCATATGTTGACTCCGCAGACCAGCCGACAGGAGCGATTCTGACTGCATTCTGAACATTGACCAGGTTATCCACATTTCTAAATGAAAAATGAATGAAATGTAAATGAAAAGTGTGGGGCCATCGACCGGCTGCTCCTCTGATATGTGAATCCATCAGTATAGGCAATGAAGAAGCTGTGTAGCAACTATTGCAATTAAAGCTCTTGAAAATGGCCACAATAGATCTAGAACGAACGGCAACTGAGAGAATGAAAGAGCGTAGGAGAATAACTAGGTGATTACAAATATAATTTTTTATATCTCTGTGGTAAAATTTATATTTTCAGTTAAAGACTGAACAATAATGAGCTAATACACACATATTTTGATATCTTGCATAAATATGTTTTTGTTTCAGTCTGAGCTAAAGACTGCTGACAGTGAAAGCCTTAACTGATTGAAAATAAAGCAAGACAAGTTAAATAGCAAAGTTTTATGAGAGTGCTTATGTACAGGACTGAGTTGCCCAATTTTGTCACCAGATGCTCGGAAGATAATGCAATGACAATCCCTTGTAGAGTCATTTTTTAAGTTGAAATATAAAACCTGATCTTTCATTAAGACATGCTAGAGAAATGCTTGAAACAATGACGATTACCATAGTGAAAAAATAAAAAAAAGATTTTGGTAAATGTAGCCGTGCTCTATGCAACTCCATTATTTATTAATATTACATGTTTAATGTCAGAATACCTGACCTTTTTAACTCTCCTTAACCTCACGACCTGTGCAATAATGTTTTGCTTAGGCTTTCCATAGTAATTCCCGAAATGCCATATTTAGCTCATTGTGTGCCTTTAATCCAGTAGGCTGTATCTACTATTTAAAGAATTGAATTTGTGGTAGCAGAAGACAGAAATATTTTTGCAATATTTGGTTCCTGCTTATATCTTGTTGCAAGAGAACTAGCAAATTAGGTAGGAAAGGTAAAGCACAAGGTTTGCTAAATTACCAAAGAGCGGTGGCCCAGGCCCAACTGGTTAACACTGGTGTATAATAATATAATTATGTAAGATGAGTTGCGGGTAAAATATATAAATGAAATGAGGTTTGCAAGAGCTAATAGGCCATCATGCCAATTGTGTGCCAGTAAGATAGGCTATTCCATGCATGCTTGCTTTCCATTGAATAAATTATAAGGGTCGATGTTGTCTTCTTACCTAACGGTACATTGTTTCTTCCATTTGAAAGAAACGGTCTTCGGTGCTCCGTAAATAACGTTGATAGACACCAGTAGTATGACTTTCACATACGATCTGATTGATTTAATGTGACCTCTGCTTTCTTAATGCTATTGGATGGCTATTAAAGCAGATGAAGGCTCAGATTGTCCCGTGCACTTGTGCATTAATTCCCCATTCATCATCATTAGCCGGTGAGCGGTCTATTCACGCCCATCTCTGCCTGTTGTAAATGAGAACGTAAACAGGGTTTTAAACAGTCGTCGCTTTAATATGGTCTAAATAGACACATGCGTAATACCGCACCAACCTGTCTCTCAAGAAAAAGCAAACGAGATGTCAAATCTCATTCTCACAATTCTTACATTCATCTTTATCGTTCTTGTTTTTTAAGTGCTTCTGGTGTGTTGTATTTTTACAGATTATTTCATTTATTTGTTTGCCTTTTTTATTTTTCAGATGGTAGCCCTACAACCTCATGCACGTGACCACAGATGCTAAATAATCTGTCACACAGGACAGATTCTTAAATGCGCTGATAATAAAACTGCTTGGTTTAACGTCACGGGGCGGAGGTAGACACTGAAATAACTATAAAATGACATTTAATTTATCCCGCATTTCAATTGGTGCAGGTAAACTGGCTGCGGAACGCGCAGAAAGTGTCGCATTTTAAGTAGGCCTATCCAACAAAAAATTATTGGACAGTGGTAAACTATCACCTCTGTGGTATTTATAGTTTTCTTGTTCTTTTTAAAAGTGGTATTATTATTCATTGTCAATTTAGTCGTTGGTCATTTTCCTACCTGCGCCTTTAGTGATTTAATGTAACGCAGAGCATAAATCCGTCTTTGAGTTAACTGCCCCGTTTAAATGGCGTAGTATTCCAAACATATGCATTTTAATCAACTTGGTCACACTTACAAGAACTGCTTCTAATAAGGCCATCAATCACATGCTCAACCAGGACCTTCTGGCGTAGGCTCGTGTGTTTTTTTATGTTGGGGGTGGATCATGGTGGATTGGCTGGAGTGGAGGGTGGTTGAATTGTTTGGGCAAGCGATCACTAGAATTGTTAAAAGATAAATATTTCAATATTATTATATAATTTCAACCCATCTAAATTGTCATAAAAATATATTGAAGGCATTGTAAAGAACATAAATATAGACCTATAGAAACAGCTAGATAGGCCTATTATTATTATTTTTCTACAAATAAAATGCAATAAGAATATCTAAAACTGCAATAGATTTTATTTTTCGTTAATATTCTCTCTTTTTTCTTTGGTAAGTGTGTCATATAGCCAATATGCAGCCTTCTGTTTTATCTCTAGAAGCCTCAATTTGCCGTTCCAAGTGCCACAATTATGCGGCCAGCCCAACTAATTAGCGTGAGTTGATTGGTAAGGTTGAAGGCACAATTGATCTTTAGCATTCCAATATCTCCTCAAGACATTTTATGTCTTTCTTTCTATTAACAGCCCCAGAATATGGCTTGTGCTAGCGGTACCTGGGGACTCCTTAACTGTCAAAAACTGTATGTCGAAGCTATTAGATGGCATCGTTTTAGTGTCACATGGCAATGGAAACGGAGTCCTTGTTTGAGACGAAGTTGATAACACAGTGCAATTTAAGATCATACCAATGTTGTAATTTACGTTCAGGTTTATTCAATTATTTCTCTTGTATGCCGCTTGTATTGACTTCTATTTTTAGTTTTTAGTTTCTTCACGAGACTTGAGAGTCCTAGAACATCTGGGAAAATACACCTGTAAATACCTCATCAAAATAAGATTGCATAGTTCTAGCATATTGCTTCATAATTAATACCATAACATTGCTTCAAATAATAATTTTGGTCTTTTGGAATGACCAGTAGAACGTTTGTGTGTTTTGGTTTAAAATAAAGTTTATTATAAAATTCGGTGTAATCAGAACAGTACTGACCCCTTTCTCGCATTTACCACAATCAAAACCCACCTCACTTGCAAATGTTCGACAAAACACGAATATGTGAAATGTACATTAATTTAAAAAATGGATGATGCTAAAATTTAAATCAGTATACATACATGTAAATACAACGAAATAAATAATGTTGTCTGATGTTCATGAAAATACAATTATTTATGTTTAATGTAACGCTATTTATGTTTCATTTACTTGTGTGTGCGTGCGTTTATTGTATGGTGTGCTTGATAAAGGTTAAGCCAATAGCAATGCTGAATAAGGATGGCACGAGATGGGGTGAAGGGGTAAACGTATTCGTCTGACGGGATGCTGGTGAGACAGGCATCTCCGACTTGCCCCAATTTGCCGCATGTGATTGTCCAAGGGATCTCTTGCGCGTCTTCTCCCGTCGAGCATCGCATTGAGTTTCTTAATCCGCTCCCCTGGCGCCTTGTTACCGGTTTGGCAGACAAGTTTCTGAGCGTGCCGCATTATCATTAATTCAACATTCAAAATTTCTCCCATCCGAATACATCACTCCTTAATTTCCCTCGCATCTGCACATTTCGCTGTGCTACCGGGACCGGGTGTTGGTGGAGAAATAATGAGTCAACCGTGCTCGGTTAACAAATCCCCTTGTTAAAAAGCAAGATGAAAAACATCGTTTTAATATGAAAGAAACGGCATGTGGGTCAATTTGTACGTATGAGAAAGAGTATAGGCCTATAAATTATTGTTATGATAAGCATTTGCGCTATATTCTCCAGCCATTAAAATTTGTATAAATAAATATGACATTTTTGTTCATAGGTTTTACTTCAAATGTAATTGCTTTAATACGATATCTCTGTGAAGAACACCTAATCCAAAGATAGTTTTAAACTAGAAGTCCGTGGCCTACATAAAGAAGGCTTTGCTTGCACAATATGTAGCTTCTTTACTGGAAATATCCAGTTTTGAAACCTTATATAAAGCAGATTGCTTTTGTGTTGTGCGCAGTGCTTTGGGTCGTTCATGCGTTGACGTAATAATTAAATATTGCCAAAGTTCCCAAAGTTGATCCGAATAGTGCCCGAAGAATTCGGAGCCCTTGATATTGTCTTATCTCGTCAGTGGCACTTCCTCTCTCTGGTCCAAAGAGACTGAAGATGATTTGCTGAGAACTGCGGGCGAGAACGTAAGGAAGGCATCAGTCCGGGTCGTGGGTGAGCAAGAGAAGTCTGCGTTGTTGGACCTCTGTGGGAGCCCGTTTGACTGACTGGCAGCATGACAGGCAAGGCAGGAGCATGGGCTTCCCCCGGGACCGAGCCCATGACCCGGGCTGGGGTACAGTGATGGGTGTCTAAAGGCGCACAGCAGGTCAGGACGCGGGTATGGATGCGAAAGAACGCGAAAACTGTCCAGCGAGCGCAGAGGGTTGGTGAATGGACTCCCGGTGGCAGAGGCGGAACCTGCTACACCACTTAGTGGAGAGTAGTAAGGTAGAGGAAGATGTGATTGAAATGGATAGGGCAGACTGCCTGTGGCTGCAGCATGGCTCATCATATAGGTGTAAAAGGCGGGGTCCGCGGGATGCGGCCAAGTCATAGCCAGCCGCTGTCTTTTATCCTTCATGCGACGGTTCTGAAACCAAACCTGAAACCAAAAAGAGCAAATTAGTTATATTTGATAGTAAAATGAATGAGGCCTAGTCCACATAACAGCCATATTTTGATATGAAATGTGCTGCATGTGAATTTATTGTTTAACAATATATATTTTTTGTTTTTGTAATTTAAATATTCTGATAATTCACGGCTGTATTAGTTGGGTTGTTCATGTTGTTTGTAAACAACGAAAAATTAATGGTGGATAGATCATAATAAACTCTATGGAAATAAATTTCACCCTAATCAAAACATTTATCTAAAAAAATTTAGCCTACGTTTAAAAATATTATAGGTTAACGGGTAAAATTATCCAAATAAAGAAAAATATACTCAGAGGTTGACTTTAAAAAGAAATCAAAATAAAGAATATCCACTTGTAGAAAAGTCTGTTTTTTCGCTGCCGGAGAAGTACAAAAGATCAAAGATTCCTCCTTAACAGGAAAAATTCAACCATTTTTTCAAATATAGTCTTATTGGTTACATTCATTTGAACAAACAACACACCCTCGAGGTGACCTATAGTAATGATAATATGGGAGCGCAACCATCTGTTTTTACATGATGTTGAAGGAAAACCTGGAGCTCTGGCTCCGTCACCAAGGTCGACAAGTATTGACATAACTAAATTTAAACCAACATCTCTTATTATTAATACCTAAAGGGTTGCTATAAAATAGAATAGAATAATACAGTACCTTTATGGTTGTTTCCGGTAAATTTAGGGAAGCCGCCAACTCGCACCTGCGTGGCCTGGACACGTAATTTTCCCGGTAAAACTCTTTCTCCAGTCGTGCTATCTGCTCCCTCGTGAAAGCTGTTCGATAACGTCTCATCTGGTCAGAACCATAGCTGAGAGCCCCAGGGCCTGAACCCAATATACTGTTATCCACGCCGAGTTCTTTACCGTGGTTCGGTGAGCTCGTTCCCAGTCCTTACAAACAACAAACATGACAGATTTTAACACTTAACATACATTACAAATTATTTATCTATACCGGATTATAAAAAGGTCACCACTGGAGAATCTCTTCTAGTTTCATTATTATTTTACTAAAAACAAATGGTATAGGCAAATTTTTTCGAATCAATATGGTGTATTTATTATTAGGAAGATGACGCAGAGGCAGTCTAAATAATGGCGTAGACTGATAATCCATTGAAGAAAGGATGAATAAATGACCATTTTCTATAATCTAATAAAACTGAATTTGTGGAAAATTAAGGAAAATATGCGAAAACATTGTGCATTATTTTTCATGATTGTGCATTCTATATAAACCCTTACTTTTTTCTGCACTATTGAAATGACAATTTTTGACAATTTATATACATTTAGTCGGAACTAGGGCAAATATGCACCGAGGGGCTGAGGTGAAGCATTTGAAAACATCATGTAATCCTATTTAGAAACTAAGCGTTCGTGAGCATCGTTTTTGTATAGCCAATTATTCCACAAAACGAAAAGGTAAGTTACTGAGGTTTCTGTTACATGACATGACAAATTAAATGGCTGGACGCAACACCACAGACAAACTGTGGCATTGTAATTGACTCATTCAAAATCTTGCAATAAAATAATAGGTGATGACAATCGAATGCACTTTCTAGCAGTATGCGATGAAATGGGTGTCTCAAACATGGTTTTGTTGTTTTTATTAACGCAATTATTCGTATAAATAAAAAGTAAATAATAATGAAGTCATCGTTTTGTTTACCGTGTCCACTTGGGTAATCCATGCTCTCTGGGGTACAGCTGACATCTATTTCTTCATAGAGGTCTGATTCCGCATCTGAGCTGCTGCTATCTTTGTTAGGGATGTCTGACAGCTTTCTGTCCGGTGCAGAGGGTTTACTGTCAAGTGCCATATCTCCGCACTTTGCGATACGTTGTCCCTTTATCGCTTCTTCTAGGTTTCGCGAATAAGGCACGGGGCCGGGGCTTAGGCTGTTCTGGTGAATCGGTTTGTCCGTGTGCTCGCGCATGGGGTCTCCAGTAGCCTCCGACAAATTTGAGCCAGTTCTGCCATTCTGACCACCCTCAGCGCGCAACAGCATGTCCTTACTGCTGTCCATAACCGATAGATGAAAGCAGGTGAGCAAGTTTCCCGGTGCTTGGTAAGCTAGGTTGGATCACAAAACGCAGACGATCAGCTGTGCGATGCAAGCGCTCGAGAGTGCTGCACGAGCTCTGGGAGGGAACACCATTGCCCTCTCTCTCCTCCAGCGCTGTCATTCTTAATAGGGCAGTCGTCATAATAGATAGCTCAGTGACGCCACGCGTCGATATGGAGTGAATAAACAGCGGGAGAGTAGAGACAGAGGGTGAATTTAAGGCTACTCCACACAAAACATCAGCTAAACAGACCAGGACAAAAGCTGCACCAAATCGCTAGCGCTACTGTTCAAGTGAATGTTTTCAAAGGCATATATTGGCTAGGCTATAGTTTAAGTGACTTCGTTCCGACACATTTGCCATACTGATCAACCTTTCTGCCTTTTTGGAAAAAAAAACCCGATTCAAAACCACACTCAAACCGTTTCTCAATGCTCATCACGCATTATACCGTAATAAATTGAAATCATGGCTGAATACCACACAAAATGAAACAATATCATATAGTGCCAAAATATGTTTCGACCGAGGCTACAGCATTTTTTAATATTCATCTATATTTTTGATGGGAGAAAAACAACTGATTTCCATTATCGAGGACAGTTAAGGTTTGAATATGGTAAAACCCTATTATCTTCCTGTCTTGCGCACACTTGAATAAGAAAGAGTCATAATGGTAGACTTCAGGAATATATTAGCACATGTTCTTCTCCGATCACAGTCACAGAACACAGTCAGTGCGCGTTGGAAGACGTCAGATTGAATGAGAATATTCAAAAGATGAGGAGGACTGTCTCTCACTCAGCAGCGTAATTTGAACTGTACACGTTCCATTTCATCTTTAAGCGTCATGCTCTCACGCACCATATTATTCCTCATTTCTCCCGTCCTAACGCGGTCTTCCAAAGTGGTGTCAAGTAAAGTGCTAAAAGGTCAATTTTCCGTGACCAGGAGTAAGAATAACAGACTATTTGACATTTAATTAGATTTGTTTGAGCCGGGCCGACAACGCATACCCTCACCGCCTACTGGTGGAATTAAGGCGCGGCTTTCCAGTTTCATTAGAAATAATATTAAACGTTTTAATTTGAACTTTCCAAGTTTTCGTTGATTACAGTCCATATTTAATAGTGTATTTAATTATTACACGACGTAAATGATAAAGTTATATAAATATTTGTTTGTCAATATTATTCGAAATATTGGGCCACCAAAACCTGCCCATAATGTATCGTTACATACGTTTATGGTCAAAGATATTGTCCATTGTGAAATCCAAAATAAAAAATGTTTCTATGTATTATTTACGTATTTAATGTTGTCTAAATTCTTCTAACAGATTTTGTAATACAGAGTAGCAGAAAGATTGTCGAGGATGTTTTTTTCTGACTTTTTTGTTATAATGTCTCCAAGAGAAGGAAATTGAAATCACTGAAACTGACATAGTGCCAAATACTGTTCAGTTCTTGGTCATTGAGAAAAACACAACTTTAGAGACCTATGCCTTTTTACGGCTCCATGAGACGAATCTGTCGGATACATTATAACGACAAAGATAACGCAGTGTACTGCTTGCTTTTCGGGAGGAGGCCGCACCCTCCCCCTCTTTGATGTCAGAGTTTAGACTGTAAAAATTCACTACAAGCCATGATGAAGTTGAATAGTTTTAAAGAATATAGCATACGAGGCTTTGAACTTTATATTACTTTTCAACCCAAATTGCTTTCATCGTTTTCGGTGGCGTAATACAGCCCGCTACAACTATGTGGCTTTCCTTTTAACCGCACTTAACAACACTGATGATGCGCCACGGAGTCAGCAGTAGAATCATAACCTGATGTAATTAGCTCAACTTCTTTATCTTAATTACACGCAAACCACAGGTCTCTCTGCAAATAGAAACGTTCTGAACAATGTTCGTAACTATTGCAATACTCATGCTGTATTGCTTTCTAATGTATCTCGGAGATTAATCAGAAAGCGTATAATGTTAAGAGGGGGTCAGTCAAGTCATTTGTTAGCCTATCACGTTTGTGTGTTTCTAAAACGTTGATGAGATTTTTTTATAGGCTATTATTGATTACAAAGCCATTCCTAATAATTTCGGGATTCTCGAAAAGGATATATTTGTATGTTTTGAAAAAAAATCACTTTGAACCGAAGGTCAACACTGCGTCTTTCTCCAGGTTGTTACTTCTCTCTCTCAGCGCATGGGAAACGGGATGTTTTATAAGTGCTTCAGCAAATAACCGCCCTGTTTTATATGAGAGCAAGTGGATAGCACACGCATATTGGAGAGTGACGTCACAAGCTCGATTTGTGTGGACGTTGTGACACTTCTTCTCTGAGCTGTCCTCGTGCGCCCTCACCCGTTAGAACATATAAGAGCACATTCTCTCTCTCCCTTCCTCTCTCTGTCTTTTCAATTTCCAAGTTCCCAGTTTCATACTGATTATTTTTACATACAGTATTGCCAAACCATAAATATACATACGTATCTCCCGCTCTTGTTTGTTGTCATGTTTCCAATACAGACCTACTCTTTAGATTAATAACGATATCTAAATAAGATATCTTAATATTGATAAATCAGATAACTTGACTGTTGAAAACTTGCCTTTTGACTCTTACACAGGCGAATATTTCTTTACCAAGTTTTATTTAATCGGACTAGATATAATCTGTTTAAACAGATATAGCCTGATTTTGGAGTAGGCCTATGTCTCGTGAACATGGACTCTGGCATTCCGTGGATCTCGTTTTGTGTACATTCCTAAACCACCAATAAACCTTTTGTGGGCGGTCCTTGCAGTCGTCCTTGAACTTTACACATTAAGATAATGGTCATTTCTCTTGTGGAAAGAACGCCCTCTTCAAAGAGCGTTTTTCTAGATTACTACATCTGAACGCAGGTTTAAGGCTTTCAATCAGATGGGCATGTTTGCGTGAAATATCAATTAGTTTGTAGGCTAGGCCTGCCTATTTGTATGTGGCACATTTCCATACGCACTCTAGCAAATGTTACATTTACACACTCAATATAAATGAAAAATTTAAGAAGACTACTAAATTATAAATGACCTTCCACCACACATCGTCGTCATGGATTATCTCCAAAGGACTCACTTGGATTATTGACCATTAACATTATTGTAAATTTGTCTAGTTTAGAATTAAACTTTAAGTAAAAATATTTTAAAATGAGAAGTGTTTACGTAAAGGTAAAGGATATACAGTTTCTCACGTCTTTTAAAAAGCGCATATTATACTTTTCAGTTTTTGTTACTTGTACTTCCGTATAAGGAATGACATCACTTTCCTTATTCAATCTGCAAGGAATTAAAAAGTGCATTTGATTTATAGGTTGATGTCTATTGTTAAACTTTCCTTTTTGTGATTACACAATTTCTATTCAGGCTTCTGTCTCCAAAAGGCATTAAACAGTCCATTTTTAATTGTAAAATTATAGCATGTACAGTCTCACGAAGGAACACAAACGACTTTTTGCTTTCTCAAATTACTTAAAATAATGTTAAACAATTCATTAAAAATTTGCTTAAATTTTTATTAATCCACGTGTAACGTACCCAGCCCATTTGTACTGGGAAAACATTAATGGCTTTAAATAAAACTGCAGGGATATTAAGATGTGAAAATGTGAAAATAGTTCCAACGCTATACATTACGCATACAAGATAAGTTATATTTAACCTTAAATGCATTTATTGTTAAATGCTAGATTCATCTGAGTTAATGATGTTATACGTATAGATGTTTCATGTCTACATTTATTGCCTTTTGTCGATCATTTTAGTTTTCTACGACGCACGGTATTTGTGTTGAGTTTTTATTTTAATTAAACGAGAAACCAATGGGCCTTAAGAATGAAAATATGTTTTAGTCAACCCGGTTCAAGTCTGCATGGTGGCCACCGTGACTGTCACACTGGAGACAATGCAGATTTACGAGGGATTACAAGAGTTGATGCATAATTTTAGTAGGATATCTAAGAGAATCTTAACGTTTTATTCTTTCGATTGTGCTTCCTAGAGTTCAGTAACATAATGATTTATATAATTTGGGTGATCGGTAACACTTTACAAAAGTGCTGTATTGTTAACAGTTAGTTAATGCATCTTCTACATAACGTATTAATTTTAGTTCAAGTTAATTTATACATTTACGTTTTTTTTATCAAACGTTGTAACTGTTAACAGTTAATGCAACACGAACATGAATAATTGTATTGACAATAACAAGGATTAATGCATGTTGAAACATCATATTGCTTTTTGATAGTTCATGTTAGTTCATACATTTACTTATGTGAACAAATACAACCTTAAAATGACTTCCAGATCCGCCCCTAGGCTTTCCACATGTCCTCTCGATGTTTAACAACAGTGTCCAACTTGAACTTGACCATGGCTTACACAGACTGTATTCTCAGCCCTTCATATACTTTTTAAGTTCCAGAGGATTCTTTTGCTTTGTAAATGTGGGCATTGTTAGCAGCATGCAATGTAAAGCTTTCAAAATAAAATGCTACAGAATGCACACAAACGCGTTGCCATTAGAGAAACCTTTGTCATATGCAGTCCTTAAGGGTCCATCCAAAAGACACCAACATACACTTAAAATCTGTTGGAAACTTTTCATTCATGTTAGTATCTTCTACAACTTAAGTTTAATTACATTTTAATATATTGTACTTGAGCTTTCTAATATAAATAGTTTGCCGAAACTTCAGCGGTTTAGTTTTACTCAAAGCGCGAAATTATCCCCCCCAAAATTTAACGACTTTCTTAAATATGTTAAATCACTTTCAGAACAATATAAATGGTCTTTATTCCAATTTAAAATGATGACTTATCATAACTGATATAGATAAATAACTACATGTGTTATCGGACCATGTTAACACCGAGGTTGAAGAAGTGGGCCTAGCACGCACTATCTGTACATTGCTCGATTTGAAATGGAGTACTTTATCATTGCATCATCTTTACGTTCACATTTGTACTTTATGGTGCTGTGTTCTGAGTAAACAAGTACGCCATACTTGATATACTGATATCCTACTGTGTAGCCTTCAGATAACATAACACACTAGTCATATTCGTTTTAGGCTACATGTGCTTTCGTCTTTGAGCTTGTGTTTCATCAATATTTAAATGTATAAATTTGTTTAAAGTGCATTCAAGCAACATACAAAAAACAGTATGGTGTGCCCCGAAAAATAATCCAAAATTTCTGAGTTTCGTTAACAGTTTAGCCACATGCACTACGTGATTAATAAAGAAATTGATATTTCGTATTTGTTAAAAAACGAAATGTAAATATATGATTTACATTATATGTATGCTGGGTTGTTTCAGCCCATGGTAAGATCACACCCATGTGCTCAAACAACCAAGCATTTTGTGTATAGCACAATTGTTTAGATACAAATTTCAGGAAGAGCACGGACAGCATTTTTTCCTAAGAGAAAAATAAATTAATCTTATTTAAATTAATAATTTAAAATGCGGATCAGATCAATCGATAGCCTTTTAATTTCCATTTAGGCTACTCGTTAATGTAACAATGATCCAACAAAATTAAGAAACTGCTAAGCTATGATTAATATCTGACGTATTTTTGTAACAACAACAAAAAAATGTTTACTCTATATTATTTAATATGCATAATGCGTCTATCTCCAGAAATCAGAGACAAAGTAGGATGATAAACGCATGTAATTTCTGACCTTTGTTGCTATACTGCATAACATAAACAGTGGTTTGTAGCTATCTAAATGGTAAAATACGAATTTATAATAGTGGATTTTAAAAGTCAGTAGTTGAGGCAAACAAGATAAAATAGTTTTAAAGATATTAAAAATATATTGCAAATAATATGTATTTACTCTTGCGTTGCTGTTCAAATACAGTCATTAGGATTTCCATGTTTTTGACATATTAACTGTAAAATAAATATATATACTCAATAATATAATATTGAGAAATTTATTATGACACCTTGCTATTGCCGTAAAGTCATTTTTATCTTATAAGTCAACACTCTTAGTGCTCCTCAATATTTAGAATACAGTTTAATTTAAACTCTTATATTTGCATTCTACAACTTAAATTGCAGTGCACTAAAACGATACTAGTGGTCAAATTTAATGATTTTGACAAAATGATTCTATAGCTTTAATTTCATTTTTAAGTCAAGTCTTAAACATAAAAAGAAATGCGCTTTTATTTGTTTATACACTTCAAACGTTCGATAGCTTCAGAATTTCATTACAATGCTAATGACTGCGTTTATATTAAGATGTGGAAAGTATTAAAAAACGAAAAAGACATATGGTTTAAATGCCCGGATATCATTCATCAATTAAATAGTGTTAATGTTGTGGATTTTTTTTGTCTACTTTGGTGTAAAATTTATAGATAAAAAAGTAAATGTTGAGCAATCAATCAACATAAATCTAATTTACCTACTGAGAAAATTAAAAGTAGCTGAATATAAGGATTCGTTCCGATATCGTTTTTTCTTTAAAAAATAATATTAGCGCGTACAAATTCTCATTGTTCGACATTTCTGCAAGACAGTTCTGAAAATTTTCATTCGAACTAAACAAATCACAACCAAATGTAGAAAAATACAATAATTTCGCTACATTTGAAAAGGAACTTTTATTTCATATGGGAATGAATCCACCGGACATCAACTTAATTCGACACTTTTCACTCCTTACCGAAATACACGGTTTGCAAAGGGAATACATGGTTTCCTTTGCATTCAATTCTACGTCTATTTGTGCATAATCAAAAGAAAAGCGTTGAAATTGTACATTCGTTCTTCACAAATTTGCTAACGTTTGGGATACAAAGTGGCAGGCCAGTAAAATGCTTAAAAAGTAAAAAGCTTTGAGGCATCTCATTCATCACAGATTTCTCACCATTCGACTCTTCTCCTTTGTAAACCTTTTAGGCTGATCATCAAAGTCTGAATAGGCCAACAGGCACCGCGTCGCGGCCAGACGGCAACTTTCAACTTGACCTTGGCCGGCAGACACGTCAGCCCATACGTAAAATGCAAAGACGAATACAGGGGGTGTTCTCTGTCTCCGCATCTTGTAAACAAAACGGAAGCCGCCGCAGCAGGAGAACAGGCCACGTTTAAAAAATGGACCTTTTCTTTTACTGCCATTTCGGCATCGAAAAAACGCAAAGATTTCGCCGCCCGTTAAATGTCTAGCCTCGTTCGATATAGCAGCATGCGTGCACAGTGCATCCATAGTCGTGCAACCCTTACAGTTTGTTTTTTGAGGAATAAAGCCCATTTATGACGAGGTAAAAGTTAGTCCAATATTAAGGTGATCATTCTTTTGGATGACGTAAATTGATACATACGCCCATCATTAAGCTGTTATGTTGAACACAAAAACAGCATAATATGTTCTTAATCATATTTAGGGTGTCTTACGTTAAAGCAGATTACAAAAAAACAATATCTCTGAAATCATAGGTTTTCTGTTGAAGCAGCATGGAGCCTTTCATGTTAAGTAGGGCCACCAAAAATTCATACTGGCTCACACTGGCAGAAACTTGGCTATAACAAACATTTTGTGTTTTTACAAAGATGAACTGAAATGATTAATATGCAGCACACATACAAAATCATGAAATATTATTATTTTTATTAGCTGTAGTACTGTTGCATCAATAATGTTACATTTTAGACACATTAAACAAGACTTTCAATAAACTGGAAACAGAGGAAATTATTTGGAGTATAACAGCATCGAAGGCATTCATCTCATGTTCCTTCTCTACTCACGCATCCCTTCACTTTTAAGGCTTCTTTAAACGGATGAAGTTCTTTGACAGATAGTAATCTCACAGCATTTGTGCTCCATTTAATTGCTAGCACTTGAACTGATTATCGTTCGCTTTTGCATATCACATGACCAGTTTTAAGCCAATGGAGTCGTGCATCTGGATATGCACGGGGTGCGTCAGAGTCGCTTGACTCTCGCGGAATCGACTGTCTTCTCTTTTTCAGTCTCAGGGCTTTTCAAAAAAGAGCCACGAGTCTCCATGTCCGACGGGCTATGACAACGTCACTTATACTTCGCCCGCGCTGGATTGACCCGATCATGTTTCTCTATGATAACGGCGGTGGTCTGGACGAATCTGGAAAAAACATGGACGGGTTCACGGGGGGTAACTTCTCTCCGAGTCCTTGCAGGAATTTGATGGCTCATCCTGGCTGTCTTGCGCCCAGCGCTGCGTATCCGTCAAGCGAAGTAGCTGCAGCAGGAGCGGGTGAGCCTGGCAAGCAATGCAGCCCCTGTTCAGCCGTTCAGGGATCGGCCAGCGCTTCACTTTCCTACGGGTATTTCGGTGGTGGAGGATATTACCCTTGCCGAATGTCACACCATCACGGGGGCAGTGGCGGTGTTAAAACATGTGCCCAGTCCCCCGCGTGTGCCTCGCCGTACGGGGAAAAATTCATGGACACGTCTGCTTCAACAGGCGAAGATTACACCACCTCGCGCGCCAAAGAGTTTGCCTTCTATTCAAGCTACGCCTCGAACCCGTACCAGCCAGTTTCAAGTTACCTGGATGTCCCTGTGGTCCAGGCAATGAGCGGGCCTGCAGAGCCGCGGCACGAGACCCTATTACCTATAGAGAGTTACCAACCTTGGGCTATCACGGCCAGTAGCTGGAACGGACAGGTCTACTGCACCAAAGAACAGCCACAGACGGGACATATATGGAAGTCGCCTGTACCAGGTAAAGACAACAGATTTTGTCAAAATAGCCTAAATAATTTATTAATACGCATAGCAAAACACATTTACAATATATTACATTTCTCTTTTATTGTAACATCAGTGTGTCCCTGCGCCTATGCTTACCATTATTGGATACAAGTTCCTTATTTTCCAAATTCTACACAGTTTAACATATTTACTAAATGTTTTTCCTCAGAAGCAGTATCTCACGGAGGATCAGACGGCAGCTCTTATCGACGTGGGAGAAAGAAACGCGTTCCATACACCAAGGTTCAGCTAAAGGAACTTGAACGCGAATATGCCACCAACAAGTTTATCACCAAAGACAAACGCAGACGGATATCCACTCAGACCAATCTGTCTGAACGACAGGTTACTATCTGGTTCCAGAACCGACGGGTAAAGGAGAAAAAGGTCGTCAATAAATTAAAAACCAGCAGTTAGCTTTGCTCTGGGTAAATTGGGGGACAATGATCGCCCACACACTCAAATATGTGTTTCAGAGTTATGAAATAATAGACGTTTATTAGACGAATATTTGTTTCTCCTGGACTACTGCTCTGAAGTGAACACTTTGGATCGGACAAGGTTGAATGGTGACGCGGTGCGTCATTTGGACGCCGCACCAGGTGTTGGCGAAAACTGTATGGCCATATTCCCAACTCAGGACAAAAAGGGCCGACATATACCTGTTGTGTTGTGATTATTTACTATAGCAATATCTATGGCAAAGTACTTTGGATTTTGAATTTACGCTCCTGTAACTCTTTATTAGCGTGGTTTGAGTCGATTCAGTCTTCAATGACGTCCAGTGTCAGTTTATTTGAAATGTAATTAAAATATCAGTTTTTCTTCGCCTCATGCTGGATAATATGAGGTATGGACCCAGATGTTTATCATATCAATGTGTGGTTATTTCAGTGCCAAATAGGCTAGGCCTACACTATAAAATTACTGTGTGTTGGATTAGCTTGTGTTTTGTCGTTGTATTAGTGTTTCTCAAAAATCCGTCCTAATAAACCATTGATAAGAAAACAATGTATGAAGACGTAATATATATTACATATTTTGCAGCTCTAGACAACATCGAAAAATCACAAAAAGCTACAAATAAAAGTTCTCGAACATAAATTTGATTTAACACATCGGTCATAATTTTTGTAAATGTATGACGTTCAAAAAGAAAGTGATTTGTTGGATGGGATAGTGCGTAAAGTGTCTTTATGGTTTGCATTACCAAATATCTTAGTATGCACTTTGTGATATCTCTTCATGTCTTTAGAATGGAACAAGAAATAATACATCATGTGTGCTTTGAGTCGTAGGCTAGGTAATGGCGTGTCCCAGTCATACGGTAGAGCAACGGCGCCATCTTCCGTTGGACATTTGTAAGTGGAAGTAGATGACCTTGGTCGTCCACAACCATGAGCAGTTCCAGCTGTAGGCTACTTGCTTGTCCTAATGTAGCATCTCTAAATTCAAGTTTAGGCCTACCTGTTTTAGAGAATAGTTTTAATGGACGTAAAACATGCATTTTCTAAAAAAAATTGTAGTTTTTGTAACGTTTTGACGATTGAACATTGATTGTATCATTGAAGTATCAGACTAATAAACTGAAATACATTGTCCAAATTATACAAGCTAAATTTACTTAGTTCTGCGATTAAGATCTTTTTTGCTTTTAAAAGCTGACGGCGACATAAAGTAATGACTATTCACATGCTCGGTTTTTTTTTGACATACGAGGCTCGTTTTTTTACACACACATTTTTTTCTACATGGCGTAACCATTCAAAATATAAGGGTCACTTATTTATTTTATATCAACGTTTTTTCCACAGTTTAGAATAATTGTAAACTCATCAAAACTATTGAATAACACACGTGTCGGTATTCTGTTGTGACTAAAAATGTACATATACAAGTTACGATACATTTACAATTACAATTTACGTTTTATTGTATCATTTCAGTGTATTCACCCTTTGCCCGAAGTTTGTAAAAAATGTAATCTTGGCATTAAATCAACTTTTTGAGTCCTCACCGTGGGATACTTTTTAAACAGTATTGAAAGGGTTCCCATGTTTGCTGCATTGCTTCATTATTTGTGGCCCTGCCTGTGAAAACCCAACTTAAGTCTTTTGGTTCAACTATTGGTTTCTACAAAATCGTCCGACATAAAGAACATTTTGTAAAAAAACAATCTTGATATAGGCTTTTTAATATTGACAGTAATTCTAAGATCGATATCATAGTGAAATTAATAATTGTACAAAAATAAAAAAAATAATAAGTCAAACTTTGGTGCTCCTGATCTCATCATTAGATTATGACTTGATTCACATTTGGTCCAAGTCATTCATGTTAAAAACGTTTTTAAATACAATTTTTGTTTTGTAATAAAGACATTCATATGTTGGCACAATCATATTTTTGTTATCAATAATACTTTCAAACATTTAACCATACACTTTTAGATCAAACGCTTTTTAAGATTGAGTTACATTTTAAATTTAGCAACTTGTAGTGTCTCATTTGATGTGATGTCAAATTACAATTTAAACAAAACCTTTTTACACGAAATCTTACATCTGCTGAATACTGAAGTTTGGTTTTCTGGCTTTTCGCTTTTGTATTTTTGAGAACTGTTTGGCTATTTATATTATTTTCAGATAGGCTATGGTTTTGCGAGGTAAAATGCATTTGTTGTATTTCTTCCTTTTTTGGCAAAAAAGGGTAAGCCACGCGCAGAGAAACATACTTTACAAATAAAGACTTTTGGATTTGCAGATACGTATGGTTAGGCTACTCTTAATTTGATTTGATTAGCGAAATAAAACAGAAATTAATTTTACGGAGTTAATATACAGCCTTTATCATTTTTGTCTCATGGATAATTTGTGTTGATTGCATAGTTCCAATCTTACCACAAAAAAAACGGTATTGTATTAGAGCTAAATTAGGCCTACAAACAAACATAATGAAAATTAAAAAAATCATGCTAGTTTTTCCTTAGTTTTGATACAAGCAATATTTTAACAGCGAATGGAGACTGCTTCTCCTTGTACAATCTTAACGCAGTGCATGTATCATATATTATGGTCTTTCAATTATAATTGAATTTTGCAGCTGTTTGCTTTTCATGTAAACAAATAAATGTATCACGTCTGTGTGTGTGTTTCTGGTATGTCCACGTAATGTCTTGGTTCTAGAGTCCACAACTCATTTACTTATTAGTAAAGGTGGTGTCTGGCGCCATCTACAGAACAAAAAGTAAATAGCATCTGCAGGATCGTGTTTGCTTTTGGTTTTGCTGGAAGTGCAAATTCGAGACTATATTTTATGGATCTCTGGACCAGCTACTAAACAAATCCTGGTTTGTTCAAATAGATTGAATTTTATTTTTCTTTCAGAACCCGTTTTTGACGTGTTCTTTGACTGTCTTTTAATATAACCATGTGGTGGAAATGTCCGAAATTCAGTAATGGGACACTAGGTGGGTAAAATATTTAAAATTTTTAAACGATAGATGCAGAAAATCCCACTATATTTATGTACGAATGAAATATGTACGGTTATTGAATATGTACGGAAAAGATATAAATAGCTCCTTAAAATTCACTCCCATAGTCGCCACACCGCCCCCACCCCGCCCTACAACCAAGGAACCGCATGGCTCAAAAATAATAATTTAAAAGAGATTTTACACAATTTAATAATTCATTTTAATAACATTTATAACTTACTTTGACCATATACTTACATGTTTATAAGGTTCAAACGTATGGATATTTCTAAGCAAAAGTCATTGTGTGAATTGAGAGAGATTGGAGAATTAATACAACTGGCGCGGGTCTATCTCAGGTTTCATTCTGTGCGCCGGAGTAAGGGTTAAAGCTCGGGGTGGTCGTCTAGACAATGAAAGCCAAGGCCATATACAACCTTTTAAGCGAACGTCTGGTTTAGTTAATTCATTAGTTAAAACATAGTTGGGCTACTTCCTTAGTTCGCTTTGATATAGAAATACAAGTGTGCGACGTCTTTTTTATTTTAAAATTCGTACATATGTCTACTTTAAAATGTAAATAGAGAGAGAGAAGTGATTATTAGAAAATGTATTTCAACGTTTTTCTAAGGAAAGAAAAGAGACCAAATGTTCTACAGTAAAAATTGTGCTGTGTTATTTTAATTGCTCCCCAAAAGTAGGTGCCTGCGGCTTTCCTCTATAACATTTCTTTGTTCTTTCAAATTGTTTTAATGAAATTATAGATGTCATTTTATTACTTTCTTTCATTATTGTTTGTTGACAAATTTATAACCACATTTTAAAATTATTAGTGTATATTTTAATTGTTTGGATTAATTGCTTAGAACTAATAGAATTTTTAATTGTACAAAAAGTTACATTACATTTAAAGACAGGAGCCTACATTTAGAAATAAACGAAGTGCTAGATTTTTTATTCAAATTGTTTTATTGAAATTGTAGATCTCATTTTATTACTTTCGCTTATTATTAATTGTTGACAAATTTATAACAAAATGTAAAAATATTAGTGTGTATTTGAATTGTTTAGATTAATTGCTTAGAACTAATAGAATTTTAAACTGTACAAAAAGTTACATTACATTTCAAGACAGTAGCCTACATTTAGAAAGAAAGGAAGTGCCAGAATTTAACCAATAACATTAGCACTAATCTTACTTCTCAATGACTACAATTAGGTGCAATTACAAGTCGAAATGAAAGTCTTAACAATGAGCTCAATAAAAAATACAACTAATAATAATGAAAGGAATATATATAGGCCTATCAGGACACCAACGATCATTTTTAAATAATACATAAGAAGGTTTATCAACTTTTTTCTTTCTGTAAATTGTCTTGAATTACGTTTTTTGTGTTGCTATTTTTTATCATTATTATAATTGACAAAGCAACTGGCATTCACTAAAAAACACTAGTGAAGTATTATATTGCGCTTATCTGCATTACTATAATACTGATCCCCATGTCCAAATTTGTCCATACGATTCCACACAAATAGTGTCTTCAAATATGTCGGCCATTCCCTTAAGTTCCATATCCCCTGCAGTCTGCATGCAAAACATGACTTCACAATATATATTATTGTGTATTGTTATACTGAGAACGTGTTTTCGTGCTGTGTGTGATAAGATGTTTGATATGTTGATATGCTATTTATTCCAAGTTCCAAGTCCACTGTCTGATTTTTCCGTAGTTGTCACGTTATATTTATATTGCTCTTCCTGTAGTGAAGTTTCCTGTAAAGTCTTTGAAAGTTCCTTGACGTGAAAGCGACATTTCTGGAATTTCATCCGGGGCATACAGTGGCTTGCGTGGCGTCCTTTTTTTCCAGACTTGCGTGGTGGGCGGTAGCCCGTCCCCCTCCCCGAACTTGAAGTCGACCGTAAAGCCAAGTGTGTGCGGTAACTTTGAAAGGGGGGAAGGGGATATGTCCCCAACAACAAACTTTACGTAGAAGCATGGAGAAAAGACCAAAAGAAAAAAACTAAGAATGACACATTAAGACACAATTATAAGATATGTTGCAATATTTTAAGTAATTTGTGATGATCGATTGTTTATATTTCTGCATCCGTATAGGCCTAACCTTATTTTTAATTTTCTTGTTATTATATCGGCTCTATAGTAGTATTACCTTAATCTGCAGTTCTTGAGTTAAGAGTTGATTCAACTTCTTTTAGAGATGAATAAAGTACTGGTTTTGGCTGGAGTATGTTGACTCATCTGATCAGCCTCGTTCTGTTGGCCTATAGTGGATAATGTCGTAAATGAAATTCTAGTTACACCTGACTCTTTACCGCACGTTTCCGTTGCACTCGGTCCCAAAATTACTGCTGAAATCTGTCCAAGACTAGGCGCAGAATTTGTCAAATTGACGATGAGGTGGAGCCTCTAGTTTCAAGGACACCGAATTCAGTTTCTGTTCTTTTTCTATATCTGTGATGATCTTTAACTTTGCTTTAACAACACTAATCTTTAGCATCACTAATGCAACATCAGATTACTCAGATTACTGAAAATTATGAGAGGCTCGTGTCACTCACCTCCGTGTGTGTTCCTCGTAGGCATCTATGGCCTAATCCGGGTTTAGACCCACGGTTGGATTTATTTATTGTGGCTTCTGTCAAATAAACAGGGTTGGAGCTGAAAAAGAAAATGTAACACTCTATTGTAAAAAGGACATGGCAAATATTTAAAAATGGAAATACTAGCAAATCACTGTTTCATTTAATTTAAATTTCCCCTTCATTTAAAGCCCGTTATTTTATCTCACAAAGTGGTCCTCGTATAGGCCTAGTTCCGTCTCCTCATACATGAATAGATCTTGGTTTAATCAATAGCTCGAACACAACGGGAAAAGCAGAAAGTGGAGATTGAGATGACTCCACGGATTCCTGCGAGTCATACCGCAGCAATAAAAAATACGTATGCTAGCCTATTTAAGACCAAAATACCGAGAGATATCTTTAAAAAATATTATATTCATTAATGTTTTGAAGTATGAGTTTCTGGTCGCATTGATGTTATTCGTCATTTAAAAATAGGCTATACAATCAAACATGCCCAGTAAAATTCTGATTCAAATTATTTGTAAAGAATATTCGTGTATTTCGAAACCTTGTTGCACAGTGTAGCCCACCATTACAGTACACATGGGTTTGTAATTGGTAGATATTGTTGTTGAACAGGAAGAGAGCGACCTGTCAATTTCTTTTTTCGATCACGTGACCTTGGCCTCGGTCGGAATGGATCGTAATGGATTTCCACGTCATCTTACCTCTCAAAAATTCTGCCTGGCGGATCCCACTACAACTCGGGTAAGAGGCACGCGCTCCTGAGAGCTATGTTGTGGGCGTTGCGTTTAGGTCTTGCTAGCTCAAGCTAGAATTTGCGCAGGTACAATGATGGATTTTGACGAGAGGGTTTCTGTTGGCTCAAACATGTATCTGCCCAGCTGCACGTATTATGTTCCGGGGGCTGATTTCTCCACGCTGCCCTCTTTTCTTTCCCAAAGTCCGTCTTCTCGTTCCGTACCCTACTCTTTTTCTTCTAACCTGCCTCAGGTACAGCATGTCAGGGAGGTTACATTCCGGGACTATGCTATTGACGCTTCTAGTAAATGGCCTCACCGGGGTCCATTGGCTCAGTGTTATCCGCCGGAGGACATAGTACACAGGGAGTGTTTAGCAACACCGACGACTGTTGGTGAGATATTCCCCAAGAATAATTCATCTGCATATTACCACACATCGCATGCGAGCTCCGCGTCCAATTTCTACGGCGGTGGTGGAAGAAACGGGGTGCTGCCTCAAGCATTTGACCAGTTTTTCGACGCAGCCCATGTGGGCTCGGACAGTGCGCCGAACAGCGACTATGCAGCGAGGGATAAACAGCACTCCAGTAAACAGGCAACGCCAGTCCCCGCACCGGAGCAGGAGTCTGAAGAAAAGGAGCGACAGGAGACCAGTAGCCCCGAATCTTCTTCTGGCAACAACAATGAGGAAAAGACCAGCGGTGCGAACAGTATGTATGAGCGCAGCGAGCGTGCGAGAAAGTTTGCAATCTAGCGCGCTCCTGTTAAATTTTTTATATGCTGTTTTATAAGCGTATAAGGTTTATGGAGGGCTTGAGATTTCCCCAACAAAACCTAGGATACGTATAAACTGTTTGAATCACGTGCGCTTGGAATTGAAATTGGCCATGAAAACGCGGAGCGTGCATTTTTTAACTTGAACTTTAAAACGTATTTAAGTGGCTGCGGTGATTTCATAGTATAGCCTACTGCTTGCAACAGCCTTAATAACAAGCTTCTCCTGTGTCTCTGTTAAATCATGAATGTTTCTTTCAGGATTTAAAAGGCTTGTGCTAGGGAAAATGCAATATGTGCCTATACCAAGGCGTCTGATAAACAATCCAATATAAAAGTACTAATACTTTAGTACTAAAATAAATTATAATGTTTACAGCAATATTCGTAGTAGCTATACTGACAACACTAAATATTTTCATACTTTTAATGTATTTATATACATTATCAGTAGTAATACTTATATTAAAATATAAATATGTATATTTAATATTATATTGTAAAATATGAATATATGTCTAATATTTTTCTAGTCTTATCATCGTAAGAATTTTCTAATCTTATAATATTATATTATTTGTTAATTGTCTCCCAGGTGGACCCAGGGTTCGCAAGAAGAGATGTCCCTATACAAAATTTCAACTCCGAGAGCTCGAAAGAGAGTTTTTCTTCAGTGTGTATATCAACAAAGAGAAGCGACTTCAACTCTCACGGATGCTTAATCTCACCGATCGGCAAGTGAAAATTTGGTTCCAAAACCGGCGCATGAAGGAAAAGAAGCTTAATCGAGACCGATTGCAATACTATACAAACCCGCTGCTGTAGGACAAGGAAATGCCAAAAATGCACAAACACAACAGCGGCATTAATGATATCACAAATGATACGATACTGATGATCAGCGCCAGCGGATAATTTCAAGTTCGTGATAAAGAACCATTCGCAATAACTTGAAGAGTTCCATGATTTCAGTAAACGTTGTTTTGTGCTCGTATACTGACACACGTTGTGTTCCGATTAATTTTGTTGCGTACAAATCAGTATTTTTGGGAGGTCGAACAATTGCACCGAGCAATTGCTTCCCTGTTTTCAGTTGTGCATTACAAACAAAAAGTGAGAAAAACTGTGTAAAGCATTTGGGTCTAAACAAGTAAATGCTTTGTAACACACTTTTAATGTGGTGTGATAATCGTGGGGGAATGTAGTGTCTTTTTACGTTTTGGGCTAAAGACTTTGGTGTGACCAAATAGAAGAACAACATACGAGAATGTTGGTTTGACTGCTCGCCGTTTTCGAATTATTTATTGATTTTCCAACAATTACCTTCAGCATTATTATTGAAAGACTTAGGTAAGCAATTTCATATAATAATGTCTAAACATCATGGTCATCTGTAGCCTATACTGACCATATTCTGATCATTTCAATTTTTTTATTTTTTGCAAAGTCTGTGAACGGAGAGATATGAAATAACAATTTTACAAAGGTTGATTGAACGAAAAAAAGAGCAAACTTTCTGAATTCCAATCAATAGTAAAACATAAACACACCTGGTAATGCATATATTAAGTGTTTCTCTTGGTTTACTTGCATTATGTCCCTTTTCATCCTAAAAAGAAATATTTTTCGCACTGAACATTTTTGTCCACCTTATTCTCTGCACAGAAACGTGACAAACACTGTGCGGGGATGAAAACAAAGATTTGTCTGCTTGTATCAGAAGATCATATGTAAAACATATATTTCAAAAATTAAATAATCCAGAGGGGTAATTTGAAAGAGTGTTTGTAGCTCATTATTTGATCTGCAATGTATATAATGTTCCTTGCATGTTATGTGGTTTCATACGATGTTTACCGCCTTTCTCTTAAAAGCTTTCAAAAGAGCAACTCTCTCGGGGAAAAACTGTTTTTACCTGACTTTTACTGTGGTCACCTTATTTGTAGTTATCATCCGAGTGTTTATGGGCGTACTCGTAGCGTTCACATATGACAATTTAAGAGCAATAAACTAAGTGAGAGGGAGATAGAAAGAAAGTAGAACAGAGGGGGAGAAAGACTGAGCTTTATGATTGCTTGCAGCGAAGCGGCCGGGCCTGCCTGGCGCATCCTTTGAGGCGGTAAGGAATATCCGCCTAATTACGGAGACATCCTCCTTGTTGCTTAAGCAACGCAACCATAAAAAGCTCACTGTGTCTGGAGCATTTGGACAATTGCAGTGTTGTGTCATAAACTGTCTGAGAACCAAGGTAGCTACAGTTTCAAGGGGACTGAGGCGAAGACATCTTAAGGTGTGCTCAAAGTGTGTTTTCTGTCCAGTTCGTATTAATTGACATTGTTCGTATTAATTTAATTTCAACTGTACTTCTGCTAAATTTACAGTGCATTGTTTTTCTGCACTGAAGGTCAGTTATGACTGTCCGACGAGTAGTTTCAAATGGTGTCCATTGGGAGGCACTCGTGGGATCAATGTCATGGTCGTGGATCATCCATTGAACAGTATCTCACGGCTTGGAAACGGTTCAAATAGAAAGGTTTGTGTATCTAAAGCAATATATTGACAGTTGAGAGTTGTATATGGAATAAATTGAAGTGAGACAGCTCCCACTCAGAGTGGCTTTGAATGGATAATTTAACGAGACTTTCTTTAAACGTTTCCAATGTAAAAGTGGATTCATGCTCTGAACGGCTTGTTGAAACATATCAAATCCTCTGCAGGTGTTTCCAAAGGACTTGATTCAGTAAGTCACTGAGTTTATTCCGGCAAAACCGTCTGCTTCCAGAACACACACCAAATGTCAACTGTACTTATTATGTGAAATATGGGGATGTAAAAATATGAGGGCGTTAAAAGTCCACTTTTCGCACTGAAATAAAAAGTTTATGGCAAATGAACTGTGCTCCTGTGATTAAGAAATCCATTAAGCATATAGCACAGACGTTGAGTTTTCCGCGATATGGTTGAGCAAAATTTATTAGATTATTTTTTTTACAAAAATGGCCAAGTTAATTTATAGGCAGCTCTACTCGTCGATTTATTGGTCTCAGAAATGGAGCACATCTTTCACTCGAGCTTTCAGCAATGATGGAACTTTCTCTAAAGAACATAACAGTCACAAAGCTGCCTCCAAAGGCCCACTCTCACTCTAGTTGAGACAAATGATGTAATTTGAAATGGTGTTTTTAATTGTGAAACAAGACCATGCCTTTCCGCAATAGAGATTCAATAACAGTATGAAGACGTGAAAGGCGGATAGTATTACAGTGCGCGTGCACTATTTGTCTCCAGTGCAAAATAAATTCTTCCGCTGATAGCAATAAAATATCAGATTATTGTTCTCGAGTTCCGTTTACAGCGAACTCGATCTTGGGGATAAAGAAACATAGTAACCAAAGGGCTTGGTATACGATATTTCAACACGGCTATAAGCGTGCCAGCTAAAAGACAAAGAGAAAATTGTAGTTTGGCAAATGTGAAACTAATGGATGATCAAAGGGGTGTGTTAGGTTGTTATTTGATCAGGAATAAAATAGCTATATGAATTTGCAGTCCTTAAAGTATGCCTTCCTTCATTCTTAGCTCTGTATTAGCACTTTGAACAGATGTCTAACATTTTTAAGTTTCCTTTGTTTGTAGGGATGTAGCAATATCAAACGCTCACTGCACTATAATATCTCGGTATAAAGTCCACGGTACGATATTTGTTGCTATATTTAAAATGACACATGATGACTTTGAAACGTGCCATCATCTTTTCGTCATCCTTAGAGGTATGACCTAGAAATCCCTTTTATAAAATAAAATAATTGCAACAGATAGACCTTGATCTATTTTTTTTACATTCTCTATGTTAGGCCCGGAAGACCTATCGTTTCATACAATCATGTGACCACGATAATATTGAGACAATTTTGCTATTGCATAACACCACATCTATAATATTGTTACATCCCTATTTCTTACTGAAAGAAATTTTCTTACTGATGTGGATTACAAATAGGCACATCTGTGCTAAAGTATTACAGTATTAATTATTATTGTCATTATTATTATTATTATTATTACTACTACTACTACTACTACTATATTAGTAGTAGTAGTTGTAATAAATCGTCGTCGTATAAATTAACAATAATAAATACTTCGCCGTATCTTATTAATATTGGGCTATTATTGTATATTAAAAGTAGAATTTACAAAAACGTTTTCCTGTTTGCTTAAACTTCAAACAACCTCGTTTCAACAAGGCTATGTCATTTGATCAGTGTAAATTGTAGTAATGAGTGACGTGGTTCTTCATGTAGTTAAATTTTATTTTAGGCTATATGATGAAATACATTTGAAAGGGTAATATTATGTATATGTCAGGACTTTTCATCACCAGAAATATGCAATGTTTATAATAATTTACAAAAATATTTATAAGCTAACCATTATAGTTTGTTTTTACTTCATTTTCTCTTTTATATTTAATTATTTGAATAAAATATTCCTTTATCTTGTCTAAAATAGTTTAGAAGGCAAATTTCAAAGCAGAAATCCATTCACCGTACATATTCTTTTCTGCACAAGCTGCTGCTACTGTAAAGGTGACGCAGAGATGGGGGTGTGGTTTTGTGTTCCCTACTGGTATGCACTTAACCTCAGCACATCCAGCGTGTTAAACAAGGTAAATGACAATGCCTACCAATGTGCTCTCTGGTTCATTACAGCCAAAAACACCTGTCGGTAATGGCGTCTAGACTACATCCAGCGAGATGGGGAGTGAGCGTCTTGTGCTAATTGATAAGCGGACTGAATCTGCCGCCTACACCATCATCAGGAGCTGGGGTCTACCACGACATTAAAGCGAAACATTACTAAAACACGTTTGGATGAATGCCGAGCAAGGCGGAATTGTGAGAAACAAAGTCGTGACGCACAGTTTATGTGCGCGTTTACGTTTAGGAAAACCGGGCTGTTGTCTGCTCGACTTGAGGAAGGACTAGAGTTCACTAGATGTTTGTGACCCGTATCATATTTGCCTTAGGATCAAATACTTCTGCTGATATGCACTCTTGGTTCAAATACGGCATTATCAAGAGAGCGAGATGGAGATGTGTTAGTGCCTCCAGCTATTGGTGGCAAAAGGGACATTTACCCAGCAAACCCAAAATGTTTTGGGAACCAAACACTGCTAATTGCATACGGCTATCCTTTGGGCCTACAGAGCAGGAGTAAGTCTGTGAATTGTGTCAAAGGTGAGGCAACCTAAATATCTAGTGTTATGGTATAGGCCTATATGTTAACTTGATATTGTATTTATCGTTGTTAGACTAATCTGGTGTACACTATGCCTTATGTTGTTGTTCTGACTTGAACAGCACCAAATAGATGTAAATTTCAAAAAACGCATTGTTATTTTAAATGGTATATTTTCAGAGAGTAAAAAGAATATGCTGGCATGGCTTCAGTTTGAGTAGACGAGTATGATATTAAATGTCAGGTGACGTGCTGAATGATAAAAATCAACAAAACGCATCTGTGCAATCATAATAAAGAAAATTCAAATAGAAATACTAAATAAAGCATATGCTTACATGAGTAGTTATGCATTTGCTTATCCAGACTTAAGTCTAAAATATTTCATAATTTATATTTTTCCTTTAAATTTGTATACTTTCCTTGCTGTTCGTGGTTTAATGTATAGTTTAATGTGCACAGTAGACCATTAAACAAACATGATATTTCGGTATGTGCTTTTACAATGCATGTGTTTCATCGCTTAGAAGAGGCACGGAGTGCTCAGCTAACGGCTAGGGATACTAGGCTACCGGAAGAAGTACTGTCAAAACAACAAACGCAAAACCTCAAGAAAAAGGAGTTCCTCTTCAGTAGGCTATGTACTTGACTCATGAGCGCCGCCTAGAAATCAGACGCAGCCTGTACCTGATCAACAGGCAAGTCATGAACAATAAACATTATGATAATATTTGACAAAACAGCGCGTTTTTAATTTTCTCTCGGATTAGTTGCGTTCATGTCCCTGTTTGATCCAGTTATCATTTTGGTTCATTTACAAACATGTCAAATGTAAATTGCTGCGCTTTGGTCTTTACATGCCATTGGCCTAGACATACTCTAATATTTTTAAATGCTTATTAGCACATACATCATTGTGCTATAGAAACAATATAGGCCTATGTGTGAGTTCAAAGATCAGCTATTAAGAAGGTCTGCATGGCTAAAACAACCAACAACAAAAAACACGTTCATTTCAGTGTTTTACTGGTAATGTGCTTCTATACAGTTTATTTATTTTTAATTGTGTAGCCTATATTTTGCCTATGAATTTACTTGACATTTGCTGAGCTTTGATTTCGTGTACATTGCTTTCTGGGACATTCTGGGAGATTTTTGCTATTATTATTTTACATTGTTTCACATTTTCTATTATGGCGGAAATGGTTTGATTATATCTCAGCAAAGTACCGCAACATGTATGGACGTCGTAGTATTATAGCGAGTTTAGTCCGCTTTTGTGACGTTTTATTGCTGGTTACTTTATGAGGCTATAGCTTTTCAGAGTGACTACCCTCAGTATAGACTGGATGGAGGCAGGAATAAGAACACTAGGATTTCTGGCAATGGAAATATACGTTGTTTTTGCGCTGTTATATTTAAACGAACGCAGGTAAGTTTTTTTTTATCGGAATTGTGCAATTTATGATTAAAATTTAGTCATGTAAATGTTAAGAAAACAATGTTACACTGCTTTTATAGATATGCATTATGGATGGCGGCAAGAAAATGCCAGCGGTTTGTTTAGAATAGCCTTTAAGTTGTCAGATGTTTTGAACCAGACTGCCGAGTGGTTTAGGTAGTTTCATGTTGTTGGGATTGTATAGTTAAACTCTGCAACATGAAACTGTCTTAATTACCCCAGTTTAATTCGTCTTTAGCCTACGATATTACATTTTTGCATCATATATAGCGGGCATCGAGACTAGAATATATTTTACTGCCTGAATTACTTTTTATTCTACGAAATGCAACACATATTTTTTAATGCGGTTTCAACAATCATTGTCACATTGTTTAATTTGTATATTGCTGGTGAACGGGACTAAAGCTAGACGTTGATTTGTCCTCGAGCTCAATGCAGACAGGACTTGACAAGGCCTAGGTTACGTCCACAAAGCCGAAATCGAGCCTCGGGGGCTGTGGGAAACAGCGACATCAGTGGCGCGCAAGAGAGCTCAAAAGACCCAACATCCTCACTTTTGCGCCTAAGGTGGCTAAACACAAAAGATCGGCTTTATGGTGGCACTGCCGCACAACCAAAGGGAATTTATCTGTACCTAAAAGGCATTGTGGTTGTGCTAACTCGACCGTGTTAACAAACACCCCTGTGCCGTTTACAGCCTCAAAGTGGCATGTTGTTTCCGTCTCTTTTTCTTTCTTGAGTAGTGGTGTTTCCTGCTGTAAAAGGAAAATCGTCCGGCATGTCCTTCTGGTAATTAGTGGACCTCTTAGCAGTGTGAACATGCAAATAAAGAATTATATTTGTATATATATATTCATTTTTTTACTGAATGCTCACAGGTACAGAGATGATCAGAATGGATACAGGAGGATTTTATAATTTTGCATATAAATAATATTTTTGTTATGCTTTAAATACGACGTTGTTGTCTATTCCTGCATTTTGTTTGACGTAGGATACCCATTAGAGTTTCTATTTTTATTACGTTTATTAGGCTACATTTTCCTAATAGGTATGATGAGATTATAGGTTATAAAGTTAGTGTTTTCCCCTTTTCCCTTTTCCCTGTTCATGAAACACTAACTCATCGTTTTTTCTTGAGAGTCCTATGATTTTATAACTAATGTCAATTCTCCTAAATTAATTTTGTTTTGCGTGTGCTGAAAAATATCTTGTACTTTTGCGTTTTAAAACAATTTTTGTGTACATGAAACGTCAAAAATTCCTTTATTGGACGGTGATTGTTGCATTGAACACATTGTAAATTACTGTGTATTAGTATTCATTGTATCGCTATTTTGTCAATTCTGTAGTTTGTAAAAATGGTGTATAAGTTTTAAGTCAAAATAGTCAGATACAATTTTGGCTTGGTTGACGTTTTTGTCCGTTCTATTAAGCAGAAGAAATATAATAAAAGATACATTAAATGAAATGTATGTTTAGCTGAATGTAACATATATTATATTATACGTATTCAGTCTATCATTTGTTAAATTAGTGATATATATAGGACATTGTTTACTTACATGGATAAATGCTTTTTTACTACAGCCTGCATTTGTGTATTGTTTTATATAATTTATCCATATTGCAACAAAGTTAAACAATAAAAATAAAAGCTGGACAATCGATAGCCGCACGTCTATTAAGCTTATTTTTTTCTGTTCATACTGTTTATCATTACGGTATCAATCTCATTCATACTGAACATTTTAAAATAAAAAAAGAAATGGAAATGACTGAAAACCAAGTAAGGGAATTACTGATATGGACGACGTTATCTGACCTTGTTAATTACCCCTTTTAAACCAGATGACGTGCATAGAAATATCTGTACTAATTTTAATTTCATGGTTACATTGTTAAAGATAAATTCGCAAACATTACAGAAAACACTAGCTTGAAGCACAAAACAAGCCATTCCTAAAAAAATGATTTTAATACAGGGTGTCAACGGATTATATAATTTTTCTTTTTATTTTCATAAATTCTATTTTGCAGTATTCTGCAGAACGGTCAGAATAAGTCAATTCGAGGGATTTCATCAATATTTTGCTTTGAAAGACATAATCTGTTCAGAGAAAAGTTATTTTAAATGGAATTTTATGTGGACATAGATGTGCGCATTAATTTTCATAATTTCACATTTGACAGTTGTAGTTACAGGAAAGAATTGTATAATTAGGGTAAAGCAATCTTTATTTCTATTGATTTATTTTTTGTCCTCTTCTAATGGTCACGTGCGCACCTCAGCCAATCAAATGGCAGTCTGCTCCTAACTTATTAGCTGACCGGAGCTTTGTGAGGGGGTGCCTCTCCATTTCCACAGATTGTTATTTTGCGAGCGTGTTACTGTATGTGTGTGTTAGTGTTTTTATGTGTGTGTGTGTGCATGAAAGTGCGACCCCGCCATGTCGACATCCGGCGCTCTGACAGGATACTACGTTGACTCGCTTATTTTACCGGAGAACGAGGAGACTCGCTTCTCCTCAGGCTCAGCGCTCATCCCGCACGCCAGGCCCTCTGTTATACCCACAGACCACACAGAGCTCGGTCCCTGCACATTTCCATCAAAGCAACCTGTGTATGGTGGCGCAGGTTGGGGCCACATCCAAACGCATTTTTCCAGTGGTGTGCCTCTAGTGTACCAGCCGCATACGCATCCTCCTGTAGTTGGGGATTACGTGCAGTCTTGGCTGTTGGACTCGCCTTGTGGACTGCCTCTCACTGAACCACCGGTGGTCCACAATAACTACCATTCCAAACCTGATACACATAGAACAAATTATGATGGCGCACAGGCCAGTTCGCATGGTGTGCCTTCTTCTGTGGACTTCACTAACGGCGGATGTCCTGCCGAGACAGAGACGGTGTCTGGGCAGGCTGCTGAAAGGGACTCCGAGATTGACGAGAAACCGGTCGTTGATCCAGGTAAAGTTCTTCAAAATTATTTTCTTAATGTGAGGCGCACTGTATTTTGCTGTGAAAATCGTGCATGTAAAGATCCCTGTTTCAGATAGTGCTTTGAGAATGGTGAGGCTTTTGAGTAATTTAGATTTATTCTGTGTTCTGGATTTGGTTCTTGTATTAAAACTATTCAGTGCTCGTTTATGATTTCGAACCCTCCTACCTTTCCCTCTACCTTTTCTCAGACAACCCTGTGTCCAACTGGCTTCACGCGAGCTCTTCGCGTAAAAAACGATGCCCTTATACTAAGCACCAGATCCTCGAGCTGGAGAAAGAGTTTTTATTTAACACTTACCTCACGCGCGACCGCAGGTACGAGGTCGCCCGTCTTCTGAACCTTACGGAGAGGCAGGTCAAAATTTGGTTCCAAAACCGCAGGATGAAGAGGAAAAAATTTAACAAGGACGGAACGAAGGACGAGCGAGAGTAAAACACTTCGTGTAGGTGAGGATGAGGAACGATCCATCCATTTGCTGGAATTATGTCGTTGGGATTTTACATATACTTGTGTCATTCCTTCAAACAAGATATAATTGTCCATTGTTTTAAAGCATGCAAGGGTCTAGTCTTTGGATTGGGCTAAATGACTGTCATATGTGATTCTTGCTGATTTAAACATTCGTTAATTCACAGCCTTCTATGAGCTCTGTATTTCATTTGATTCCAATTTTATTAGAAATGACTATGGAGCTATATGTGATATTCCACTTAGATAGTAGCCTAGCATACCAGTATGTGTTTCGGACGTCTTATTAATAGTTTTCTTTCGTTTTGTAGCAGTTTCTTAATTGTTTTCATGTGGGGGAGACTGGGCCCCTGTTTATGTAAAGTTTATACACGTAGGGGTTTATGTGGCCACGGCCCTTTTTACAGTCATGACAAAATCTAACAAATGATAAATTATGACAAATAGTATAATACATTGCGTAAAATAACACTACCTATATACCTATATATTACTTTTTAAGTCGTTAAAAATGTTCACGCCATATCAGCCGATATAGTATTATAAAAGACAAACAGGGACAAGTTAAAATAGTTATGAAACTGTAGTAGCACTGTAGGCAACTTTACGAATACCTCATGGTCAATTGACCGCCACGAATATGTTTTGATTATGAAACTTCTCAGATGTAATTTGTGATTTATTTATTGAATAATAAAAGCAAATCATATCTCCAAACAAGTGTCTACGAAATTTTCTAATCCTCGTGAAATTTTAAACGAGGATTTAAAATGTACAAAATGCATGAGACAAATTGCATGTACTAGGTTGTGCGAAGTTGATAGCTTCTGCTTTTATGAATATCTTATTTTCAGTTAGCCTATGTTTATGTTCTTATTTAGTTATTTAGTTTATTTAAAGATTTGCTTTACTGGCTTTGGTGGAAAGAGGTATCTAAACATAAGGGATTATTTTAAAAGATTATCATTTTTGGGCAGAATAAGAAAGATGGTTATTTGTAAAAAAAATAAAGTAGCTTTTCAGGGGTAAAATGTAATGTTTTATGTTTGCAGGAAATAATATTCTCATCATTTCCCTCCCTTTATCTCAAACAAACGCACATATTTTAACTAAGACAGCCTTTAGATTTTTCAAAGACCTGCATTCAGGTTTGGAAAAACAGTCTCGTCTACTGACCCGTCTGGCAGATGAGGTTGTTAGCTGCATACTGCCATAAAAGACAATTACCGCTATAACCGTTTATGGGGTGCAAAGCGCTGCGAGGCGAGAGAACGCAACACAACAAAGATGTTGTGAGGCTCGACAGATGAGGCCAGTAAATTATGCGCCATGTGTGCATGAATCTATGGAATTAAAAGAATGGACCTGCGTCCTTGCCTCCATGACGATGCACTTTTGTTAATAACGATAATGGGATGGGCTGCCATGTTAGATGCTGTCTCTTGCAGACATCAAACCATATTAATAGATATTTTACAAGGTCTACAGTATAGCCTAGTGGACGTTAGATGATGGTAGACGTAGGTATCCAAAAGGATGTTGACTTCGAAGGCCTCGCGTCAGGGCCATGAATCGTAGACTCGGCAACACTGTCTGGCATTCCGCGTTCAATGGCTTTATGACCGTCCAGACACAATTAGACCATTTCCAGAGGCCCAGTTCCCATTTGGAGAGTTTTCCCCCTCATTCCCACCTGCCTTCAGTGAGACTCGACTGTGTGCACAAAAAAGCCAGCGGAAACAATCTAGTTTTATTGGTCTCTTTGATTGCATTTCGCCCTACGGCACCCTAAAACACCCTTTGTGCAGGCCTAAGTTATACACAAATAGAGATTTCAGATTCACCAGAAAAAGGTGTGTAAAAAACAGCTACTAACACGAGAAAATATTTCATCCCCATTCTTTCTCATACTGTACAAACTGTTTTATCCAACATACGAAGCTCAATCTTCTAGGTTAGAGATAAAATAAGCCTATACCTATCAAAATCATTAATTTAGTCGTTGTTGTTGTTTTACAGTTTAACCACTTGATGTCAGCAAAGCCTAATTTGGAGCAATGTTTAGATACCTAGGCCTACACAATAACAAGCGTTTTTCTTAGTACTATTCTTGGGCCCTGCTGGTTTTTAAAATTAGTTTATTTTAATGAAAATTTAGTTAAAAACGACTTGACATAATGATATTGAGCGTTTCTTTTTCATGACCACACCACAGGTGCTTAATAATGGCTTAAAAACAGCACTAAGTATAAAGATTTATTGAAATAAATATGTTAACTGTGAATGAAAATGCACTGTCCGAATGTAAATCATTTTTTACATTGAACATATACATCGTTATTATTAAAAATAAAAATATTAAGGTCTATAAAAACTATATATTTTTATATTTTTCCGTCGTTGTTGGTCATTTCGAGTTTTCCGGAAGGTTAATTCTGCTCCTTTTTATATAATGAAAGTTAATAAAACTGAGGTCCAAACATCTCCTTTTTGTCTCCGGGGAAGAAAGTCATTCGGTAATAACAGACATTTCTTTTTCTTTTCTCTTGACGTAAGCGGCTTGTTTAAACATTTTCTTTAAACAGTGTTTTTAACTATTTATTTGCTCAAAAATGATTAACTTTGAATTTACTTCAGTAGCCTTTTATTCAGACAGCATTGCGATTTCATTGACGGGAGAAGTACTTATTCTCCCTACGCATGAATTTGTATGTTCTCACATGTAGGCTAATGATATTTTTAACACCAAAATGTTATAAGAAATAAATTCGTTTATAAGAAAAAAATCCGTTATTTTTAATTACAATATATTGTTTTTATCAATATTCACAATTATCAATGTTCATTACTTTTTCCTTTTAATTTTAATTTATTCTCTATTCTTAGTTATTTTACAACCTTTTTTAGATTCATATTAACTTCAAACTAAATGCACCTAACAGAATACATCAGTAAAAGGTAATGTAGATTTTAGAATATTAAGTGATTTTTTTGGCGCATAACGTGCTTGTAATGTCTCAATACTTCTGAGGCTCAATTAGTTCAAATAAATAAAAAATGTTGTAAAATATTGATATTGTGAAAAAATATATTGAGAGCAAAAAAAAAAGATAGAATACTTTCGCTTTGTGAACATAGTAGTTTTTAAAGCTATTTGAAAGAGTATTTTCCTTTCTTTTCTTAATTAAATGCAAATTTAAAATGCTCGTTTTCAGACCAAATTATTTGTTATTTTCGGCATCAGCATTGAGTCTAGTTCATGATTTAATTCATGGTATTATGAGTGTATTTGGAAGCCAATGAAATACATATTGGCTATTTATTAGGGGTGTGGCATAAAGGAGGTCATGTGACATAAAGAGATAATGAAGAGATAAAAATAATATGAATCCACCTGTAGCGAGCATGTATATCACCCTATAAAGTACGACATTGATTACTTTACGTGTAGAAATATATTAGTATGTAATTTGTGGTTATACTGTACATTTTGTCTCAGTCGCAAAGTGTAGGCCTACCTAATCATCTTTTTCAGCACTTTGCTTTAGCATCGGAAATAAATTCTGTTGACAAAAAAGGTGCAAGTGATCATTTCTAAATTGCTGCTTAGACCTGAATGCTTAAAATATTAGGAGATTTAGCTAGAACTTAGAAGCCTCCATTTCCAAATTGGGTAGTACTCCAATGAAAACGCTGCATGGTTCCCATGAATCTAGTAACTGAGGCTACAGTCTCCGGTCTTGTCCTGCCATTGCCACAGTTCCCAACCGATGCAGCTGTTCATGTATCATGTGTGAAGTCGTAAACGTTTTAATGCCTTGACTCTGTGGTACTAAATTAATTACTCACTCCGTCTCATATGTGGTGCTCTCCAATGTGTATCTGGTTACATAATTGATTTCTCTCTTTGTGTCTGCTTGCAAAATACACTGCAAAAAGTGATGTGTTAAAAATGACACATGTTGTGTCAAATTTTAACACATGTAAGGAGTGTGTTCAGGGACAACATATGCTGTGTCAAATTTAACACAATATGTGTGCAAGCCATTTTAACACACAAATTGTGTCCGATAATTTAACACACAAATGTGTGTTTTTAAGCAATTAATGTGTTACCATGTAAAGTTTTTAGTTTTAAAATTACGCCCTCCCTTCAGGAGATAACACATTTACTGTGTTAATCTTTCCAGGGGTATTTTTTTAATAAAATGCATATGTGTGTAGAAATCTACACAGCATGTGTCATTATACTATTAACACAGTGATGTGTGTTGTTTTTTAACACATCAGTTTTTGCAGTGTACTGAAACGACAAATAGCCTACATTATTTTCTTGCTGTAACGTATGATAAGGCATACAAACTTTAAAACGGTATTGTAATATGTATAAAACATGTAAAATGTAGCAGAATACCAGACAATTAGCAGTGAGCGTTGAATTTAAAGTCGAGCACTACATAAGAAGAAAATGTGGTGGCTTTTATTGAGGCATGCATTATCTAGCCTATATCAGTGATTTTTACGTTCGTCGCAGATAGACAATATACATGCTGAGCAGACGCACCTGCATCTGCAGCACTGACAGTAAGCCAAATAGTCTGAGCCAGAAAAATAGTGTATTTAAGGTGATATTGTGTAAACACATTTAATGGCACATATTTCGAATGGTACCGTTTACTGCTCTATTAACAACAACTATTATATATATATAATATATAAACTTAACACGTGAAGTGATCACTTGGACAAAGAAAACTAGGCGTTTATGGCACTTATTGTTATTTAAAATGTTGTAAAATTATACAATTTACCTTCAAATAATTATAATAATGTACTTTGAATTGTAAAAAAATACCCTAAATGGTATCAGAAATATTGTGGCCGTTTATCCGGATTACAATCAAATTGTAGCCTAAAGGTCTAATGAAGGTCCTTATCAATAACCATCCGCCATTTTTATAGGCTACTTCTTTATTAATTTTAATTTTATAGAACATTTATGTTGTCACGATTTCTGTCATTGTTCTATTCTTTGTGTGTTTTTATTTTGGGGTAAGATTTATAACAAATGGATGTTACATCTGAAAATCTAATGCGTAAAAATCGGTCCTATTTTATTTTCCTGTGAGTTACTTTTGTAAAATGGCGTCTGGCAGCAAACATTGCTTCCCCAGCCCCCACCTCTGTCCTCTGCCCCGAAGAAGCTATAAATCTGCCGTTGTTTATGAAAATTTACTACTTTGCTTCGAAACTTTATGAGGTGCCGCTGGATCCCATTGGTTACCAGCTAGTCACGTGTTCTTAAGGCCACATGAACGTGAACTTTTTATGTGTATCCATCCCAGCCCAAAATAGAGCTGCATTCTTCTCCTGATCCTGCATTGTCTAAGATTCTTTAAGCAACGTCATTCCATATAATCTTTTCATTTCTTTATATGTTGTATTGTTTAATCCTGTGGTGATATTCAACATGGACATTGCAGAGAAAAGAGAGGATTGTTTATCCCGTCTGTGGCGCAATGGCTGGATAGAGCGATTATCTAAGGCAGACACATTGAACGGTAAGGACTCGGTGTTTTTTTGTACTAATAAATCTAAGGTTATATGTTAACTGTTTGTGGTATAACTGAAATTCTAGAGGATTGTTTTTGTTTTTAATAATCTCATGTTGTTGTTTTTCCGTCTGGTGTCCTTGGTGTTGGTGTTTTTGCCGCTGTTGTTGCTATTTATTGTTGTTTGTGTTTCACAAGATATACTGCAGTAAAAACAACAGGACAGCTGCAACTCTGTCGTTTTATGTAACGTTAGCCTAATAACGCTTTGTTTTTCCACATTTTACGCGTCAAATATTGGACACGATTTAAATAAGCGATGTGAGAACTAATTCCACTTTTGTGCGTTTATATTGAATGTAGAGTGGATTTACAGTGCAGTTTGGTTAATGTCTTCTAACATCATTGTATGATTTAACTGCATCGCAAGAGCTTTGGTGGTGCTTCTTTTAGAAAAGTTTTCAGAATGGAGCAATTCAGAGTAACAGCTGTATTTTTTATAGTGTTTGGGGTCTTATTTAATTAAAAGCTGGTATACAATATAATCTTTAACCTACATTGTATGTCTGACAAGGAAAAGTGTTATATCCTAAAATCGCCGCTAGGTGGCGATCTTTCACATTACAGGCCGATTGACTATACCATTTGTTTACTTGTTCAAAGCAAGGCAACCGCTCAAGATAATAGATGTTGCAATATGACGTGAAACGACAATGTCTATGCAGAGGTGTTTCATAGCATTGTACAAAGAATTGTTTTCAGGTTGACTTAAATGTGAAGCGTTTAAAATAGATGACAGGTTTCTTAAACGTTTTTGTTTAAATATTTTGTATACGCTCTCCTACTTGTAAGTCGTTTTGGATAAAAGCGTCTGCCAAATGAATACATTTAAATGTAAATAGATCTCTTTGTACTGCTCAAATGCCACAAAGTTCACGCTGTTCATCAGTAGGGCTTTAACTTGACTTGTTAAATTGGTTGTGGATTCTAACCTAAAACCATAATGTTTATTGAGGCCGTAGTACCTTTTTAGTAAAATTAACTGCTTGTTTTTTTTCACTTTATATAACGTCGTTTTTCTAGTTTTATAACTTATAGAGGTGAGTTTCCATTATAATATAATATTTTTGGTTTAATTTTGCAACATCGTTGAACTGTAGAAAATGTCAAGAAAAGTGCATCGTCATGATAACTGTAAAATACCAAGAAGTACTCAAACAGGTAAAACAAGAAAATGTTATGTTATATGTGTGTATGTTAAATTAGTGTACGATACATGTGTTTGTGTATATTGTATTGTGGTGGCGCTGAAAGCTATTAAACATGACTGAAAATAGAAAATGTTATGGCTTTGGAAGGAAATGCTGACGGAAATGTTAAAGCTCAAGTATACAGAATCAACAGGAAGAATGAACGTGTATGACAGTACCTTAAAACAACAAATATGTGAATTCGGAATTGAGTCTATATTTTTTTTCGTGTGAGCAGACTATTAAGAGTTACCGACTCTCATGTAGTAGGCCTGTAAATTTAAACTTCATAGGCTACAAGAGTTGACATTCAAATGTGCACGACCAAGCTACTTCCTTGACACTTCCATAGCTCTTTTCATCTCCTGGAGGTTTCCTAACCCAAGAAACCATACCTCTAAAAAACGGGCAAATCAAATATTGTTATAAAAACTACAAAAGAAGATTGTTTTTGCCCTTACTGTTTACATAGTCTTTAAATTTATGACCTTCAGAAATAGAAAGAAAATATGAATTCAGCTGAACATATTGCTGAAGAGAAGTCATTTATCCAATGCAAGAGAATTTGGGTTGCAACAAAGGCGATCATAATTATACTAGCATATTGCTGGTGTATTAATATGATATTTAGATAATCAGCCTTTTTATTAAAATATGAAGGCAATTCAAAACTAAAATGCCAGTAAGCCTTATACATTTTTTCTTGTTTTTAATAAGAAGGAGTGGGCTTAAATAGCATTAATATCGTGCTTTTTTTTCTATTTAAAAAAAAAAAATCAAACTAAATTTTTCAAATCAAGATTAGCCTTTACATTTAGACAATATTCTGAATTTTTTTTGTAACTGGTGAAGACTGTATGTATCTAAAACCTTAGAATTATCGTTGCGTTTTAAAATCTTCCGAATTCTGTGAACGTTCTGGTGTACGTGCTTTGTGTGCAGAACGCGGCGCATTGTTTCAGCAGATCCTATTTTTCTACCGCAGAATCGTTACCCTCTGAATGACCCCGCCGTGTGCTTGCTTCGAGTCTGATAGATTAGGGTAGTAGTGCCACATTTTACCAGAGGGTGGCGCGCGACTACAACCTTTTAAAGAACCTACAACATCTAGTTCGGTGAAACTCTCGTTGCGCGTTCACGTCTCCAAACAGTTCCACACTGATTTCCTGCTTACGCGCGAGTTTACCGCTGGAGGTCACAGAATAGGATTTACGACTGGTCAACAAAAACACGTGACTTTAAGCCGTACCCCATATTTGGAAGCCTACGTAGAAAGCATTAAGTCTGTCTTACTCATTTCCATAATTCATCATAAATTGTGCAAGGGTGCAATAGAAGCTCAAAACCAACAAGATACACAAATCAAACACGCACAGTATTGTTCTCTCCACAACTGTACTTGAGTAGCTAAAATAATTAAGGTAATTATTGTCAACCAATGAGCTCTTATTTTGTGAACTCATTTTGCGGTCGCTATCCAAATGGTGCGGACTACCCCTTACATAACTATGGAGATCACAGTTCTAGTAGCCAATACAGAGATTCTTCGGGCATGCATTCGGGCAGGTATGGATATGGATATAATGGAATGGATCTTAGCACCAGGGAGTCTAGCACCGGACACTTTCTCTCATCTGGTGAGCAAGCTCAAAGCTACACGGACAATCCAACTGCGACGCCTGTCCGGTACAATCAACCGGTTACCACGGACAGCGCTGCGTCCACGTCGCCTTCCTCTGACCCTCTCCCGTGCTCGTCCTTAGCCAACTCTCCTGTCAGCGAGCCCTCACACCGCTCCCTAAAAACATCACTACCGAACATCACTGGCTCAGCAACCCACAGTGTCGGGCGTACTCTCAGTCGTCAAAACGTCTCTAAAGCGTCCCACACCGTGGAGGAAGAAAATCCAGAAGAAAGTGCGCAGGCAGCCTCACTGAATGTATCTGATGGGTCGCAGCCACAAATTTACCCATGGATGCGAAAACTTCACATAAGTCATGGTAACCTTGAAACATTCGTTTTTTCGTATATGTCTAAGTGTTAGATTAAACTGTTCTATTTACATGAGTTGGGGAAGTCTTGATTTTAATTTGGTTTAACCTTTTGGTGTTTTAGACTTCTAACATTATTCCACGTGTCTCTAATAATTGTATAATAGTTTTTATGCCAAAAAAGAATAAACTAAACTAATTGTATTTTTTATTGTTTTCTGTTGATACGGATTTATAATTTATATTGACTAAATAACCACATTTTTAGGTGATTGCCTACCCAGGCTAAATTTGTTTCTTTCATTGAGCATTCGCATGCTTTCATTGAGCATTCGCATGTCATGTTGTATAATGCACTAGTCAATAATAATTTAATGATGGCAATATCACATTTTTATGTATGACAGACAGTTTGGTCGGACCGGAGGGTAAAAGGCCGAGGACAGCCTACACACGGTACCAGACGCTGGAACTGGAGAAGGAGTTCCACTTCAATCGGTACCTGACACGACGCCGGCGAATAGAGATCGCGCACACGCTCTGTCTGTCAGAGAGACAGATCAAAATATGGTTTCAAAACCGCAGAATGAAATGGAAAAAGGACAACAAATTGAAAAGCATGAGCATGGCGGCCGCAGGAGGCGGTTACCGGCCCTGAGAATGTGTACATAATGTATATGTAACTATATGTTTAAGTGTTAAGACATGAGTGTATGTGTGCGCCTGTTTCCTATACGTGTGTGTTCTGTATAACATAGGGACAGAATGTTATGGGTTTTTCCCATTTCGCAAAATACTTTTCAGGGGATTTACAGGCTCATGACCAGTAAAACTAATGGCCAGAAAAACAAAAACATTTCCTCTGTGTGTTTTCAGTGTTGCATATATGTGGGCGGATCTTTGCATTGTCGAAAGCCCATGAAGGTGTAAAATAATATAATTTTTGACTAAATATTCGGATGTGTTGGTTACACTAAACTAAAACTGTTACGTTTGGCTGCTTAAGCAGAACTTAGAGACGTCTTGATGTCTTATTGTTTGTAAATATACATTCATGTATTTAATATATTTATTTTAATTCGATATAAAATTTTCAAGTGTGTCATTATTTTGTCAAGCTTAAAGTAGGCTAGTACCTGTTTTTGATCTTGCTGCACTGTCACTGTGGTATTGATAAAGTCGTTTCGTTCAGACTTGTCCGCATTTTTGTAAGTTATGTCCTTATTGGTCTACCTGAATGCGTGGAAGTGTGTTTTAAGTGTTAAAATGTTAGAGACTAAGTCTATATATTTTGTCTTGTGAATTTTGAATGATAACTGGGAGTAATGGTTATGACAATAAACTTTTTACTTGAATATTAGATCTTAATGTTGTGTCATTTTTCCCTTCACAGTTTTTTGCAGGGAAAGGATCTATAAAACTTCAAAATAACGTAAACGTAATTGTTTTAAAAATTCGAGTGTCAATACAAAATAAAAAAACAGTTTGCATTAGCAAAATATAGGCCTAAATAAATGCGTAGTGAATTTTTTTTAGGTGATTTGGAAAATTTATTTTCTGGATTTATTTTCCTTTTTGTAAAAGTTAGTATTTTATAATCTGTGGCAGTTCAACAGGTACGAGACGCACTAAGTGCCATTTTACTCACCCGCTGTGCAAGGGGCGCTTTTGGTCCCCCTGCCAACCTTTTTTAACATGAGTGCATCCACGCCCATATTGTCTCGAACTCGTTCTTCTCTGGAAAACTGCAGTTTTAAGCGACAAACTTTGCTGAACCCTGTACCATTCTGCCTCCGTGACATTGGCGGGTAAGATAAATAGAGGTTCGGTCCATGAAGTAGATCGTAAAAAACACCCTGTTCCAGCCAGATAGGTTCACTGGCCATAAAATACGTCACGTGATGGCAATTAAAGTCGATTTTTATGGTTTTGGGAGTCGACACTATATCGCATATAATGTTTAATCGCACTGACGTGGAGCTTCGTTGACTCTTTCTCTGCAGACCGTAGAGGTGTTCCTTGACTTCATCCAACTGCTTCTGGCATACCGATTGCCATGGACTGGAAATATAACTACCGGGCTCACTTAGGTGGACGAGGGTCAGCTCATGGTGAGTTTAAGTTATTTCAGTTTTTCGCTGCTGTTAAAAAAATAAATTTCTTCTGACCCTTAGTAAAACAATAAGTAGATCATAAATGCGGTCAGTTCCTATTGCGTTAATGAAAGTTTGTGCTGTGAGAAGCTGCTTGTCCGGCAGATGAGTGGTAGGGGGATTGCATCTGACTGTAATTGCTTCCTATACTGTAAATTTAAATCCATTGGATATAGAGACATATATGCAAATTTTTCCTTTATCGGTAAATAAACACTTCATGCTTGATGCATTTTCACACTTTTTCCTCATATCGCAAATATTTTCAAAGTTTTGAACACAGATAGGCTGCATAAATACAAAATGTGCCCTATGAGGATAGCCGTAAAATTAGTTACTGCACTTTATACGTTTTGTTCTAGGAGATTCTATAGGTAAAATGTTGTATTTCTTGTGTAAGGAAAGTAACTTTGAGTATGGATAACGCAACAAAATGAAATGCTTACGCAGACGTTATACGTTGGCATACAAGAAGCAAAAAATGGTTTCATTAACACCGTATATAAGTTAAATAAACAATATTCCGATTTCTATTCGTTTCTAAGTTGGGGAAGAGGCGTTATAACTTCCGCATACTTAAAGTGAAGTGTGAGAGCAAGTGGGAGATAGGCAGAATTCGACAGACATCGGAGAAAGAGAGAGAGAGAGAGAGAGAGAGAGAGAGAGAGCGAGAGACTAAAGAAAAATGTCTTCGCTCCTGGTTCACCGCGAGGTCAGCGGCGGCAGGAAGATGAATTGTGCACACGCCGCAAACCACCAGCAGAGCTCGCTTTTGGCCAAGTTCAGTGTCACTCGTATTGGCGCCTCTTTCTCTTTAGAATAAAATAAGATAAAGATAAATAACACCCACATACAACTTTAATTGCAAAGGCTCTTGGTAAAATAAAAATTGTTTACAAATTTGGAAGCGGATCTCACTAGAACGAAATTGATGGCATAAATAGACCAATATTTTTGACCCAATATTTCTGTTCATCATAAATGAAAGATTAGCAAAGGAAGACAGAACCAATTGATGAGCTCGAATGCTTATTTGTGTCCATCTGTTTATTTGTACTTGTTAGTTTGAGAGAGTGAGTGAGATTGTATAGGTAGGGGGAGGGTTGGGGTCAAAAGTTTACAGCAGAACACGTAGCTGTCATCTGTTCTTGTAGAGCGCAATGCCACTTTTATAATGGCACAAAAGATGGAATAGCTGTGAATCCCGTGAGTTCTGGTCTAACCTCGCAGTGAACTCTGTGAGCTGGGTGACCCTGGGTTAGCATCCCCAAGAGACTCCTGCGCCTCTAAAGCCAAAGATTGAGTATTCAGGTTTTATTAAGGGGTTTGATTCGTGAATTTCCTTTTGAATAAATCGCATTTGATTACCAAAAGTTCGACGGGACATTTGCATTTAGGATGGATAATCTTTCCGCAATGAACATTTCTTTGTTCCCACAGTTCAAAAGCTTTGCGTTCTTTACAATGGAAAACGTTTGTCTTCCATCCTAAAATTTAAACATTCGTTAGGTTCATGTAACGAAAGGAATAAAGAATGATGAATGGAAAAGACTGGTGTTTGAAATAACATTATTTTAGAGATTCTCAAAGGTAGCATTCTTTACTGGCGAATACAAAAATCAAGGCCATGACGCAGATTTTACGCACCATTGACTTATAAATAATTTTATTTTGTACAAAGTCATTATTTTAAATATGTTGTAATTTAGTAACGAATCACAGTAAGGGCACATATTTTACCTTATTCCTTTGGCTACGTATATTTCTGACATATATTCGTCGTATGTTTGAAGAGAAACCTTCAAATATCAATCTCTGTAAAGGACATTTTTAAAAAAGAGATCATTGGTGTCAAAGTCGATCTCGGCTACCTATAAGGGACACCTTGATATTTTACAATAAGAACGTTAGCAATTATTAATTTAGCTGTTAGATAAGATTTATTATGAAGATGCATTTATCATTCTGAGTTGGAACAACACTGTAGAATTTGAATGACTAATAATCTAAAAAATACATTAATAGCTAAATGCAGATTATAAAAGAGAATATCAACAAGGCTGTATCGTCTGCATTTATATAACTTGTGAAGCCATCCACGTTTATTGTTAATACAGACAATTTCAATTTACTGCGGCGTCACAGTTTTAGAGAAGATGCTATATCATTTGCGAAAACCTTATATTCCTGTTTACTGGGGAAATCGGGGCCAGTTGTCACTCAGAGTTGTTGTAAAACTCACTCTGGGTTATATCAAAATTATACTTAACTAATGAAAACAATTTCAACAAAAAAACAAAGGATTTTTATAAACCTCAGGTTGGTTGTCAGGTAGGGTTAAATTTAATTTCAAACAGTTTATTAGTTGTCTGTTGACCAAACTTTATTTCAAAAAGTATTTCCGTATCTTATCTTTATTTTGCACCATTAATAATGGGTTACCTCTTTAAATTAGGCAAAACTAAATATCCCTCAGGTTTTACCTTCTTTGACAACATGTGTCGCTGTGCAACCTAGCAACTGACTTCAAAAAGGTAATAAAAGGTTGTTGGTTTATTAAAAGCTTATAATTTATAAAAAACACCTAAATTTATTTATTGGAAGTTTTATAGACCTACATAATCTTATTGTCTTTAATGATTTCGTCATAGGTAATTTGTACTTGTTTTTAATATGTTGAAGAGTGCTTGTTTGACTTTTTCGGCATTGTTTTCTACTTCAAAAACAGTTAAATATATAATGAAAAAAGACGTCATGATATCATTTTTATATATAGGCTAGGACTCAAAAAACTAGCTTTCCGGTGATTACTACAGGTTAAACCAATACGGTCATTCCTGATGTTGTTAATGTACAAAGAGGTGCACAAAACAAAAACACTAATAATATCATAAAAATATGGTATTTGTTAGGTGACATTTTGAAGGGGAAAGTCAGCAGTTTACCAATGGACTTTACTATACACGATTACACTAACGGCATATTTTTTGTTTTTTGGGGGGGTTCACCGACCTCCGAAAGGACCCATTATAGTTCCCCGAGGGGTTAGGGGACCAGGGAGAAACGAAGTCCAAGGCCGGGGTAAACGCAAGGTCACTGCGTCTAACAAATATGAAAATGTCACCTTTTCAGAGGGCACGCCTTGTTGTTTAACAAAGACTGTCAATGAACAAGATTAATAAGAAGCGAAATGGTCACTGACTGAGAGGTCAGACCGAAGTTATCTCTGTGTAGCTATTAAAGAAGGAAGTTAAAGAGGCTCTGAAGCGGTGAGACCGCACGTGGCTTTCAGAGTTAAGTTAACAAGAATACGTGAAGCTCTAGTATAAGAGTTTTCAAGGGTGGCCATTACACCACTTTACGGAAATATTAAAGAAAATGAAACCTTACATGAGTGTTGGAAACTACCTGTCGCAGAAGGACGGTGTCATTATTTTTGTTCATCTGACCAGACACCCTGGCATATCACCTTCAAGGTCAGGGATGTTATTATGCTCACAACCTCATACAAGGTAGGCCTTTTTCATTTATTTTTCTATTACCCGTTTGAACAGTAAATCTTGAGTCAAGTATACGGAATATGATTAAATTATTTAAATAATTAAACAATGATAACTGGTTTTAAGTTTTCTGTGATTTATAGAGTTTTAAAGAAATAAATGATTATTTTAATAATTATGAATAGTTTCGCTTGTTGTAATACAAAACATGAATATTTTTGCAACATTTTGTCAAGTAAAAATAGATCAACTAAAACTATCGTCAAGTAAAACAAATATTTAAAATTACTTACATGAGGTTGCCACGAAGTTAATTTTAACGGTTAGATAAAATAGCCTACAGCTACAAATTGTTAGTGGTTATACAGGCACATTCACAATTGAGATGGGGCAACCTTACATTGATGAGGAACATTTCAGAGATGTCCAGTTCATATTTGTTGTGCTCATGCAGACCAAAACTATAAAATATGACAAATAAGATGAATTACTACAATTACTTAGTCGTTCTGCCCAAATGCCATAAGGAATGAGAATATACATTTCTTATTAAATATACTTTTTAACTGAAGACAGTTTAAAAAGTGCTAACAAGCCGAAATGACTTTTATTGATGGAACCTAATGACTTAAAAAATATATATTTACCAATATTTTTAACTTGGACAAAAAGTAATTTCAGATGCAATCAAACACATTTTAAGATTACCTGAAAAAAAATAACAGTGTGGTTAGGTGAGATTTTTAATGGACAAACACAAACTATGTCAAATTATGAAATCGAAAAAACACCCAAACATTTCAAACTTACTTTCGTTGTTCGTGACTGCTCGCCCAAACATTTCACACATACTTTCGTTGTTCGTGACTTAACATCAGCAAATTATCTGTTTTCGTAGTTCGTTTAGCGGCGAAATACGCATGATTTAACCTAGAGAGGCAAGTCTGTTAATTGTGTTTAAATGTTACCAAAGACGTGTAAAATGAGTTGATGTTTGACGATTGACTATTTGAAAATAGTCTTTGTGCTTTCTATTAACAGGTGCATACTTATTCAGTTGGCTATACTGATTCAGTTTCATTTACAAAGTAATGGTGGGCCTTAATGAAGGTTCTTTTGTGGAGCCTATAGAAACTGGAACGTCCCTGTAGAGAACAAAAGTGCAAGTCGTGGTACAAAACAAAAGACATTTTTAGTAGATTTGTCATCAGAAAGGGCATTATCACTGAAATTACGTCTTCTGGTGCACTCATTGTTTTTCACTGTATGTCATGCATTATAACATACGTTCAGCTGGCTTTTCGTCTTTCTCTTTAGGAATAGTTGCTAAATTGAATTGTTTTCGGTTATATTTTGAATATAAAAACAGACGCATAGACCGCCCGAACACATTTTCGTTGTACTGTCGGCCGACCTGCTATTGGTGCTTGTTTACACGATGCCCACAGGAGGCGCTGATTGGTCGCATTCCTCACGTGACCGACCAACTTTGTACATTTGACAGGGGAGTAGGTGGGTTTTGGAGAGATCAGAAAAACGACAGCACGATAAAAATTAGAATTGTTGCACTTTACAAATTAATGATCATGAGTTCCTACTTGATCAATTCGAATTACATCGAACCTTCTTTCCCGCCCTGCGAAGAATATCAGCAGAACGGATACATGCCCATGCCCTCCGATTATTATGAGCGGCCGAAAGACTCGGGCTTCCCCCATCACGAGGAGGCATCATTCCCGCGATCAAACTACCAGGAGCCGAGCTACGATTACGGTAATGTGACAACCAACGGCATCAACGAGTTTACAGACCGTCATCACGCACAACCTCAGTCCGTTCCGCAGAATCACGGACCCCACCTCGCTACAGAGAGCTGTGCTGGTTCTACTGAAAACAAGGATTGTAGCCTTGTGTCAGAAGCTCTCCCAGGCGCCCAGAAGGGTAAGGAGCCGGTGGTGTATCCCTGGATGAAAAAAGTCCATGTTAATTCTGGTAAGTAATCTGCATGGGCAATAAAAGCCGTAGAAGCCCTGTGGAGGGCGTTCGTCGGAAGGCATGTATGGAAAAGACCCAGTAGTAATTGCTCATTTAGACGATTTACTACCCCCGAAATGAAGTCCCGGTGATTAGGAGTTCTCGCAAATATTATTTCTCGTGAAGATCCGCCCGGCCATTTGCCTTTGGATTCCTATGACCCGAAACATACTTCATTGGCGATAATTTCGCGCCAAACAATTTCTCTAAATTTTCCATACGCTTTGCACAATGTTGCACTGCTGCCAAATTAGTTAGTAGGCTACGTCAATGCTGCGTCTGAAAGGAATGCTGTTTTCGGACAACGACGAACGTCCATCGTGTCGTGCACTTGTCATTTTAATTGTTCTCTAAATATTTAATGAGTGAACCTAATAATCTGACGACATCTCACAAATAAAGGAGAATGCAAGTAACACCTGGCTGGTTATGTGTTTGTGTGTTTAGTGACCGCCAGCTACTCTGGAGGAGTGCCCAAGAGGTCTCGCACCGCCTACACACGCCAGCAGGCTCTTGAGCTTGAGAAAGAGTTCCACTTTAACCGATATTTGACTCGACGTCGACGAGTGGAGATCGCGCACACTATGTGTCTTTCTGAGCGTCAGGTGAAAATCTGGTTTCAGAACCGCCGTATGAAGTGGAAGAAAGACCACAAGCTTCCCAACACAAAGATCCGTTCATCGAGCTCTGCGTCCTCCAACCATCACGTGAAAACGGACGCCACTCAGCAGCAGCAAACACTACTTCCTACGCCGTGTTCCTCGAACCTATAGTGCCAGAAGCACATCGGCACAAACGGACCTCAACAAGAAAGAAGACATATTAGTATTAAGATTGGAACTTCACAGGGTTACTTTTTATTAAATGTCCGATAAGGCGACCTCATTCTCGACTCCCCTTCCATTTCCTTCACACTTATTTGAGGTGAAAGCATACCCTTCCTGTATAGATAGTTGTTTTTTCGTACTTGAACAATAGTGGTGTGTAGTTTAACTTGGTTAAAGGATCGTTTCGTTATTTCTCTCTAACCGGGCATATGACCAATGCTAGTAACGCGTGTACAAATCCCATTGACATTTTAATATGAAGGCACAAGTATAGGGGCAATCTCTGTGAGGTAGTCATCATAATTGTCTTAGTTCCATTTTAGTGTATTGTGTCTGTATTTACGTCATCAAAGCTGTGAATATTCGTGTATTTGGTTATTTGTATATTGGTAAAATATGTCAAGATGTTTTAGTAAGCTTGTATGCAAGTAATTGTAGGCAACCAGTGGTAATAATAAATATGAATTTATTGTGTATAATCCTTTTAGACTAATCCTTAGTAAGGGCCAAGATTGGTGCGCTATATATTGATCTTTGCACAAATATACAGAACCATGATACGGTTTTATTTAAACGTAATCCATAACATTGAATATAAGACATATTCAAATCTTCAATACAAATTGTTTTGTGACAATTAACAAGCCGAATGGTGAATTATTCTGCGTTTTGTTGTCGAAGAAAAAAGCCTGAACACATGCTTAATATGACACCAGTGCTAGAGGACAATTGTTTCTTTTTTTGTTTCTTTTTTGTAATCCTTTGTCGCCAAACTTGCGATTTACGTACGTTTTATTTAATCCAGAAATTCATTTAATTAGAAGGTAAACTATTTAAACAGGATACGTTAGTTGTAGTGTTCTTTTAGCCACGTTAATTTAAAGGAGATACATGTTAAAACATCTTGCTACATTATATGGCTTAATAGTAAGTTCTAAACATCTTTTAGTATCTTATAATAAAAGTAGGCTATATTACAAATCTAATGTTTTTAAATCATATAAATTGAATTATGAGCAAACCTTAAAACCAATAAATTATAATAGTGAATGCCGATGATTCTTGTTTTTGTCAAGCTAAATTCTTAGACTTTACATTAACGTATTTAAACTACAGTCCAGCTAAACTATAATTTCAGTTATGACGTTAAATATATATTGTAAAAAATCCCCATAGAAGTCTGCTGTAAAGCACAAGGCGACAGTAGACTTTGGTGTAAAGAGTCTACTGTGGGTTCACGCAGAGGACACAAATGAACTATCCAATCATCCAACTGAAGCACTGTGTATGACCTCTTAACCTCTAACCTCGCCATATTCAGGACCCTTCAGACCATGGAGATTTTTTTTCACGAACGCATGGGGCAGTAGTGCAACTTAAATGATACTTTCCCAAATTTAGTGGGAGACCGAAACATTTTTTCTGTGTATGTCTAGTTTTTGTGCCACCTTTTAAAATGAAATTACTAAAGTGTTTATTGAGTGTTTAAATGTGTTATATACCCCAGACTTTGGCCATGCGTTGTTTTAAATAGAGTAAGAGTTAGGTAAGGGAAAACAAGAAAAACACAAGCAAATGGACTAGTCACAAAGACGAAAGCATTAGATATAAATGGTCGTTTATTTGAGGATGCAAAACGAGGTCTATACATTTTCACACTACAACTACAGTTTCAACTACAAACTTCATCCTGTGCATTTATCACATAATCACAGCTTGGAACTATATCTGGTCTGTCTGACTTAGAGGTCACTACCAAAATAAATCATTAGGTTGGATTTATAACAACGCTGACGTTATTTGCAAATAACATTTTGTCAGCGAAAACATTTGTAACTGCAGTTAAGTAAGTTAAGTTACAATCCGTCATCATTGATTCAGATTCAGACAGGAAATTTACACTTCCATCACGTTACCCCCACCTCACCCCTCAATCTACCGTGCTTAAATTTTAATTGACTAGCTCACATGACCTTATTAAATAATAGATACCTCCCGGTCAGATATAGACACGGGAATTTTGGTAGGATTTTTCATTCTACCCTTGACCGTCGACTCTGCAAGACATCCCTGAACCTTCCGTGTTCCTGACCCTTCTTCGGCCAACCTTCAAAATGTGCCATAGAGTAAGTAACCTGAGCCATTTCAAATCTCTATACAAATGTTGTTAATAGGTGGCGTAAATTGTGTTTTTTTTTCGGAAAAGTTATCTAACAATTTATTATAACATTTTTTTCTTACAAATAGCTGTCATTTCAAGGTCACTGTAATGATAAAGGTTATATGGTAAATAACTTATAAACGTATAAAAACTTTTTTATAAAAAAAACTTATAAAACTTGGATAATATAATTTTTCTAAAATTAAAAGAGTTTGTAAAGGATATTCATATATGTTTTAGTAATCTGCTGGATTTTTTGCAAACATTAAGCACATTTAAATCTTTCGGGAACGTAATAATAATAGCTCATTATAAAAATAATAATGGGCCAAAGCGAAAGTGTCATTATCTTTAAATAAAACACTGCTCCCTTAATCATAATTGAAGATTCCCATTTTTTATTTCATTTACAGGTAAGAGTTCTCCAAAATTTCTCCAAACAGTTTTAAGGAGCCACTGGCACCATTGTTGCCAAGTTATCCAAAAATTACAGTTTCATTATTATACTTTGATGATAACCACAGTAAATCCAAGGAGAGCAATTATTTTCGAATGTGTGTCGAAGTAATCGGAGGTTGCGTTAAGAGCTCCAAATGTCAACATTGAGAACAGATTTGTTCTGTCCCTTGGCGAGGTTCCATAAATCGAAAACACAGCCCGTTGTCTGTTAGCTTCTTTAAAATAAGGACTTTTTTACTTTGCAGTGAGGAACAAAACATAAAACTTTGAAAAAAGTAAAAAGCATATGTATAGGCTATAGTGGTGTATAGCTATAATAGGCTAAATCATACGCAAAACCCACTTTGTCCAAGAACAGAAACTACTTGTACCCCTTGGTATGTAGCGTCCTGGTCCCTAACAGCAGTGTAACATCGGTCTTGTGGTGTGTCGTGTATTGGGTTCTGGGGTCAGTGAGAAGTTCAGGGGCCGTGCTGAAATGTGTGAGAAGGACATTAGCATAATCCAGAGCTTCGACAGGTCCTCGTTGCAAAATCCAAGTGATGCTTATATAGTGCAACCTAGTTAATACACTATACAAACAAAACACCAGTAAGCAGCAACATGTCCGGTTTAAAAAAACATGTTTTAAATTAACAATATCGGACTTTCGGGAGTAACAATTGATAAGCAGCATCACAGCTCAAGATATATATTTAAACTCACACTGATTTATTCGCCCTTCAATGCGTTGCGGATTTTAAATCTGGCCGTGGTTGCAACCATACAACACTTTCTTGTATGAAATGTATAGCTAAGACATAACATAAACCGACTCGTGTTCGTTTGTAAAACTTTGTGGTCTTGAAAGTTGTGGCATTTCAGAGAACAAAGCACTGATGTAAGGGGGAGAAGCGTCCTGCCGGACTGAGGTGATTAATTATCTACAGAGCTTCACCACGTCCGCTGGATGAGCTTTCAGCCGAAACACTCTATACTGCCGGTAAACAAGCACCAAATGGTGGTAAAGAACAGGCCTCTATTCGGGACGGATCTCCTTTCTTTTGTTTGTTGAGATGATAGATCACTTCTCTGTTGAAAAAACGTAGAAGATAGCCCTAACAAAAGGTTCTGACGTATAAAATAGTCTACATTCTAGTGCACATAATTTAACATCACAGACGTACGTTTACTCCGTTCATCTTTGAATGTTCAGGGGTGTTCATGCCACGAAAACCCTGAAATTCCATTCTCAAGTCTTTTTGGGCTGATACACCGTCATCACCGAGAGAGGGCCACCTTGCACACACGAGTTCTTTACAGGTATTTGAAATGAATGACATAGCTAGTTAGGTACGGGTTTTTAGCGTACGTAGTTTGTAGCTAGCACTTGGATTATGCATTTTTAGAAGATATGGGTAGTGTGAAAAAGATTGTGGACTACGGGCACAAAGGTTGCAGCAGTTCTTATCCGTTTTGAGAAATCAGACTTCCGTTTTTCGTCTCCTGTCAAATGCATGTTGTCTCTTCCAATAACATGAGCACACAGTTAAAGTTGTGTGGTCCAAGTTTGTCTTTTCTGTAGGTAGAACATGGTATAGCTCCACCAAGGTCATGGGTTCGAGCCCCAGGGAATGCACCTACTGTTGAAATGTATTTGGATAAAAGCCAAATGCATAAATGTAAATCTATTCTTGGCATGCGTCTAGGAAATACTGCCCCCAACATACAGGCACAAAAAACGCTCTAATAACTTCCAACACTACCACCATCTCCTTATAACTAATCATTTGAAAACGGTCACCTATCTGTGTTGCAAAGACTAAAACATAAGACCGAGCATTTTTAGCATCATTCAAGCAAAGCAGTCCAGCACTACTGCTTTTGTAATCCGTCTCAATGGGACCAACAACAGTCTCTATTAATGATTCACAGATTCAAAAAATGTTTCTTTTTTTAATAGACACTGGGTCACGTGAGTGGAACGCACAATATGGGTGCGATATTATGATGAAGGGGGTGGATGGCGTGCGAACCCCGGTCTTCTGTTGTGCTGATTACGCTAGCCTACTTCACGAAAGTGGGGTTGGGTCATTGTGGACTTGGTGGAGAGCTGGCGAGATAGAGAGAAAAAATAAAAAGAACGTAAGTCTTTGGTACATTCAGCGGATGGTGTTATACAGCTGTCATGAACGGATATGTTTTTCTATGGAGAAAACGACCGAAAGCCCTGCGCACCGTGAGGATGGATTTTATTTTGAGGTATTTCCGCTGATTGTTCATTAATCAAGTGAGTTATTGCGGCTAAGAGAAAAGGTCAGTACCGCAGACTGACGGTTCAACACAGGAGAGAGACGAAATCAAAATCATCCGTTTGGTCTTTATTAATAAACTAAATCTAGATATATTAGATCTTTAACTTTTTTCATCCCTAAACTGGCACCGAAATGACAAACACAACCGTTCAAGCTAATGCCATTGCATTTTAGTTGTTTATACATTCAATTTGTTTGAAGCAACACTTCACAATCATTATTTTTAACTGAGACTTAAATTAAAAATATATTGGTGTTTTACGTGATATAGCCTAACAGTATTTTAAGCTGCGTTATTTTTAAAAATACAACGGAAAGTACTCTGTATGTTTTCACCAGGTACTGCTGGCCTGCATTAAATAAAAAAAGAAGAAATAGGCCTAATGACAAATAATAATGAAAAATACAAAATACTAGTAATAAGTGTACAGAATAACCCTGGGACATGTTTACTATTTAGGATTTCAAAACTTACATGAAAATTGTCTGCAATTTAATAACACCACTATCATTTATTTGTATAGATTTAAATCACTTAAAATATTTATTCTAATCCTTTATTTTATTTTTAATGTGTAAATGATGAGTGGTAATGTCTTTGTGTTGCACGTGGGCTCGGCAACGCTCGTGTGTCGCTGTAAAGCCCTCTAAGTTGTGGAGGGTGTGTAAACAGTGTTTTCCCAGGAAGAATAAATCAGAAGACAGCGAATAAAACTCCACAGAGCAATAGCGGACAGTTTGTTGCCGGGGCTCGCATGGGAAACGAGGATATAATATAAGGAGTATCAACCAGAAGCACACTGCCACGCCGAGGTCACGACGCCCGAGTCTTGATTTATGGGCTGGGGGACTTAGGGCGGCCGCTGTTTCAGAGCTAATGACTATTCGATCTAAATTCTCTAGAAAGAAACAAAATGGAGGATAACTCGATACATTTGCTCGATTGTTTTATTTCTGTTGATGATACATTCTTTTTTCACACGTGCATCAATATTTTTTGTCACTGTACTAACATATCCATTAGTTAGATGTATTTTTGTTATTTTATTCTGATTGTTACCCACCTAATAATTATTACCTAGTATTAGTTATTATTAATACTAAAAAGAAAAGTAACGATTGAAATATTTATATTGTTCTTTAAGTCTGAGTTAGGTGCTTTAACGTGAGAATGTTTGTACAAAGCCTAAAACGTTATACAGATGTCGTTTTACTATTGAATTTATACAATTAACATTGCGCTTTTGTTACAATAGACTGTAAGTACAAAATACATTTATAATGGCATATTATATGTATTTTCTGTAAATTGCATTCAAAATTCCACATTGTCATTGTAATTCTAAAATAACAGACAATTAAAAATAATAATAAATTACTCTGTAATAAAATAATCCACAAATAAACGAGAAGAGTATAAAGTTATAGTGGCATTGATATTTGTGGTTACTTGTTGTTCTACATTCACTTTGTCTGTAATGAGAAAAGACGAAAATTGTGATGCTAAAAATTATAACACTTTTATTTTCATTTCTTGTCGTAGATCTCCCAATTAATGAATGTCTCTCATCACTAAGACTACCAGAGACTGTGTTTTGCTTAAGGTGAGCCCTAATTCTATTGTATTGCACAACGATTACTACCATGTATTACTATACATATTATATATTATTAACCATCTTACACACATGCTACAAGCACGCACAAAAACCTAGCTCAATATAAAAAACTGAAGCCCTATAATTATTTTCTTTACACTTGTCTGTGGTGTAATTTGTCATTATGAAGGTGACGCTCGTACCAACGCTTTAAAGGCAGTCTTGTATTAAACCGTGTTAAAGACGGTTTAATAGACATTAACAATGCTGATTAATACATTTTATACTGCAAGGAGAGAAAATCTAATTTGAGTTAAATTGCAATTATATAAATGACAATTTTACAGTAATTTAAGATAATATAATTGACTTTTCACCTCGTAGTTTGCGCGTCATCAGTAAATTTCCTTAGTCATCGATTTGATTGGGTGCAAAACAATAGAGTAAATGTCCAAAATGCTGAAATTGTCAAACGGAAAAAAACGCAAACTCAAGGATTTTTTAAATCCCACTCACCAGCCCACGTCGCCCGCTCTTTTCTTTTTTAGCTTTGGAAAGCTGTAATGCAGTGGGCCGAACAAAAATAGGAATCTGTCTGTTTGTTGTCGTGCTGTGTTAGGACATACATCTTCGAGTTTGGCCGAGAAAAGACACAAGCTGATGTTGTTAATTCATTCTTATGTTGAAAGGTTTTATCCACAAACTCACGTTCCCACTAGTTTGGGGGTCTAGGACTTAATGTAACCCTTTTTGAATCCATAGCGAGATAGCATTTTTACTTTTTTAAATGGTAGACCTCGGTTTAGACTTCATTATCAAATATTTATCAAATGGATAGATTTTGTAGAAAGTGTTTATTGTTATTGTAGGTGTTGCGTTTCGTCTTCTAGAGCAATATATTTAATTTAGTAAAGTTTTGCAGATTTTAGGCTATGCCATAAAACGTATTTATTTGTTTCAAAACCAAAACAATGTTGATTTTATTAAATGTATATGAATGTAACATAACACCTCATAAATCATTGTAGTGATAAGCATAAGAATACACTCCAAGATTCGATGAAGTTATGTGTATCCAGTCCTCACAGTGTTCACAGGGGAGTGGAACGTCGTTCTGTGCTTCTGAAGGCACTTCATTTGCATAATTTTCCTTGTCTACTGTGACGCTGTGTTTCGAGGGAGTTCACTGGGGTGTGCATGAGTATGTTAACATGCTAGTTTGTGCACGTTAGTGGTACAAGAAAGACTCGCTAGAGCGCAGCCCATGGTGGCATTTAGTATAGGTCCGAGAACACGGACGTTCAATTTAGTGGCATGTCATGTGTATGTTTGAAGGCGCTTCAACCAGGGCGCACGAGACTACTTTCGCAATCTGCATGCTTTACTGATCTACGTCAAAACAGAAAGAAGGAAGGAATTACTGCAGATACGTCCAATGAATCCTGCTAGTGCGACTCTGGCTTTGTTGTCTTCTCGATTTAGCTTTACTCTGGACCGCTGTTTGATCGATTTCTGCCGCTGAATGAGAAAAGCTCGCGCCGTGCTGCGCGCTGCTCGTCAGAGGGGAAGGTAAGCGGGACAGAGGCAGAGTTCTCGCATGGTTGTTAAATGGCGAGTTTGTGATTTATGACCGCGCGACTAAAATCTCGGTTCAGGGAGAGTTCATACTCGCACATACACACACACACACTCAGTCACAGGCAAGCCAGATTCCTCCCGTGCGGCAGCTGGGGTCTCCTACTTCGTGGCTTTAGCGTCTTTTTTCTACCGTTCTGTGTGTTTGATAGCGTCAGACTGTAAATTAATGTAGCCTACGTCAAGCGTGGGTGGAAATTGGCGAGGCATCTTTGATTTATTACTGTTGTTTTTTATTTACCGATATATGCATTCTTAATATGGCATTTAGGCCTAATTTCAAAATCATTCATTTATGTTTTAAAATTGTACGTTTCTCCATTCTTCCTAAACGTAGTCGAACAATTCAATCATTCTTATTATATTGATATATGCTACATATATTTGTTACTAAATATATGCTTCATATATATTTTATATATTGCGTTTCATATTTATTGCGTTTCTCCTTATTTCTGTCTGTGTTTTACGGTTATACAAGAATATATTTAACTATAGCCTATAAATATCAGCATTTAAATGAAAGGCCTAGTTTATTTTTATATTTTAAATCAATTTCTTAAATAATAATTGTGAAAACTACGTTCGAATAACTTTTTGGTGTTTAATGTTTTTTCGTCATGGGTAGCCTATTGTTGACTGTAGACTACTTCAATCTCCGCACATTGCAGGTTTTTCAGGTTTTCTTCGATACAGCTTTCGATCCCCAACAAAACACGCAGAGACTTGAAGAGAATAAAGAAAATCAACGAATAAATAAAATGTTACGAAAGAAACCTTCAAAATCAGTAACTTTATTAATGAGTTTTTTTTCCCGAATGGGAAATGTGTATTAATAAAAAATAAAATAAAAACGTACATGGCCCCATAGAAGGTCCAGTAAATTCCCGGTTTATTATGTCGCTTATAGCTCAAGTTTTATTTCAATTCACACTACAAAAAAACTTTACTTAAAACTTTGACTCTACTGTTTACAGGCAATATTTTTTTGTGAAAAAAACATGACGAATGTTTTCATATTTTATTGGGCCTAAGTGTTGACTAGTGATTTCATGAACTGGCCGTCATGTTTTCAGTGCACTTCAGTTATGTTAGCTATTGTTGCTACTGGCCATAAGGTAAGTGGTAACTGGCTCTCCCGGTCTGGCCGCGGTGTCATCCGAGCTTTGAAAAGTAAGATGGATAGACCCTATTTCACCAGCTTGCCTTATCTTCTCTTCGTAGGTTCCCCAGTAGAGCCCATTGGCGAAGAGGTGTCACGTGACTACGTTGAGCCAATGTTCTTCTACGACGGTGTCAGGACCTTGTCAGAAAGTGAAATAAACATTGGGAAACGGCGAGATGCAAAAAGCGACCTACTGCGACGGCTCGGCAATTTACAGTGGCTTCCCCTATCAAAGCGCAAACGGTTTAGGTTATGATGCCAATCAACAGCAATATCTGCAGGCCCTTCATGTGGAAAGTGAGTACCGTCGACCGGCTTGCTCCCTGCAGTCCCCTGGTGGCTCTGCAGCTCTGCACAAACCCAATGAAACTACAGAAGGCTGCCAACGGAGTAACGGAACCCAAGCCCCAGTACCAGACATCCCCGACAACAACCAGCCCCCTACTGCCCCTCAAAGACCAGTTTCCCCCAGTGTTCTGAACCAAATTCCGAGCAATGATGCCGCAACCAACAGCACAGGGCATGCCTCACCAACGCCAGCAACTACGAAACACATTTTTCCGTGGATGAAGGAGTCCCGTCAGAATATAAAGCAGAAACCCTGTAGTAACATTTCAGGTGATTAAATCAAAATTATCGAGCTTATATGAAGTATATTTCTGTCCTCTTTTTCATTTAAAACATCTCTTTATTGTAGGCCTTGAGATATTTTATATAGGCCTACTTTACTTGCTTTAAACTATTCAAACTTTAAATATAAACAGAATCATGTTTTTAATGTATTTTATATGTTTATGTTAAATATTGTATATATTTTTGTGTTAAATATTTTCTGTATTTATATTTTGTTAATTTCCTCTTCGGCCTAAACAACACTTCTGATATAGCGCCTCTAGCGGAACTTGGAAAAAAGCTTCTGATGAGTAATACCCCGCCAACAAACACAACAGTGCTCTGCCCTGTTTGCTTTTCAATTACATGCCTTTCTTTAGCCTTCTTTCACATTCTAATACAATATTTAGTGTTTTGTTTTATTTTACATGGAAGAGGTTAAGCCTTAGGTTGTGGTTGCAGCTACAATGTGCATGATTTACCAGCTGACCCGAAAAGCCTTAAAATGTCATAAAGCTGTACATTTTTCATGGCACTATACATGGTGTACGATGTTTTAACAGCAGGTGTGTTATTCAGCTTTGAAAACAAGAGCAACATTTGAAACCTGCATGGTCGGTGGAGTCCATTTACCGAGGCATGCGTAAAACACTTCCATTGTACTTAATGCTTTATCTGACCAAAACCTTTTTGTCCCCATACAGTAGAAAGCTGCGCTGGAGACAAGAGTCCGCCTGATTCAGCTGCCTCCAAGCGCGCTCGTACTGCATACACCTCTGCGCAACTCGTAGAGCTGGAGAAAGAGTTCCATTTCAACCGCTACCTCTGCCGCCCGCGAAGAGTAGAAATGGCGAATCTGCTCAACCTGACGGAAAGGCAGATTAAAATATGGTTCCAAAATCGAAGGATGAAGTACAAAAAGGACCAGAAGGGCATTGGAATGATGCCCTCTCCTGGGGCACACTCTCCCCACAGTCCTGTAGCTCTGTCATCTGGTGGCGGAGGTATTGGGAGTGGGTATTTAAATTCAATGCATTCTTTGGTTAACAGCGTGCCCTACGACTCACCTTCTTCAGTCTCTTATAACAAGCCGCAGTCTAATGCGTACAGTCTTCCTACGTCATATCCACCCCCTCTGAACAATTGCCCGCCTCCTCAGAAGCGGTATCCGGGGGCTGGTACAACCACGCCTGAATACGACACACTCCATCTTCAAGGAAACAATAATTATGGGGCTCAAGTACAGGGTAGCCCAGTGTACGTTGGTGCCACTGGAAGCTACTCGGATTCTTTGGTGGGCATGGGGGCTTCGGTTTTTGGCCTGACACATTTACCGCACCCTCCTCAAGGCAACATGGACTACAACGGCGCCATCACCATGGGAAACAGCCAACTTCAAGGAGCGTGCGATCAAAACCCGTGCTCATTTTCAGACCTTACTTCGCACTATTCTCAGGGAAGAATTCAGGAAGCGCCCAAACTGACTCATCTGTAGTGTGGCCACAATGAATTTCTTTCCCCGACTGCGTTATACATCCAATCGATCCTTTTTTGACGTAGCTCAGGCGAAGTTTTTTTTTTTGTTGGTTTATCTATGGAGTAAGTTTTATTTCCTCACATCATGGAAATATATGTACTATTTTATTTGTTTGAAGGAAAACTGAAACAGGGTATAAGAACGCATAGAACGTATATGTTTTATGATTCTTTTTAATGTGAATTTAAATCTTCTAAATTGTCCATGTTTTATTCTGTTTTGCATTTTGCACTTGTTTTAGAATACATAGGAACACGATCTTAACTTCTGATACATCTTAGACAAATTAACTTTTGTCTTTCGGATGTATTTTTTTCTGGATGGTAGATTTTAAGTGATATTTACCAATCCTTCAGAGCCGGGAATTCTCCCATCGACATCAGTACTGAAACGTTAAATGGTCCAGTGATAACAGGCCAGCTTGTTTATTGAAAGCCAATGTGTTCGAAAATTTGTCCATATGTGCGAATGCTAATCATTTTGTGCTCAAAGAGTCTAGAGAGACATTGATTAAATGCTCCTTTTATTTGTTTGACATTTTTACCCAATGCCATGCTGCTCAATTTTCGAAAAAAAATAAAAGAATTTGACGAGCTCATGTTATTTACCTGTGTAGCAGAGGTTACATAACAAAAAACATTAGCATCAATGCAAAACAACATTTAAAACAGATCCTAATTTGCCTGTAAGCTTCTCTTTATGGTTGGTTAAAACGAAGCAAAATTAATTTTATGTGCTTTAATATTAAATTAAATGTGTGATTTTATTAAAGAGATGCTTAAAAGGCATTTGGCGAAGAAAGGCAGTGATAGGCTAATACTGATGCATGGCATTTGTGTGATGCAACGTCATTTCCTGTATTCCTCTTTATTTTGTGAAAAGTGCAAGCAGTCTCATGATTGTCGTGACAGCTCCCCACACGGCCTCCAGCAGCGCCTGTAGGAGAGAAACATTTAAAATGGACCACGTTTAACAGTCTGCAAATCGGACCCTCTGTTAGTTCAATTGAAATACAGTTGTATTTCAATTGAACTAACAGAGGGTCCGATTTTATAATTGTGGACAGCATAATATGCATCAGCAGTGAAATCTACATATATTTGATAAAAATATGCTATATCTACCAGTGGTTGTTATTGGCACTTACATTAATAATTTTAAGAAAAGAAATGCATTAGACAACATCTCTAGCTCAAGTTAGCTATAATGATTAAATTTAGCGACTATAATTACTAAAGAAATGTGTTTGTTTTAAATGGATAAGAAAATACTTCGGCCATTACATTTTTCGGCCATAAAATGAAATAGCTGTGCGTGAAGCGTCATAATGTAATCATAAATAAATACAACAGACATTTACATTCGTTGTAAAGAAAACATATTCTTAGAATTATATCCCTGGACAGTTTATGGCATAAAGAATAATCTGATTCCCCATAGCTTGCAAGAGACATATAGTGAGATATAGTTCAAGCTGATTAATTTAAGGTGAAAACACGCATCAACCCTTTTAAACGTGGTTATAGATTCCATGGGAAAAGGATCATGGTCTTAAGCCATGTTTACAATGGGACTCAGTGTCACCTCTTAGAGAAGTAATCTTATTCACCAACACCAGAACCTTTCTATCTGAATATGGACCATTCACAAAAATAATCGTCAACAAAAATTGTCTTGTAATTGTTTTAATTAGCATATAATAGAAGAGAAAAAAATAACAAAATAATCAATGAATAGGCTTATCTCTGGTATTATGCAATCTTAAAGAGAAAATGCTATTGGTTTATTTAAATCTGTTTTTATGAGAGGTCTGTTGCCTTTTCTGCCTTTCGTCCTGGTAGGATTTGATCTGGCGCAGAGCTAGAAGGTTTAAATGCGTTGTGGGGCCACGAGGCTGTCAGACCTTTTGGCAAGTAAGATTGATCACGCACAGGCTTCTAGGGCTCTTTGTTTAGAATATGAGAACTAAAACTGCAAACGGCCCAAGTACCCTTTTCCCTAACGTTTAAGACAATACTTATACTCACACAATTGACATTAAACTCTTTTTGCTTCACAGATTACAAAGAAAATCTAATCATCCTCTGGTAATGACATAATATTAATCCGAATATGAATCCAGTATACAGACATATACACAGCACGTTAACTATAATATATAAAAATAAGTGCCTTTATGTTGCATAAAGTCATTTGCAGGTCATTACACATTCACTTTATTTCTTAGTATTCAGGTATAGATTGAAACAAAGTCGCCATCCGCCAGGAACATCTGACAGCAAGAAGCATTTTATAGGTCCCCATCGAAAATAGCAAACCGAGTTACGCAGAGACATGGTGATGATGGATAGATACGGACAGCACACATGTATAGCGCAAATAAATATGTCTAGTTTATTTTAATTCCAATCCTTTTATGTGTACAGATAATAGTATTACTGATATGGGAAGCTGCACCGAACCAACACAATCTTAGCACTTCTTTGACTGAAGTAATGGTGAGAGGCTCATTTGACATTTTGAGAAAAAAATACACTGTTCGGCACGGATCTGTGCAGCAAAGGCCTTATCTTCTAATAACAGTAGGATGCACCGGCTGCAAGCAGGAACAACAGTTCTGAACATAGCTACAAATTCTTGCACCATGCCTTAAACCATGACACCCGTGTAAATAACAGTGATCGCCATGTTAATGGCTATTGCTGCATGATGTGCATTAGATCAATCTAGGCAGGAGACTTTAAAATAATTTTTGAATTTTCATTGGGCAGAGGCTTGAACTTGGGTTCCAATTTTAAGAGTAGCCTATTTTACAAAGTTTTTTGAAACATGTTTTTCAGTCTTAATTAAATTAACAGTGTTTTATTGAAATATAATACTTTCCTCACCCGAGCAAATAGGAGAGCCAACAGTGAATAACGAGTTTGAGCGTGAAACGGATTTCATCAATAGTCAGCCGTCACTTGTTGAATGTTTTACATATTTTGCCCCTGTTGACGTGGACTTATCAATCAAAGGTTTTCACGAACCCTCACCCTCTTATCCCACCTCCTTTCGAAAACACCATCCCAAGCCTGAGGCTCGCGAGTCAGCCAAGCGGGCATCTGCACATCTTCAGGAATCGCGCAATGCTCGCAAATTTTCTTCCCAGGAATTAGCGCGAAGACCAGCAAAGGCTCGTGGGCTGTAAGATTAGGTAACTAAGCAATAACTGATGTAATTTTAAGGTCTCTCATAAAATATCGTGAATTTTCAGCCTAAGCTATACCGAAAATATAGCCACAATCATTTCACTTTATAGATGAAACGTGTGTAAATTAATTTGTTTGCATACCTCATTGGTCTATCTAATGTCTGACAAGTTACTGCGAATGATAGATTAGGCTACTGCTGTGTGGCGCAACAGTTTAGGCATTATGGTGGTCGCTGCCATCACTAACATCGTTTATGGACCTCTTTTTTTGTAAATCATTAAGTCATTGCATTTTTACAGTGGTCGTTATTTACAGAGATGTCAAATACTGTCATGTTATTGCTTACTAGAGGATAAGAAAAATAGCCAGTGTCCACACATTCCTTTGAATTTGTAATGTAGAATGTAGAGTGTTATTTTGTGGTATGACTTGTGTGTCCAGGCTCATAAGCTTCCAGATCGTTATACTCGAGGAGGAGGTCCGCGCAGCCTGAGAACAGCATACACAAACACACAGCTTTTGGAGCTCGAGGAGTTACATTACAACAAATACCTTTGCAGGCCACGGCGCGTGGAAATATCAGCGTTGCTCGACTTAACGGAACGCCAGGTCAAAGTGTGGTCCCAGAAACGGTGTATGAAATATAAACGTCAGACCAAGACTAAGGACATCCATAGGGAGCTAAGCAAGACTGGAGAGGACAGCACATAGCGACGAAGACAGCTCCATGTATGACCAGAGTCATAATAGAGACGGCCGTGTGGATGGGGAGTTCTCCAAAACGATCTGTCTGTCCTGTAATGCAAAAGACATGCAAACTTTTAATTTGTTTCCTAGCGGCTTTAGGAACAGAAGTTTGAGAGATGTTCCCAGTCAGACACCTACTGATCTGGGCAAAGGGACAACAATACGCCGTAATATCCAATGTGCCAGCATGGACAATATGGTTACCCACATGTTATGGACATGTCTTTACAGGAGTTGTCTGTCCGATACAGCTTCGCCAACACTGTGGGAGACCCGGGTAATATATCAGTGGATTTTTATTTGCTTACAGATTCTACAGTTGATTTACAACATAAAATATACAGATTGTCAAAATCGATCAGCTAACAAATGAAAGGACAGACGCAAGGACAGGAGTTTTTTGTATGCAAATAAGTTTCATATATTGACATAATTATCAGAAAATTTCGAAGGTAAGTTAACCCATGACTGCTATGCTTACACTAATTCTAAAAATGTCCAGTGTTGCTTTTGTAAGAATAAACACAAATTGTATAACTACTTCAAGTGTCAAGTCTAACTACTATGAAAGAATGAAACGTGCTTTTAGTCGCCACAAAATTTACTTCAACCCTATTAAAACATTTAAAGGGTTAATGAATATAGTTTACATGTTATTCAGATATTTTGTAAATATTTTTCAAAACAAATAACAAAATCCATCCCCAGAACATTTGTTGGAAAGCATCTTTTTGAATAATACAGCAAGATGATCGACACGACAAAATGTGCCTTAAACTAATAAAGAAATCATGTGCCTTTAAAACTCTCATGTAAAATATTAGCCTAAATCAATGGAGTTCGTTTTTGATATATACATATATACATTCAAGGATTATATTTAATGATACAGAAAATAATACATTTGCGGTTTTATTTATTTTGCCAAAGAAAATGAAAATAGAAATGAAAGTTACCGTTTAAGCCGCCAAACAGGATTAAACATGGCTTCACCTCCAGAAATGGGCTCTTTGTCTCGGCCTCGTCTCTGCTCGGCCTGGGGAAATGCCTCGGATGCTTTTTTCCCTGACGAAGTCATAAATCAAAGTCTTTCATGCAAGTTGACAGCAGCGAAACAATCACTACTAGCTTAGTCGGTGCAGATAAAGAGTCTTTTCGTGTTTTTCATTCTCACTTTGCAGTTAAAAAAACTGGAATCCTAAAACATAACATGGACGATCAATAGTAATTCATTTTTATTGCCGTTTAACACCCCGGAATAAGGATTAGGCTACACAAAACACCCATAAACTACATTTTCATTGCGCGTGGCATACACCATTTGTCTCAGTCTCTTTAGATGTTTTTTCTTGTCCCCCTGCCATGACTAAAATGGGGTTTGACGAGCAAATTTTATGTATTTTCCTCTTAACTATCAGATCATTGTGTTGGTATAAAATATACCTAATACTAACAATAATGTTAAATACTTTTTTCACATAAATTTCTAAACCACATTTCGTAACATACACACAAAAAATGTTAGCCTAAATACTGAAATTAAACGTAGGATGTAATAAGTATGATAGGGTTATTTTAGTCATCTTCACCTCATAGTTGGATCTATCATTGTTATTGATATAAAACAATTTACATTGATTTACCTGCTTTTAAACTTGAAAAAAACGACTGATTCACAGTCACACTTTTGCACTGTTGCTTTTGCTATATGTTAGGATATGTGCATATATGTTAACCATTTGTCAAATAATTACAAGACGATACATAGCCGAAATAAACAAACAGTTAATGCATTCCAACATCTTTTTCTTTGCCCTGTTCTCCTCCTTCCACAAGCGCTTTAATATGTGTAAGGAGTTGTGTTAAAATAGAGTGAAAAGAGGGTAAACGCTCGAAGGTAAAAGCTCAAGGGACGCGCCATTTTGAGGAGAAAAACATAACATTGGGGAAGGCTGTAAAGAATATGCTTCCCTTTTTATCCAGAGGGGGCGCATGTCTACCCTGCTCCACTTACCCAGAAAAATGTAAACACGCTCTCCTCTGATGGCTGTGCACTTGTTATACCCCATCACATAAAAGGAAAACAAATATTCTAATTCGTAGCCTGCTTTCCTTATCGAAGACCTACCTCCTTTTCTGTCGGGGTTCGCAAAGATTCACATAAAATAATATTTTTGTTATAGGTCACTTGAAGAAGAAATTAAGTTACATTGGTTTAGCGCAGGTTTTATTATGTAAGGCTCAGCCTTTTTTACATTATTAAAACGTACAATCTGTAGTGAACCAACACGATTAGTAATATAATATTTTTATCAGCCTATTCTGACTCGAAGATCTATTTGCAAAACACTCGCCCTCACAAAGAAGTCGCTCATCATGTCATACAAACAAACAAACAACGAGACAGACTTTTATATATTTTTTAAACTCTTACCTGATGCGTTTCGTCAACATGTTTCCACTCACACAGCCCGGGATGCATAGTGGTGCACCACTATGTGGATCCTGCCTGAACGCTGCCTGTCTGACATAGTCCCTCCTTGCTCTACTAGCTAATCCATCCTTTCAGTGGAGATTGCCCAATGGGTAATGTAGGCCTACGTCACGTTGATCGACAAGAGGTCGGCATTTACATAAGCCCGGTCTTTAACGACAACCTGTCAGCGCAAGACCAGTTAAGATCAAGACGAGACAGAACAAGTGATCACTGGCTGACCCAGCCCACGTGACTGTCACTGGTCATTCATATCACTAGCGCGCAGACAGCCCCCCCTCAATCCACGACTGATTGAAGAAGGCTGAAGGTTGGCTGGGTTAGACCCCGGGTGAGTAGTGAGACGTTAATCAGTCCCTGGGCCCAAAGATCGGTCAGTGTGGCAGCCACGTGCAGGGAAACCCAGGACGATGCCACAATGAGCACCTTCTTAGATTTTACGACCATAAGTGGCGGAGACGGAGGTGGCGGGGGCTCTTGCTCAGTTAGAGCCTTCCATGGCGACCACGGACATTCAACATTCCAATCGTGTGCTGTCAGGGTAAATAACTGCACTGGGGACGAGCGATTCATGTCCAGTAGATCGTCACAAGAGGCAATTCCCCCTCATCCACATCAAGCCGGGACGTACCAGTCCCCTGGGACTCTTTCAATCACCTACAGCCCCCATCCGAGTTACGGGACTCAAAGTTTTTGCGCCGGATACAATCACTATGCCCTGAATCAGGATGTGGAGTCATCTGTGAGCTTTCCCCAGTGCGGCCCGTTAGTTTACTCTGGAAATATTTCCTCGACAGTTGTGCAGCACCGTCATCATCGCCATGGTTACAGCAGCGGAAACTCTCACCTGAACGGCCAATTCCAGTACGCCACAGCCACATATGGTAATAGTTCAGATCAAGCGAGCCTTACGTTTGTGGCGGGCTGCTCAAATCCGCTATCCCCTCTTCATGCGACCCATCACGACGCATGTTGTTCACCTATGTCAGATGGCGTGTCCACGGGGCAGACATTTGATTGGATGAAAGTTAAACGGAACCCACCAAAAACAGGCGAGTGGCTGAAGAAATTTCAAATGCTTAGTTTTTATGTATTTATCTTTCATGGTACTGTGTTTATGCCAAGATTTAATATTTAAAAAGGTGTGGGAAACTGTACTGGATAACTGAACTGGCTGTTTAATAACTAAATTAAAGGTTTGCAGACACTTCATTTATCAGTTGATTGTCTCTTTTTTTAGGGAAAGCTGGAGAGTATGGATTTGGTGGGCAGCCAAACACTGTACGCACCAATTTTACCACAAAGCAACTGACAGAGCTTGAAAAGGAATTTCATTTCAACAAGTACCTGACTCGCGCGAGGCGAGTGGAGATTGCAGCTGCTCTCCAGCTGAACGAGACTCAGGTGAAGATTTGGTTCCAAAATCGTCGTATGAAGCAGAAGAAGCGTGAAAAGGAAGGTCTTTTGCCCAAATCTCCATCCGAACCGAAGGAGGGTCCTGAAAAGCCCGAGGACGCCTCGGAAAAGTCGCTCTCCGCACCATCGACACCATCCTCCACCGCTGATCCTTACTCCCCAAACTAGAAGGCTGTAGTGTTTGTTCTGCCATAATGAACGTGACTCTCGTGTCAAAGTCATTGTCAAAGTCATCTTGTCCATAAACGGACACGTGTGAAAGTGTCACGTAGAGAACAATGCACTGTTTAGACCTGAACAATTTTGACAGCTCGATGTATTTTACCTGTACCTTGCGGTTTTGTCAACTGACTTAATTGTCCTGGGCACCTTGTCAAGTAGCTAGACAACAAATTTTTACAAGTGGTTTGTACATTTTCGGACACAGCAAACGCTGCACTTTTACAAACATCTTTGCTAGGTCGGACCTGTACACCACTTGGTAAAATGCCTACCTCATGAACTGGATGATAGTGCAATATGTCTAAGGTATGTATGAATCTAAGAGAAATATTAATTTATTGTAAGTCTTGTTGGAAGATACCCTTTCTGAATCGTGAATGGTGTTAAGTCTGATTATTGTATCCATACGAGTTAAGCATCATAATGCGTAACTCCGTAAAGTTGTCACACTGAGTTTTATCAGTCAGGGATGATGGGTCAAGCCTTTCCATAGGCCTACTTTAGAAAAAGATCAAGACACGGGTGAATTAAATGTGTGTATTAAAATAGCTCTTAATCATAATTTATTGAAAAACTAGTCTTGGGTTCTTGTCTGTCTGATCAGCTACACGCACGCACACAGAGACACACAGACACACACCATGGACTCTTCATTAAATCTCTATGATGTCTTTTTAAATAGGTTTGGGATAACATTTAACTAGTCATTTAACTGTCAAAACACGATTCATAAATTAACAGTCCAACGTTTATTCGAGAAAACGTTGTAGTTTTAGATGCTTTTTTCTGATTCATTGATTTGCTTATTTCTATAGTCTTAAACATCCAATAACGCGCTCCGTGGTTCTGTAACTGATAAATGCGCGTCTGTGCGTGGTTTCTTACTTGGGGAAGAAGCGATAGGCCTATTGGCACATGGTAAGCATGTTTAACCACGAAAGGGAGATGCGCAACGTTGTCATCGTCATTCGTGATGACAACCCTATTGACCTGTTAGTTTATCGAAGGGAAACGTAGGACAAGGGAGGAATAGAGACAACATCGATTAAGTCATGTCGACTATCGACATCAATGAGTCAGTCCCTATCAGTGTTACTTCTCATTTCGTGCAAGGCAGTATTTGGAACAATTCCCAGCTTATACAGGTCACTACAGATGTGAGGTTCAAACTTAACATACTCAGCATACTCAAAATACACCCCCACACATAAAGCACTATGATCTCAACACCAAAAAGGACAAACCAAAAATTGCCAATAAAAATTATGCTTTCTGCATAAAACGTCACATATATGTTGTTTTCATTTATATAAAATGTTTTTTAAACATTCTAGGCCTATCAACTTTACATTAAATGCACCTCCACAACCTGGGAAGTTCGTACTTCTTCAGTTTAATTATGTCAATTAGACTCCTGTTTAATTGTCTAAAATATATTTTTTATTCTTAAAAATTGACTTCTTACTTCTGTAGAAAATAAAGCCTTCTAAAAATTATTATTTGTACTATTGCAAAGTGTCGAACATTTTGTGTAAACTTTTCAAATAATAATTGTCTTTTATTTAATGAAATCTATTTAAAACATACACATTTATCAACATTGGTATTGTTAGGCTATTATTTAAAATGGCATCAATCAATTTACAATTATACAAGAAAATGAACAAAGAAAAAATTAAAGTGAAGCTAAATTCAGATCTCCAATTCGGGGTTTAAAGAGGGATTTTATTGTCATCTTGGCCAGTCAAATCAAACAGGGAGGAATCGTGACTATGAAAACATAAACGCGATTATGTTCCCGTGCAGATTAAAAACGCCAATAAGAGCTAAATAAAACCCAACATAACAATATATATATATATATATATATATATATATATATATATACATATACACACACACACACACAATTAAGAATGCTAATTAAAGAATATTTAGAAAGGACTGAGGTTTGTGTTATTCTAAAACCTGAAGTGTCTTCATCCAATTGTATAATCCAAAATTAATCACTTCATATTCAAATTGATTTAAAATAATAGGCTATGAGCAACAGTTTTTAAGGAGGTTAAAAGCAACTGTAAATTATAATAATTATTAAATAATACATTTGGTTGTTCCTTTAGTTTATCAATACAGAAATAATGAAGAAACTAATGATGATGCTGTTGATGTATATTCTTTCTTGTTATTGACAATTAAACGATTACAAATAGTTCTTAAACATGAAACTAAAACATATAATAACAAGGGATGATTCGAGGACATGTTGTTATAATTTTTATCATTTATTTAATTATTATTATTTTGTTACTTTTTACTGTTGATAATTATTGATTAATTCTGCTTATTCAAGCATCTCACGCAGGTTATTTTTTCATTAATGCAGAACAACGTTTTTTCTGTAGGATTACATATACTTCGACTTGCCGATCCATTTGCAGCCTAAATGTTTTAGAAATCGAGATGTGGTTGTATAAAACCCCGGGGTCATCAAGTGGTCACTGAGAATTTAAGATTATTGTGTTCAGTTTTCCCAATACGAATACCAAACAACATAGCGAGAAAGAAAAGCATCGTTGTACAGCTCAAACTTTACTTGGCCTAGAGAGTGAAGCAAGACCCATCGTTTCACATCATGTGTGAAAGATATGAATAACGGATGTTTGACCATCAAGAGAAGAAAAAAAAAAAAATTTATATGAAGAGTTTGGTTCCAAAATGAGATAACTCATGTTTTTTATTGTGCATTCCAATTAATATCAATCAAACTGCAGTTGGTTTGTTTTGATTTAAGCCATAAAAACTAAAAAAAATACAGCTAACTAAAACAATAAAAACATGATAACATAATAAAAAACATGATTTTTGAACATTTTTAAAAACGGAGTTATCTCATTTTGGAACCAAACTCTTCATGTGTATATATGATATTAAACCTTTTAAGCTAAGACACAAAATACATGGCATTACTGGCATAATAATAAGAATACCTTACTGTTAATACAAGAAGGATTTTAATGCTGAAAAGGTGGAAAAATTTTTGGACATATATAAATAGGTGTCAATCTGTTCAGTATTTAAAAGATACTCAGTTTGGACTTTTTTCTAAAAGCATTTACCCATTCTGGATATTCTTTTTTAAGAACAAAATTCTCTGAAGTTTCAAGCAGGGCATCTTTAGGGCCCTTCCTATTGATCACTCATAATATAAAATTATTTAAATAATCTTATATTATCTTTGAAATAATCATGCCATCTTAATGCTTAAAAGTGGTAAATTATACGTAAGAAATACACACAAATATAATAATAAAGACACATCATTTATTATTATTGTTAGTTTTCCTTTCAAAACCTAGAAAATATTACAGCAAAATGTAAATGATATTCTTTTTGTATATGTATAATTCCAGAACTTTTTTTACCAATTATGTGAATAGCTATATATAAATACTTCACTATGAACCACAATGAAGACTACTCGCTTAAAATGGTCTTAAAATGGTGCTGTAATACATAAGTTCATACATTACTGTGTTGACAGAAGCACATGTCTGCCCATCCTTAAACAGCTGATGAAATCCAGCTCTGATGAACTGGGGGAACTGGCCCGCACATGCAGAAAACTAGGAATGCATTTCATTATGCAGTATTACAAGAACCAGCAATTACAAGCAAAACACTGGATGCTGCCTCAAATGATTAAAGGATGGTATCTATTGTGCGATTAAGACTTGAAAGAAGATTCCACACAGTTCTTTGTGTGAACCCATTATGTAGTGCTCCGTCTTTTATAAAATGGACTGTACTGCAACAATAACGCAAACAGAATATAAATTGGATTTCACTCCCACTGTGATATTTCAACCCCTTCACTTTGACTTAAAGTCTAAAAAACAATTATGAGAGCAAAACTGATAGAAATGAAGAACGTTAGAGGGGGTGTGCGATCGAGCCGGACAGAAAAAAAGAGGAAGAAATGGGGGGTAGACAGAGGCAAAAGTAAAAAGGACAGAAAGAGAGAGGTCCATCCATCACACTGTCTTAACCTCACGGTGACCTCAGCCTGCCAGCCAATGAGGCACCTCCCGTCTGTGCAGGAGATCGGGTAACCGTGGAGATGGACTGAACGTTTTAGCATGCTCTTTTTGTGCTGTCTGTCAACACCTCCCAAAATGCTTTGCTGCATGTTAACTGATGTGAGTGCCACTATTTGACTGAAATAACTATGTAGCCAACATCACTTAAAAATGCAACTGCATTCATGTATACAACTACTTATAACAGGAAAACATGCAGGCAAACTAATATGTCCTAATAGTCAAACTAAAAAATGAAAAACTTTGCCAAAGCTATACATATATATGCAGAGAAATAAATTATGCTAGAATAACTTTATGCATGGAATGGCTGCAGGGTGAAATTTTTATAAGACAGTCACATGTCAAAACTTGCAAGAGTAATAGTGCATTGACAAGTTAATTTAAATCGCAGGATCAGTCACTTAGCTATTAAGTCAATGCTGCAAAGTTTTGAAATGAGTGATGAGGAATCTCTTTCAGTCTCATGGAATCTATTTTTAAAACATCATCAACACTGGAAAACGAAAAAAGAATTGTGGAGGCAAAGAGAGTCAAAAAATAACAAAACTTCAAAGTACAAAAATAAACATACACAAGTAATAATGTAAAAACGCATTTAGTGAAAAACGAGAGAGCGAGAGGGAGAGGGAGAGAGAGAGGAGTGGAGAGGTGAAAAATATTTCCGTTGTCAGTATTTCCCTACAAGCAAAATTGAGGTTCATCAGATAAAAAGCGATTTTGTTTCAAGTTAAGTTTAGCCGCAACAATTAACCCTGGAGAAACAATCTCTCACCCTTGCGAAGTATTTACACAGACACACACAAGCCCATACATATCAACATGAAAAATGAAGTGCACATGACTTTTGACAGGCCTATAATTTAAACATTGTCTGTGGATTTGGTGCAATTTGTCCCATTGCTGAAAAAAATGGCCTTTGTTTTCATGATTTTCTGTAGATGTTCAGCTGTCACATGAATACATTCATTCAGTACCTATTTAATATTTGTAAAACTGTATATTTGTCATGTATATGTTTATCTACAGTATATGATTATAGATTTATCTATCTTATTTTTGCAACGGCTTGCACAGCAGAAAGCAAACAATTTTATTGGGGAACTGTGCATCTGCTCTAAGATAAATCACTTTTTAATAATCACTTTTCACAGATGTAGGAAATATTCTTACTACTGTAAAAATAAAAATAAAAGCATTTTATCCGTAAAGGTATGTCAAATTAGACCAAAACACTGAAAATGTTAGTTATTTGCATATTAAGGCACTGTCTTCAATGTTAAGCATGACATGGTCTACGCTCCTGCTTCGTCACTTTGCATGGGACATTGCTTGAAGGTATGATAGCGTTATCATTTGTCCATCACAGTTTTCAACATATGCTTCACTGCTCCCGATTTATACAAATAATAGTCACACTGTCAGTGTCTAAGTAATCATTTTTATTCTAGTTTCAGAAGAATGGAAGTGAACCCTGGGGCAACGTGACACTCAACATTGTTTATGAGCTGAAACATCTTGTCTCTCACACACCTACTCACTCTCGAACTAAATATAATTTTCAAAAAAAAAAAGAGAAAGGCAAAGAAAGACAACCCATCAGACACCAGTGAAGCTATGCATAGGCAATTATTGGCCGTCCCCTGTGGGCAGAGCTTGACGCACGTGACGCACACCTGCAAAAGAGAATGAAATGCAAACTACATCTCCCAAGGTGTGTATATAGGATGGTTTGGGTATGATGAAATGGCTACTAAGTTGAATGTTTTTACCAGGTGCTAATAAATATCTGCAGAAGGCTTCTAGAATTATTATTTTTCTATTTGTTCTAAACAAGAAATGAATATAGCTTACTTCGCACACTTGGGAAAATACCGTATATATACAGATATTAGCTAAACTATGAACTGAATTCCGTGACATTTGAGTCACATGAAAACATGTCAAAATGACAAAAAGGTGAAACAGAGTTTAGTTGTTTTTGTAGAATTGCTGTTTTGTTTAGAGTTAAACAAAAAGGGCCCCGGTTTTCCAAAAATTTGCATAGGCAGCCTGTAGGTATATGTGCAGATTCTCCTTAAGCTTTTCGACTCACACCTGCGCGCATTATACTTTATGCAACAGAGGCAAAAGGATATCCATACGATCATTTAATGATGGAGTTGTCTTTACCCTGACCATCACTGCCAGACGCTGGCAGGGATCATTCCATCCGAGCGTGACATGTCACCTCATGTCCGTGTGGCCCCTGATGTGATCTTTAGTCCCCTCATGATCTATAGACTGGCATTTGGTTGCTCAGACACCAGACCCCAGCGTGCATGCTAAACATTCTGTCAGCCAATATCCTGACAGGAACTTAACGCAGTCACGGCAATACTTAGACAGGACAGCGAGAGGCTGAAGACACAATCGCCAATAGCGAAATGGCAGCAGGCTGCTCACAGTCAAATTATGTGAAGGAGGTCAACAAAAGAAAAAAACATCAACTTAGAAAGTCAATTAAAAAAGTTATCCTATTAGTTAGTCTACTAATTCGTGGAATAAAAAAGGCAGGTCATGCTTAGACATTAAATGTTCTCCTGTGAAGATTTGTAAACTACTGACCACATTATGTTTTTCTTTTTTGTGTAGACATATGTTTCTAAGTCTAACCCTGTGACTTTTTTGTCTGCTTAGTTCGCTCTTCTCTATTTTTGTATGTGGAAAGGTTGAAGAAACGGACAAAGTGTGTGTGTCCATTTCCATTCCTCTGGGACCATCTGTCCATCCCTCCATTGACACGTCCACGGGTCTATGAAGTGATCTAAATGCATGGAGGTGTGCATGCACATGTCTGAGCCTTAGGTCAATATAACCCTCATCAGGGATTCCTCGACTCGAGCGTTTACATAAACAGCCGCTTAGCGGGATTAGCATGGTGTTAGCTTGTTAGCTTAGCCACGTAAACAGTGGTTTAATCTATTACCAAACTCTCGGGAGGCTGACCAAGATGACCCTGCTCCCATTAGGACAGGATATTTTTTGTCATCCTCAGGTCAGGATTAAGAGGCATATTAAGCCTCAATCAAAAACCCTGCAGCCACATGTAATGCAGAGATGGAGCTAATGTATTTCATACATTTTGGTAACCCACCAACAGTGGCTGTTGGTGAACTTTTGCAGCTGTAATGTCTGATGCCGTAGGGGCTTTTCTCATTGCTTCAATACCACATTGTCCTTTGAACTCATTACTGTGGTTTCCATTGTGCAGCTATGTCTGTTTCTTTGTTTTGATGAACAGAAAGGAAGATATTTGGAAGAATGTCAGTAACGAAACAGATCTCAACCCCCATTTACTGCCATAGTAGAGAAAATAAATACCATAGGAGTCAATGGGCATCTGTTTGGTTAATGATCTGTTTAGTTACTGACATTCTTCCAAACATCTTTCTGTCTTTTCATCGAAACAAAGAAATTCTACAATATTCAATAACCTCTGTTTCTCTTTTTTGTTGTTGTTGTTGTTGTTTTTACGCTACAGATATTCGGCATGCAGAAACTACATAAAATCAGTCAAGATTGCCGACTATTTCCAAGCTACACCTGCCCTCCTATTTCTTCTGTTGCCATTTTTTGTTTCTTCTGTTGTATGTGCAAATGTTTTGTTGTACCTTGCCAGCTCTTTGGTGTTGTGTGTGACCATGTGGGTATTGTTCTGTAAGGATGACATCCAGCCTTCCCTGTGAACCACAAGAGGTCATCCCTTCAGTGGGGTCACGACCTGAACAAATATTTCCTTGGTTGAGGTGTAGGGTAAAATAATATTTTCCCTGCTGCCTTCATTTTTTCATTTTCTTTAATTATTTATTAACTCTCAACTCAACTTTATTTATATAGCGCTTTTTACAATTTTCATTGTTACAAAGCAGCTGTACATAAGACATATTGATTATAAGCAAACCAATTAAAGTTGTACCTGCAAAAACAAGAAAAAGTTGAAAACACAGAAGACAGACATACCCACATACAAAACACTCCACACACACAATATGCACACGTACTAACACACATAGACATAGACACACACATGGACGCGCAAACACACACACACGTACACAGACAAGTACGCGCACACACAAAGACACGCATGCATACGCACACACACACGCTCAGTGAGAGCACATATTTAAGATAAAGGAGAGAGAAGCATAGAAGCATAATTTATTATCACATTATTATAAATGGTTACATTACAATTACACAAAAAAAATAATTTCTAAGCTTAACTCAGCTATACCAAAAAATGACCGTGCTGTACTGTGCAGCTGTGACTTTTAAGTCCAGAAACAGTTTTATAAAGAATAGGACATCTGATAACCCGTATTTATTATGTAACAGTCAACAGTATCAGAGATTTAAAATCTCTCACAAATTTACATATATGAAATTTAATAGATAAACATTACAATAAAAGCTCAAGATAGCAAATGTAATCGATACAGAAAAAACGTATAATATACACTTACCGATCACTTGTTAAATTGGAAATCAGCAAGTCCAGAAAATCCTTTCCTGCTAAATAAATTCTGTAATTGCAGTCTTGCAATAAAGGTAAAAATGCATTTATTTATTTAAAATGCATTTATTTACAGTAGCAGAGGCTTCAGTCAGAGCTCTAAATTATTTTGCTATTTGTGTGTGTATTAAAAAATGAAGTATCTTAAAACATGCCATAATTATACATTTTATATAAATTATAAAAACATTATTAACATATATCATTTATATGTAATATTTATACTATCAACACTATACAATCAGAGCATCCAGTTTGATCAAACATTACAATTGTAACAACTGTGCACTACTGCCCCTTGTGTTGACAGTAAATCATAATCATTGTGCATGTGTGGGCTTTGTAAATGAGACATCAGTACCTTAGCTTGATACACAGTGAATAGGTCAAGTGCTGTTAGTGACAATGGACGTGCAAGTCAGACGTGTCTACATGTCCACAAACACATCCTGTCACCCACAATATTTTTAAGCAATATTGATATTGGCTTCATAGAGGTAGACACCTTGATGTCAGAGAGGAGTTGTGTGTGCTTGTGTCTGTGTGCAGGTGGGTGGAAAAAAGAGAGTTCAAGGTGGTAAACCAAACAACATGACATATTCTATTCATGCACTCATCATTATCAAATATTATTAAGGCAATTTTTTATATATTCTGTAATAAGACGCTTCATAAGGCAACATATTAAGGTATGCTTAAAATATATGTCTAAAGGGAGTAAAATATTAGTTTAAGTATCTGTTTCTATTTCTGTTCTCCCCCACATGGCTTGTATATGGAACACATATATGTTAGCTCACACTGTGAAGTGAGCAGCCTGTGTTTTAAATGCATCACACCAGGTTCAGATAGAGGTCAGGCCTCACTCAAATACTTCTTCCTGCTGTGACAGAACTGTCGCAGAGCGCTGCATCCAATTCTGCACAAGAACAAAACAAGTTACCATTTGTGTATATATTTTGTTATATTAAAAGGAAAAATTCAAATGGATCTGAGTGTTACAATTTTGCACAATTGTCTGTCTCTCTTAAACATCTTCACCATTTTTAAAGGGGTGCCACAGTGTTTCATGCATTCTGAATTCTTTACAATGCTAAACGTGCAAGTTTCTCATGCTTGACATGAGTTGGACATATGACGTAGTATTTCTGTGCTCGATACACTCCCCTGGCGTTCGTATAGGTTTCGGGAACATGAAATTTCCTTACATAACAACTTTTCTTAGTCCCTTATTGGACAATTCTTCCGGAAAAGCACACCCACGCGTCAACCAGCGAGAGCGAGATTAAAGAGCACGCCCACGCGTCATCCAGGAAGAGCGGGAGAAGGAGCATGCGCACACGTCAACCAGCTGGAGCAAGACAGAAAGAGCATTTCAGCGATGAATGTTATATAAACGGTGCATATAACGCTGGATTTGCAGATAGTTTGAAACTGATAGATGGAGCGGTCCCAGTGCTAAAAGATGCCGGTCATGAACTGCACATGGTAAGTGAAATATGAGTCATATGTCTGTGTTTTGTTGGCAATCGGTGCGTACGGGCATAAGGTACACAACACTAACTTATAGTGAATCAACAGTTATGTAGGGGTAATGAGATGACGTAGTGTGTGCTCATCCTGTAGTCCCGTAACCCCCTCCTCCCCGCCCCACACGCGTTCAGGGCTTGCCTGTTTTCGGAAATAATCGTACAGCTGTATCTGTCTTTTATAAATGTGATCAAACTAAAGACAGTACTACTCTATAGGTAATCAAGATTAATATGAGATTGGCAGAAACGGTGTGCGTTACATCCACTTTTAGAGTAACATAGGTGTTGCTGACCCCTAAATGTACATGTTGTAATTACATGATAAGCATGATCTGAAGAATATGTTTTGAATAAATGGATTAAAATACTATTACCAGGAAGATGCCAGGTTGTGTCTGCAATTTTGCCAGGCTGTAGGGGTTGTTCATGACAGATGTCAACACAGTAAACGTAAGGTAGCCAGTTTTGAGTGCACAGCTCTTCTGGTTGTCAGCAAAAATACTCTCTTGTCCTCACAAGTGTGTGCGTAGTGATGTCCAACACTCCAACACTCAGCATGAATTTTAAATTATTCATCATGTCAGGCTCTCCCAGGCGTCTCTATGGAAACTGCTGACCAAGAACTATCATCCATCCTTATGGATACCCTCTCTCTTACTCTGATGAGTCAACACGTCTACCTTATGACACACTAACCTCTATTAATTTCACCATATTTGCAATTGTTTTCACTGTGTTTCAACATAACATGCTCTTGACCTGGACAACTAATAACTAATACTAGTCTATAAAGTATAGGTTTATGTGGTTTTCACAGACCGCAAGGAGCAAAAGTAAGTTTTAGTATATAAAACCTACAGGTAATTTTAGTAATGTATATCAAATATATCTAATAACAAATACAAAAATAATGTTGTGTTAAAACAACACAATCTATCCATAACTTCTGTGTAACATATTTGTTACTTTTAACTCAACCTTGTGTTGTCCTTTTTTATTTAACACACAATCAACATAAAATGGTGCATGTGTTAAAATTCTGTAACACTAAAATGAACACATCCTTTTTGAGAGTGTATGCATGTTGCTATCATCATGTCATTATTCAACTAATTATAATTATTTTGCATTTTATCTTCAGTTCTGTGCCCAAACAACAGGATAAGTTGCAGGTACAAACACATGATATGTGGTTAAGGTGTAGGTTAGTTTGCTAAAAATTGATGTCTACAAAAATCTAAAAATAACTTTTGCCATGGCTGAGGCATTTATGCATGAATATACGAGGTTGCATCATGAATGTATATCATCACATCCTGAACAGCATAAAAAGATGCATTCACCTGAACCTTAATATTTCACTTTCACAAAGTACGTCATATTTTAAGCATTAACATTTACCAAGAGAAGGAATAATAAAAGGTAAGAGGACGAGACAGTCGGCTAGTAACCTGTGGAGACTCACACACAGCTAATCCTCTCATACTTCTCCCCTATTCAACACCATATGTGTGTGCTTTGACCGTGTTTCTGTGTGAAGTGTGTGTGTCATGGGGCCACTGATTCTGACACGGCTCATATATCACGACTCTGAGTGTGTGTGATTACAGAGGGAGGTTCTGCATGATTTATCGCCGGGCTTAGAGATCTATGCTCCTGACACACACGCACACACTCCAACCTGTACTCCAAACCCCAACTTAGCCAACCTCCCACATGCAGAACACACCTGCCTGGGTCTTCTGTTATCCTTCATATAAAGGCCTCATACCGTATGGGCACAGATACAAGCGTATGTGCCTGTAGGAGGACACAGACTCACACACATTCAGCTCTGGATAAAGTAATCTGTAATAAAGTGAAAATAAGGTGGTGTGACAGAAGGAAAGAATTTATAAAACAATGAAAGAAAAGGACACTGAAGACCATTATTAACCATCTACAGTGTTTAACAAATTGATTAGACCACTACTAACAGTATTGGTTATACCGGATGTTTTATGTTTCTGACTTTCTGTATTGGTTAATCCACCAGTATTAGTTAAAATACAATTATTGTTGTGATCCATGCATTTATAGTTTTACCAGAAAGGCAGAAAAAACAGTAAAACACTTTATTATTTTCTATTTAGATGCATTACAGTCAATAACAACAGAGACTGAGGAAAAGTACATTAAACAATGCCAGCAAATCCAATGGAGACCACACAAAATATTAAGTGCTCGGTTAATATGTGTGAATAAAGACGATTTCATTGTTTCAGTTTGGTATTTGCCTAATAAATGACAATACAATTTTTTGTTTTAAAAGTATTATAAAAGTATCTTATAATACAACCGTGTTAAAAATTCAAAACTGCCATCGTCATTTAAGGACACGTCTTAAGCAAATCAATGGATCCATGTGTCGATTAAGAACTAGAAACCCAAGAACCCAAAGCACAGGAAAAAATATAACGTATGTGAGAACAAAAATTTCCAGTTTTCACACAAAGGAATAGCTAAGACCGAGACTGTGGTTGAAGTATGTGTGCAATCACGGCCATACTTCTTGTTTATGTGTTGTGTATCCAGTTCTCTAATTAAGGCCTGGGGCTCTGTCACTAATGAACAGTGAAGTAATTAATGAGCAGTCTAACAGAGCAGCGAGATGTAGACGCTGGTGTGAGCGAGTGTGTTTAAGTGAGTGAGCGAGTGTGTATTAGCGAGTGTGTGTGTTCTATTGCCCTAATTAAACCCAGGGGTTCTAATTAGCTGATTAACTAATAGCCATGGTGTTCAACAGGAAGCATTACGCAGAGAAAACACACACAAAATGTAAATGTCTTATTGTTTCAATGACTAAACATTTCAAAGACTGGGGCCCTTGTATCCTGGAACCCTAGCAGTTACATTTACGTTTAATCATTTCCCAGATGCTTTAATCACTTACAGCTTAACTCGACACAAAAAATAAGGTGACATCTGAGATCTTGATGTAACAAACCAAGCATTTAACAATGTAAATGTTGGGGATGAAGAATGAGGCTTAAAATGAGCAAGTTTCCATCAATTTAAAGTAAATATCAAAAATGGTCATTGTTTAGGTAAGGGATAATGCAGGCAGCCGGTTGTTATAGCAGAAATGAGCGCTTATTACACGGCTACTTACCAAATTAGAAAAAAACTGGACATGAAAAGTGAATTTGAAATATTTTATTAGCTCATTTTTACCGAATCCAGACCTTACGTGAGGAAAATCCGTTTACTTTCGGTTTTAAAGGCGAAGTTCTTAATTAACAGCGGCCACTAGCGTTGTATTATAGATTTGCCACGAATCGCTCAGTCCAAACACGACGGTGGCCACCACAGTACAAAAAGATGTCGTTCTCATGTTGACGCAGGGAAGAGATTTTGCGGGCATTAGAAAGACTGTAGAAAGAGCTATGACTTATGTATTACATAAAATAAAAGGTTTGTGTATTTTAAGTTTAAAAAGAAGGATAAAAGTCAGGCAGGAGCTAGGACCTGCGCTAAATAAAGACTTTACAGCAGAGACAGGTTAGAATTAAGTCTTTTAGCAGATATGTACTCACAGATATCTATGGAGATACTTTCCAGCAGAGAGACGTTGGAGAGAAAGATCGTCTTAAAATCACCCCCGAGGAGGTTGCTTTGATTCGGATCAGTATGTGAGTAACATACTAACATACCAAGATATGTTATTGTTGTAATATTAGCTGTGTGACGGAGCAGTTTTGAGCGTCATTGTTTATCTGGAACCGCTTTAATATTGTACTCATCCAGATACTGGAGAGAGAGAGTGAGAGCGCGTTGGAGCTGAAACTGGAGAGCGAGCGAGAGTGTGTTTTATTCTTTTACTAAATGATGAATAAACTTTCAGTTAATCCGCGGGTCACATGCGTTCCACACCGGAGAGCACGATCCGTACGGATCACGGATCTTCCCGCGATCTGTTTCACCACGATACCGCAGCGGAGAGCAAGGGAAAACGCGCGTTATAGAGTTGTTTGTCCGTTTAGGGCTGCTGTACATAACATGGCGGCAAATTCAATGTATGTAGGCCCGCTCTGTATGTAGATATAAAAAGCTTATTCTAAGGTATTACAAACTTAATGGTTCATTACGTAAGGTCTTTATACACCTCTGAAGAAATAGTTTTGTATATTATATTGTATTTCTGTCAATAGATCCTCCTAAAAATGCCGTATTGATCCTTTAAGGTAAGCAACAACGTTCAGATGTCACGAACAGGCAATTTGGTTTAATCATTTGTAAATATAATGTCATATATGTTATTAAAATTTAAATGTACATTTAATTTGTCAAAAAAACCTGTCAAAATGATTCGCTGCATCCGGGTTACCGTGTGTTATTAGTTTTGAGAGGATGTTATCTGGGAATAACGAACCTGCAAATGTCGCGACTGGCCAATCAGAATCAAGCATTCCAAAGAGCTGTGTAATAAAGTAGGATAACAGCTTGTTATGTGAAAGTTTCAGCTATATATAGTACGACAATTATAGAGATTTAGATTCCCAAAGTTTCTTTTGCTATATCAATATAATTAAAATGGTCTCTTTAGTGAAAATCTTATTTTGTTCAATTTGAAGAAACATGCTAATTGGAGCATGTGATCAATATATTTTAATAAGGTGTTTTCCAATTAAACAGTTGTATGTTTATATAACAATGAATTTAATCTGTTTTTAAGACTGCACAGACTAAAACCGATATTGATTCTGCAGATGCAATTTCAAACTAATGTTGTCATTAGTTTAGCCAAATTATAAACCTGTTATTTTTATGGTTTCATGCAAATGTAATTGAATTTTTCTCTTTCCTACATCTCACTCTATATAAAGAATGAGACCCTAATTTTATTACCACATTTTATCAGTCTTTGCTGTTGCAGAGAACTTTTATATTTGTTTCTTTAGTTCCTCTTCCTACGAAGTTGAATTAGTGAGTATGGACAGATATGATCAGGAATGTAGGAAAACTATTAGCGAGACTGCATTTAATCTCTGACAGATCTGTCACAACCAGAGATAGAATCACATGCCAAGTTAATTTGATAGTATCACCGCTTGTCACAACACAATGTGGAATATGCAGAAACGTCTCTACAATGTGCAGCTGAAGTGATTCAAAATCTCAATGTTCATCTTTTGCTCATCTTTAATCCAAAGAGAAAAAGATGTTGGAAGTTTTAAAAACTGACAAAATTCTGCCAAAACGACATTTTGAGTAGTACAAATAAACGATTTCTGTATTATTTTCATTCAGGCTAGTAGACCGCTATCAATCTCCCACTGTACCGATGTGGTCTCACATATTTCATACAATGCAAGTCCAATAAACCCATTAATCTCAGACAAGACAGTTCAACTACTTAACCATGAATTTATTTGACATTAAATGGTACCGAGGCCAAAAGGGCATTGCACATTACAATCATTAAATGGCTATTATGACTAATGTCACAACAGTCATAACATCCACTCTATGATTTTATGATTCTGTTAATCCATCACTATGTAAATGTTAAACTCTTCAACACAATATGAAAGATTATCCTGCTAAGCTTTAGAGAGTTCCTCCCAGTACTGCATTAGTATAGCTATATTTATAAACCGCTACTTCAACCTCAGCTGCCTCGTTCTTTTAATGTAAACAGGAATGATATAACCTTTACATTTTATATCACTGAACTAATAAACCATATGTTTAGATTGCAAGGCCAGATGTGTGAACCGACGTTTTGAAATTAAATTAAGAGAACCTGTTTATTTCTGTCTCTCACATACAAAAAAAACATGACCTAATATTTATTCATTAGAATAATTGGGCTGTTTTAAAGCATGTCTTAAAATGAGCCATTAGGAGGCCATCAGGCAAACCAGGTCATAGCCACACCCATTTATCACCAGCAGGAGCAGCCGGAGTTCAAGCAGGACTCAGTGGCTTTAATTAGATTGGAAAAAATTGCTTGCAGGTAACAAGTGCTTGAAATGCATTTTTCTCATTTTCATGAATAGGGAACATTGTAAAAAACAAGCCTCAACTCAAAATTTTGTAGTGACTGGTCAGTTTGTAGTGACCGCTTACTAAACTGACTCAGTATATCAAATGGCTCCGGTAAAGTTTTGTAAATGGAAGAAAAGTCTATTGCCACAAGTGATTTGCGATTGTGCCAGTTAAAAAATATATATGTAACCAGTAACCTCAAAATTTAAGTTGAGGCCTTACAATTTTTACAGTGCATTGTTTCTACATATCCTATATTCTATAAGCAATAAGGGACGAGTGGCTGTGCTTTATTGTGAATAAATAACAGATGTAGGGCATTGTTAGGCACCACGCAAAACAGTAAAGCACTAGCGTCCTGTGCATTATTACCACAAAATAAACATATTAAAGCCAAAAATATGTATAAATGCAACTTTCATGAAGCAAAATACCTTAAAGGCTGTATCCGAAATAGCCCCTACACCCTAATATAGTAGTATTTGAGGGGACATCCATTTTTAGTGGTGTCCGAATTCATAGTGGACATTATTGAGTGCACTTATTCAATCCCATTGTGCACCGTAATAAAGAGTGTACAACTCTAGCTGATAGCTGCTTGCCATCTATCGTGAGGCTCGCGCTGAATGAATTCCCGCTTCTCGGCAGATGGCGGCACCCGCAGTGCTTCCTGTGCACTGAGTGACCGAATTTACTCACTCGGGTTTTCAACCGCTCCTTAAAGTGGACTATATTAGTGAACTAATGTAGGGAATAGTGAATGAGGGTATACAGGATGATTACGGACACAGCCAAAGTATTCCTGATCGACAACAGAATGTTTTGTTTACGTTGCTATGGCTAGTTGTTAAGGGTAAGTATGTTTACCAAAGTCTGTTTACGGAAGTCGTGCTGGCAGCCATGTTTGCAATGCCTCTGGGCAGCTATTTATGTCATAGCAAGTCAACAGTCCTATCTCCCTGAATGGTGGAAGGGAGATATTTCTGAAGTCACTGGCAAAAAATTACAATTAAATAGCACATGTCCAATCAATAATTAAACCTGATATGGACTGTACCATAACTTCGTTTGCAACGCTTAAGTTGCGCTAAAAAAAAAACCTTTTTAGAAGTCACTTCAGCTACTGCGCATGCACATAGGTTGGCAAGCGCCTCACAAGAGCCCCGCCCCAGAGAATAGTCAGTCTTTATCGATTGAAGATTGGATCTTTTTATGAGAAGGCGGGATTTTTTGCTAGAGCGGCCATATTGAGCGTTGCATTCCTCCCCATTCATTGCAATGGCAGTGGCGCATCTTATCTTCGGTGATACACAAGGTACGTTCATAGAGTCACTTTTTAGGATTGACAACCGTATTTACTTACAGGCGTGAGTCTCGAAATGTCCAGTTCACACACCGGTTTAAACTTGCAGCTTGTATACTGTCTGTCTGAAAGAGAAACCGAACTCAAGCCTGTATGGTATTCGCACGCGACGCTTGTAACCATGGTGCGTACTACAGACATTATCGCAATGGATTTAGTGCTATATAGCAAAACTAGGCGCGATGTTATTCGCAAAGAAGTAATAAACAGACACGGACGGCGGCGGAGACTGTTTTTTTTTACTTTAAACCCTTTTGTTTTTAAACACAGCACTAACGGCTGAGCGCACAATGTGGGTTGCTCCCAAACCGCAGAACTGGTGGGAGCAACTCCGGTGGAGGAGAGTGACTGGATTGAAAATGTATGCATGACGCACAATTCATATCGTCTCTGTGAATTGCTAGAGCTCACATTGCGAAATGCAGCAACACCCAGATGCGATGAGCAATATGTGTGCAGAAAATAGTCGCAATCGCCCTCTGGCGTCTAAGGACGCTTGTGGAATACCGCACCATTGCGCACCTGTTCGGCGTTAGAAGATCAACAGTCCACAACATTGAGTTCTGCACTGACTCACTCGCTACAACCAGTCATTAACGGCGTGAAACTTCTGCACGCAAATACGTCACATGACGTGACAGACAAGTGGTGCGTTCCAAACGGAATATATCGCCCTCTGAAGGGCCCTTCCGAAAAGGGGACACCATACAAAACGTCACTCCAAATAAATAGAAAATGATGTTGTTTTTACCGCTCCTTTTGCCAAGTGAATTTTAAACGGACAAAATAGGAGATACAGTTGCGTTTTTCCCTCCAGAGTTTACACATAAAGAGATTTACTCTTCGAAGGGAGTAGGGCATAGGGATGATCACTTCGGAATGGAACGCTGGGCTAGTTGTCCAGTACGATTCCGTTCACACAGCAGGGCTTCACCGCAAAGGCGGTTGTGAATCCCGAAAATTTAAAGGTGCGAGTTCGGTTATAGAATACGGTTGTCAAACTCGTAAATAACCGAACTGCGTGTGAACACAACCGTATTAAGAACTCAAATACAGGACTGACAACCGAATTCTGGTGCTGTATGAAAGTAGCCACAGAATCATTAGGTGAAGCGGTCATAGCTGTGTTTTATTGTAGGCTAATTAAAGAACACCAATTGACCAATCAGAATCAAGGACTAGAACTAATCGTTTTATAAATCCTATTTTTCTTTATATAATATATGCCAGCCTATTTTGTATCAATGTAAACAAACATTTGTTTCATTTTAATGCTTCTGATTTAACACCAGATTCCTCAATTGTCTTTTTATTATTAATACAGTTGCAGTCATTATACAGAAAAAAACACAGCGGAATGACATGAATGCCCAATCAGAATCAAGTATTCCAAAGAGTTTCAAGAGGATCCAATCACTGATTAATGGCTACTAGTGAAAGTGGTTTAGTGCCTATTGCAGTTGTGGGGTCAGAGTAGGTGTCAGATGTTAGTCTCACATGTACTCCACTAAAACCACAAAAGAAAGACAAATTACTGTGTTTATGCCCATTAAAAACCACAGAGGAAAATAAATGGGCGGTTTTATTTCTGCGGGACTGACAGAGGAAAGATCATTACGTTCAGTCCCACTACAAACCACAACCAAATGAAAAACGCAGTGAGAGTTGTTTATTGCCAACTTGACTTTTACGCACAGGCGTAGAGTTTGGGGTGCTCAACAGTTGTCATGGTAACAGCTATGAATGCATTAGCCATGCAGGAAACATCTTAATTAATCATGATGATGACAGTGTGACAGTCCTTCCGGAAAAGACCATATCGATTCATAAACAAATCACTGAGCTACATAATGAATGATGCAGTGGCTCAGGCATTAAGCGGTGAATATTTCATTCATTAATTATCTTGTTAGATCTATCTATCTATCGATCTATCTATCTCAAATATTAACAGAAATGCATTGCAACATGTCCACCTGATAAATAAAATGCCCTTTTGAAGTCAGACAATGCAATTAATAATATTGTTAAAAAATTGAATACAAGATATGAATAAGCTTCATACTGGAGAGCAATTTAAAAGGTATATTAAGGTTAAGGTACAAAAGAGAGAGCGAGAGAGAGAGAGAGATTGTTAGGAGATGGCTTTACAAAGTAAGACAATTTACACAAGCAATCCTGGCTTGAATTAGTGGATAATGACTCAATTAGCTTTCATTTTTGCACAGAGGAGATTTGGCCGCATAAATTAGCCCGCATTCATCGGGAAAGTGTCAGAGGCAAAGGACAGCTCACAAATACTGCAGCCAATCTCTGTCACTGCCACGACAGCACAATATAGACGTCTAGCCGGACTTTGTGTTTGAGAGCAACAGACCGGTGTCACTCAGCATGTGACACAGGAACGGGTTGGGAACCCAGGGGACGGCCGGCCGCCAATGCCCTGAAAAGGTCAACTTGACACAGGCAGCATCCCATCGACCTGTCCCCCGTCCGGCCAGTGGAAAATCAGATAAACTTAAGACCGTTCATCGATCCTCAGATACGCAGCACAAATGTTGGCCTAGCTCAAACATCTTCACGGTGCATACCATTAAGAAACTAGTCAACACTGAATAAGAGTCACTCTAATTAATATGATATGTGTACTTTATGGAAAGAATTAAGAAATAAGGGGAGAAACAGGAGGTATAATAAAATAACAGCAATAATAATATTACTAAAATTTAAAGGTGAAGTTCACCTAAAATTGGAACTGAAGTTTCAAACTCATAAATGACTCTCTTCTATGAAGGCAGATAGGGATTTCCTCACACACTAATCTCTTGCATTACATATTTTTCCATTCAATAAAAGTGAATGGTGACTGAGCCTATTAGTCACCAAAATTTTGTACAGCCAATCCTTCTGTGCGGATAGTTCACCCAAAAAGACAATTCGGTCATCATTTACTCACCCTTTGTCCTGCTGAACATGAAGGAAGATATTTAAAAGAATGTCAGTTACCAAAAAGACCTCATCTCCCATTAACTGCCATAGTAGGGAAAATAAATACTATAGGAGTAAATGGGGGATGAGATCTGTTTGGTAACTGTCATTTTACCAAATATCTTCCTTTGTGTTCAGCAGAACAAAGGAATGTATACAGGTTTGGAACTATCTGAGGGTAAATGAAAAGTAAATGAAGAAAAAAATTTCATCTTTGGGTGAACTATTCCTTTAATGTGATCATTTTACTTTCCCTTTTAATCAGATTTTTAACCTTAATCCATTTTCTTGAAAGCCATATGCTTTCATGGAGACATTCGAAATTATATTTTGACCAGATGTCATTTCAGCAAGACGGATAAAGTTTACGAGTTAATTCAAGTCAACGTGGTTCAATCTCCCGATTAGTTTATTCCATATGCTCATTTCGAGTGTAAAAGGGTCCAAAATGAGAACAGCAGAGGGAGGAGGTGAGTATGACAGGAAGCCTGTGCTTTCAAAGGAAGTCTGCATTCTGACCGTATCACTGCTTTTATCAGTCCACCCACCTTTGTCTCTGTGTATGTATGTGACTATGTGCATCGGTAAAATTTTCTCAGTGTATGAAAATCTCTTCCGGGGCAAAAGCGCAAGACCTTTCTTGTAAGTTTGACACAACCTACGGATGTTATTCTCATATCACTGTCTGGGCATGTGCAATGAGAGGCAGCATCTGACTTGCCGCAAATGACAGGTTTAGCTTGTGTTTCCAAGTGTATGCATACATATTACAAATAAATATCATTATTACTGCTACTAGCTACTACTAGTAATTTTATTATTGTTTTCACTTATTTATTTTGGACAAAACAAATTACATATTGGGTAAATAACAGCAAGCACTTCATGATATTAGGCCAAGAAGGCAAGTTTCAATACATTGCACACACACACAAACCCACCAGAGATATATGGCCATAACATCGCACACGACTGCTTCAGAGCAGCTGGTGCTGCAGCTATTTCATCAGGCTGTCTTCACTTCGTAATTACTGCAATTAACAGGAAATATGGCATATTATATAGGTGCAGATTGTCAATTCCCACCATAAAATGTGTATGTGTAATCTTAAGCGCATAAACTAAAACTAACCTCAACTCTTCTAACAAATCTTCCCTCGTATGATCTCCAAAGCCGCTTGGGGAAGTAGAACTTTGACCTTGAGTGACGTCATTTATCGATACCCCGTTATTCCGCTCAGCTCTTTCGACATTGTGAAAAATTACTGTCGGTCAAATAATATGTTCAAAATATATCCTCATATAAAATATTTTGACACGAGGAAATTGTTTTTACAGTTCTTTCACAAATTAAACGGGGATGATATCTCCATATGGATGACCATAAACATCGCATAGGCGTTTTTAAAACAACAACTACCGCTATTACATGTTCACTTCATTGCAGAAGGGTTAGTGGAATAAAGCCAGTCTGCTATTATCTTAAATTGAAAAAAACAAGAGATAAATGGCAAATTCTCATTAGATTTTTCGTAGGGTAATGTTTTGCCGCGCTGTAAAATAATGAAATTAATGGAGGCAGACTCCGTCCATAAGGTTAAGTGTTTGTAATAGTTACAAATAGCTCGGCGTTGGGAGCATTTGTTTATGGGCATGCCTCAGTTTAAGAGCCTTGTTCAGACGCTCGCAATACACCATGTTGGACGCGATACATTTACTACCTCTTGGCAAATTGAATTATAGTTTGATGTGAGGTCGCACATCATCACACTCACAGACGCGCACTGAACTCTTCACCTGACAGCGCGCCCCCAAGCCTTTCTGTTTCCCTCCACTGCTTTGTTGACAACGTTCTTTAAATGTTGTAGTGTGACACCTAGTGGTTGAGAAAAAAAAACTAAATCTTGATAAAGAAACAGTTGAAATAGTAGTCATGTCATTTGTACATTTTTTTCACAGTTTCGCCGCAGAAATTATTTTGGAAATATAAATCTAAAAACATCGTGTAATGACAGACCTAATGCAAAACAAATGAATACACATATACAAATATGAATACATACACAATATTTTATATTATATATTTTTTTAACAAACCATTTGCATTTGCATTTGCATTGCATCCTGCTGCATTAAATGTTACATTTCATCATGTTATGTTGCCTGGCAGAAACGTCTTTAAATTGTTGTTAATGATCCTGGTACTTTTTCATTTTTCAGAATTATGGATTGTATTGGTATTCTAATTTATAGTATTTTAGAAACAGTAACAACAAAACGCAAACAACGATAAGCTAATGACTGCATGCACAAATCAGCGGATGTTGCATTTTCACGGCCTCCTTAGTCAATTGTCCATTAGATGGCACTAGAGATCTTTTCTTGGACGGTTTCTGGCATCAAATATCATCTAGCATTTAGACGGGGTGTGTGCTTTTACCAACTTGGATCTTATTTATTACAAACAAGAAAAAACATGTTTTCGGGCTCAGGTAAACAACAAAACAGTAATTAAATTACTGTCAGTTTAATGTAGTCGGGTCAGTTTGACATTTACTGTCACAAATACTATTTAACAGAATAAACGTCACAGATAGCTTCATAGATCTCAATGAATGGATGGAAATCTAATTTACTTGCAAGTACACTTTAAGGAATCGTGAAATGTTCGTTTTTTAGGGGTGTTTTGTCTTTGTAAATAATTGAATGCTAAATAAATGAAAAATGAAAACATTACAGTAGCTATAAACGTCAAAAGTGTCCTGCGCAGCTGACATCTGGCATGTTTTTGACTCTGTTGTGAGGATCTCAGTTTGACTTCACGTGTCTCTGAATGACTTGGAGGATGTATGTCAATGATGCAGACAGCAGCACTGAACTCATTTGATGCTCACATTCTGGCTGACAGACACTCCATCATTCTGACAGCTGTAGCTTTATCGCCTTCTATTCTGCACACACCCATAAACACACACACACACACACACACACACACACACACACACACACACACACACACACACGCATGCTGTTGTGGATATATGATGTGGATGTTGCATACACAGTGGCCTATATATAAAGGAACCATGCTCATATTAACATGATTGCTAGTTTTTGCATGTGTGGATTTACCTATTTGTTCCTAGAAGTTGTAATATGACAAAACATCAATTTAATTCTAATATAGAAAACGTTTATTTATTTTTAAAACGTGAGAAATTCAGGAATGCTGGTAAGCACACAACACTGGACTCCATTGACTTCCACTGTATGGACTCTGAGCTATACTGAGACAATCCTCAAAAAAGCTACCTTTGTGTGCCAGAGAAGAAAGAGTCACATTTTGAACAAAATGAGGGTGAATAAATGATGACAGAATTTTCATTTTTTGGGGGGGTGAACGATCTCTTTAATATGCATGAAAAAAACACATTATGTATTAAGGAAGCTCGACCTGATTTTGCCAAGTGGTTGATGTCCTCAGGGCAACATATTTTGTTGACCTAAGGACAACATTTTTATAAATAAAACCTAAACCCACACCAAACCCCAACCCTAACCATAACTTACCCCTAAAATCAGAGGGAAATGATAAGTGAAAAACAATGGTCTAGAAGCGCCTAATCCTGGTTGGAGATTAAACTTAAAATAAACTGTAAACTTATTTCTGAAATCTGTTTGGTTAATTTAAATGTTGTCCCAGGGTCAACATGATGTTACCCTAAGGACATCAACCACTTGGCAAAAACAGGAGAGCCAGTAAACAAACGGTTAATAGAAGGGGTAGATGGTGGGAAGTATCATGAGATTAGTGTTAAAACTACAAAAGTCATTGGAAAGTCCCGACGATGATAGAAAAACAAACAAACATGTGTTTCTAAGACCGACAGTTTTGTAGCATGAGGGGCATCAGACTTCCCGGAGCCCTTTTGGTCAGGGGCCTCTTTCCTGTGTTATGTTCTGTCTTCTCCATCAGTCATCATTCATTTTGCTCTCATTTTCTCTTTCTCTCTGTCACTCTTTTAGCTTTTGTTGTCTTCTCTCTCTTTTTCTCTACTGTGCTTTATGTGGCTGAAAGAGAGAGCATCGTCAGCATGGAATAAGTAAATGCTGCACCATTATAGCTCCGCCACCTATTGGCGAGTCTTCCAGATGCTGACGGGGCGGTTTTGTGCCTGCAAACTCCCTCTGTGTGTGAGAAGTTGCCCTCTGAATGACATTGCACACTCATTGTAAATGTATTATGATAATGAGCTACAGAAGAGCACATTGTAATTATTTCTACAACAGCAGGGGGAAGCAAGTAATAAGCTCATTCTGTTACCTCACCTACCCCCTTTCTCTCTCTCTCTCTCTCTCTCTCTCTCGCTCGCTCTCTCCCACTCTCTCAATTTAATTTTAATTTCAAAGTACTTTATTTGCATGATTGTTATAATATATTTATTGTTATAAAGTATTTCTCTTTACCGCTTTCAATTCACAGTATAGGAGAAAGTGTCTCAACTTCGCCACAGACTCAATCTTCCTTTTATAGGCATGTTTGTCTGTGTCTGCCTTTTTGTGACTGTGATCGCTGAGCTGTATTTGGTACGGATCTGTCTCTGCTTTGTTTCTCTAATGGTGCAGATATATTCTGCCAGATTATGCTTTCTGTTTAGGGCCTGATAACATTTTAATTTACTTAATTTAATGGATAACATTAATTCAATTTAGTTTTCCCCATGGCCCAAATATGAATTATTGCTTGCATTGTATTATGTAGGATTTTGTTTGTAAGTGGGTTTGTGAGTTTCGGAACCAGGGGGACTGTTTTTATGCATAAGATCCTGGGTTTTCAGTAAAGAAAATAATTGTATGTGTGTGGAGAATTTAACATACCTATAATCTTGAAGAAATATCTTTGTATCAATCCCCTTCATCTCTCTGAACACTTTGACATCTGAAAACCGAAAAGGTTTATTCAACAACAAAATACAAACATATTGTTAGGAAAAAACACAGACAGCTCGAAACACCATGTGTTTGGGTGTGTGTATGTATGTGTGTATGCATGCACACATTTAAGTGTATACGTGATAGATGGACGACAGGCTACATGGCAGCTCATTTCCTCCTGACTGGCAGAGAAAGATGTTACTGAGTTGCAGCAGAATCTGCAGCCTGTCAGCTTGACAGACCAAAAGATCTCTCTCTCTCTCTCTCTCTCTCTCTCTCTCTCTCTCTCTTTCTTTCTTTTGTTCTCTTCTTCTCTCTCCTTTTCCTTCTCAGGTAGTGATGAAGTGCAATCGTGAATCAGAGGATGACAGACTGATGGGAGATTTAAAAGGCTGCTGTACAGCCTAAAATTCCTATTTAAACTGACCCATGAATTATGCATTCATGTGCACTCGCACACACAGAGAACCAGCACATCAAAGCCCTCGTCCAAATTAAGAAACACAGTTAATCAATGTGTCAATGATACAACAATTATTGCATTGCACATTATGCAGCTCTATGTAAATGTAGACATGCAAATTCTTACTCACATAAAAATTCTGATTTCAGAAATGTGATTTCACTGTTTTCAAGTCTTACCCGACCCCCTGAATCATGTTTTGTTTATTTGGTCAGTCGGGCTACACGTGTTACGTGACAAACAAACTGCTAATGCCTGGATGATGTGTCATCTCTGAATCTGTCTCTCCAGGGTAGGTCTGACTCTGACCAGGAGTGGTTCAGCCCCCACTGCATGATTGAGTGCTGCACTACAACATTTCTTGCACTTTCAGTTTTAATGTGTGTTTGTCGTCCTGGTAAACTGGTCCTACAGTGTGGGGATCAAATGTCCCCACAAAAATAACAATACCTTTCTGGTGGCCTACCCTGTGGGTCCCAATAAAATAAACAGCTTATAAACGAAACTTAATGATTTGAAAATGTAAAAATGCAGAAACCGTATAAAAATCATTGTGTCAATGTCAAGTCATCTATTTTGATGTGAGAATTGCACATTTATACATGTGATGTCTGAAGAACTAATTTGTTTTTATAAACTTTTAAATAAATATTTCTCAACTTGCTATTGGCATTTCGGCTGAATTACCTCACTCAATGATCTTTAATCTTGTGTAGACGGTTTCATCTAGCGCACGCGCCTGCCCTTAAGCTAACTTCTGGTCTGTGTTTGGTTATAGTTTAACCATTTGTTTTATATTTCATTTATATTACTATTTTATTGTATATTAACTGTATTAAATTAAGTAAAAACTACTCAACAGGTTTGAATTATTTTCGGAGGTCTACCGGAAGTTAAATTTGGGCCACGTGACGTTTATGTTGTTGTTGCTGAAACCGTCTATTTTTTTCTTTTGAATGCAAGCTTTTAAAACCAAAAACATGTTGCCTCTAATACGTTTATTGATGACATCTAGCCTGTTTGTATTATAGAACTGAAATATTACGGCTCAAGTTTTGTTATTAATGCTTCTTTACATCACATTTGACTGGAAATCGGTGCTGGGCCACAAAGGAACTCTAGCATAACCACGGGCTGCTGTCATTTCATATGCCGTGATATTAAAAGCTTTTTAATTATTGGCTGACACTGTAGCCCTAAAAAATATACCCCACAACCTCTAAAGACCCGCGGTCATATCGCGGCGGTCACGAACTGATTTCACACGAGCACACAGAGACAATTAAAACTCATCTGCCGCTTTGCCTATCTACTGCGCGGGGCTTCATTTAACGGCCATTTGTCTCGGTGATGGATTTCCTATTTTTACCGACAGCAACCGAGTCGAGGGACGCGTGAATAATAGATGGAGGCTTAGCAGCTCGCGGTGAAATACTGTCACGGAGAAGGTGAGAAAGTAGGAGAGAGAGAGACACACACAGAGGGAGGGAGAGAGAGTTCTCGCACAAAGTGGACAGTGGCTGTTTTTTGCGAACGTTTGTCGTGAGAGGGGCGTTTATCATCGGGGTCGCAGGAGGTGATGTATCGTCGCGAGGACGAGCGAAAGAATGGCAGTGTAATTATGGCTTTAAAGGAGAGACCGGACACAAAGCGAGAGGAACGCAATTTAAATTGTTTTGTTTCCCTGGAGCTGGATCCTGCCCTTGAGTGACACACTGAAATTGGAAGCAGTTATTTATGTCTTCCACACTAATTGGATAATTTAATAAGGTCTCTGAGAGGCAGTCTCAATTTCATCTTTTCAGTAACACATCGCCCGTCCCTTCCTTTCTCGTTTTTCTGTTTACCTCATTTTTCTCTCTCTTCTCTACACACTATGAATGACGTCTGTCACATCAGTGCAGCCCACAAATAAACAATGCACCTCCTTCTAGACAGCAGTGCATACTCGGTTTAGTTAGAAGTTTCTTTTAATATAATATAGTTTTGTTTCAGTTTGTTCCCATGAATCTGAAGTAAGAAAAGGGTATTGGGAGGTAGAGGGGGTAACACAAGGAGAGGGGCCGAACAGATGGTGTCCCTCGCCATTAGTCATTCAGCCAGTAATGCACATTTGCTCTTCTTCTGTCTTCATATCTGTTTGTATCCCTCTCCCTCCTTCCGTCTTTCATTATCAAATAGGAAATGTGATTATTTAGGCTGCCTCGCAGCTGCACCATGCTCCAGTTTATTAATACGTTTCTGTGCATGACTAACATCCATTACGAGTCACTTTGTTACATCATTAACTAGCCATGTCACAATGAAAGCTGCTCTAAATACGTTTGCATTTATTGAGTACTGCGTTATGTAGTCTGGAGGGATTATTCATGCCAAAACGGGGCTTTTATACTATGTGTATCTTCTTTAATGAGCCCTTAAGTCGAAGTTACTTCTTGACAAAGCAAACAAGATGTTTACTAATACAGTCTACACAACAGGCCGGTGGGATGGAGTCCCATCCATAAAATGTTATCCCAGCCTGTGAATTTAAGCAACCGGCCTTGAGGCACGCCGGCCATATATAACGCCTAAAAAGCAAAGCTTACTCTCTTTCTGTCTCACTCTCTGTCTCTTTTTATTTTATAGGTGATTTGGTCCAAGCTGCAGTTGGATATGTCCTACATGCCAGCACACTCTTTAATGCAGCACAGTTGCCATAGCAACTATAACCCCACCTGCTCAGTAGCTGTCAGCCCAAGGTTAAGAGCCAATAAACCAGAGAAACATAGCAATTACTGCACAATATAACACATGCGCGCACACACACACACACGCGCACACACACACACACACACACAAAGTAATCCATCTGTTCCTTCTCTCCAGTTGATCAGTAGCAACTGGGTTTGGATTAGGTAAACCCATCAGGGTCCATTAAGGGATGTTCATTTGGACCAGTTATGGCAGTTCAACCAATGAGCGCAGGGAAGTCTTTATGGGATGTTTGAGATAATACCCTTGGCAATGGAATGACCAGCGTGTACTGTGTTTCAAAGCATCTCAGATAATGATTAACATGACAGGTTATGAGCAGTCAGTCTTATGGATCTTGATACAACCTTAAAATATGACAGTTCTAAAATGCTTTTATATTGCTGTCCTTTTATATTGAAGTCTTCGCAAAAAAACTAATTTCTTTGAAATCGAATGTGTTAGTCGGCAAATGGACCTCATGTAGTTTCTGATATCGGGTATAAAAGGGCACTCTCTCCGTCGCTTTGATTGTTAGCTTTTCCGACAGCTAGAATAAATGGCCACCCCTTGTCATCTCAGATATCAAAATCACACGTGGCAGTGATCGGTGAGCCGAACGGAGAATATGAGCATATGACCATGCTGGAGGTGCATTTTATTGCTGTGTGTGGGGAATGATTAGCTGGCGTTGCAGAGCAAGAAGAATCCAATTCGTTCAGTTGTTTAATCCATCAGCCCGTGCTGAGTTCTGATCACTGTATTGACGGACTCCAGGGCAATGTCAGCCGAGAACTCGAAGGAATGTTCTGTGGCCTCGGGGATGTTGCATTTATTTAAGTGTTTATGAAACACATCACAGCGCTATAGAAAAGATGACATGTCATGTTTGAAGAGAGTCCATTTAGAGTGAACAGATGTCTTGGTAATTCTGTTACGACCCAGTCTTGCCATCTCTCCGATGTGGCCTGCTCTCTCTCTCTCTCTTTGTTTCTCCAAGCCTCCATTATCGGCTGTTGGGAGTCAGGTAATCAGTGCTGATTAATTCTCTTTATTGTTGGTCGTTTGTCTGCAGACTCTGTGCTGTCTTTTCCTTTCAGCCTCACTATGAAACAGCCAGTGATAAATGACCATCTCTCCCCCTCCACCATCACCACAGCAACCTCTGCTCTGCCTAAGTGCTTCTGATTAGTGACCCATGACTTAAAGGTAGAGGTGGCTTTTTGTTTTATTTCTTAATGAGACTTTCAGCCCTGCCCGTGAGGTTTGGTGTTTTTATACATTAATATTTGATTTATTAATATTTAAGTTTTTATTCACATTTATATATACTGTACATAATCCTTTTTTCCAGGATATGGAAGGTTATATATTTGTAAATGTCTAATATGCGATACATTTTAACATGATGGCTTGTGGGTTTAATGCTCAACACAGTGATGGTGATTGGTAGTGGCAGAGATTAGTGAGGTTTTTTGAGTCGGGTGATGTGAATGACAATACTGAAAGTGTTTATCGGTCGCTTCTAGACGCTGATGAATCTGTGCCTACGCGGATCGAACGTAACCCCAATCAGACCACCGGCTTCAGCGAAACATTTCTGTCACAAACTTCATCCCTCATTCATCGAGAACTTAATCTCTCTGTTAAGCAACGATTAGATACTGAAAAAATGCTGTTGTGTGTAGACAAAGAACAGGAGGGAGACTTGTGACATATGGCCAAGTACAACATCTATATACTTGACCTCTGAATGGGGCAGAAATTTGGAGGGTTTATTTCTCTAAAGGCCTCATTCTTTCCCTTCATTTTGGGACATGTGCATGGTTGTTAAAATTACTTAATATAGAGTAAATTTTTAGAACTTATGAAATTAAATCCTACATAGGATGACTTGATAGTGTATATATCAAATATGTAATCATTTCATAGTTTATACTATTTGTGATCAATATGTACTGTTATTTTTATACATTTTTTACACATTTTTACATTTACCTTTACTGTTTTTAGCCATATGCAAAGTGCAAGAAATGTTTACTTAAAGGGACGATCAACCAAAAATATATTTTTTCCTCATTTACTCACCCTTAGATTGTTCCAAACCTGTATACATTTCGTTGTTCTAGAAACACGAAGGGAGATATTGTGAAGAATGTCAGTTACCAAACAGATCTCATCCCCATTGACTCCTACTATGGCAGTAAATGGGGGATGAGATCTGTTTGGTTACTGACATTCTTCCATATATATATTTTTTTGTTTAGCAGAACAAACACATTTATACAGGTTTGGAACAACTGAGGTTGAGTAAATTACATTTTTTTTCACTTTTAGGTGAACTATCCCTTTAATTTAGTGTTTTAGGATGTGCAAAATGCTTTTGAATCCGCAAAGGTAATTTCCGTTTTCTACTCCTAAACAGACAAGTGTTTCAAAAAATAAAGCATTTATTCATTTATCAATACATATACAATAAAATATTCTTTTTTAAAAAACACATTCTTATCCTCACACATTTTCAGACTTCAAAAGTTTTAGCACTACTAATAAAAAAAACACAAAATATGATTTTAAGAAACATTTAAAGTACTAATGCATTGCCATCTTACTAATAGTCTTCTAAAACTTATTAAACAAAAGCATATCTACACAGAAAAATGCTGACACTGTGTTTAAAATGCTTCTTTATCAGGCATGTATAAAACCTCATCTATACTACAGTATCACTGAAGAAACACATTAAGAATGATGCTGTAAACCATCCCATTTCACACCTGAACCATTGGTTAAGTAATTTCTTTAGTCATCGATGAATACTTAATGTGACGACCACAGAAATTTAAACAAGGCACTGAAAAAACAGGAAGCTGACGAACATAATATAAAACAGTAGAAAACCAAGACTATCTTACATGAGCATGCATCCAAATACAACTTTGGAGGCTGTCAGCAGCATTTGGGGCTCTTTGTCAGAGTGTATGTCAAGAGTGAACATGCTGCTGGTTGCTGGGTGATGTAGACAGGCTGCTAAAGAGTTCTGCCTCAGAGATTGTTGTTTGAAATTCATGGGCAAGGCTCTCATCAACAGGTGTGGAAGGTCCTACACTTTGGCCCAAACCTGACGATGTTGTACTGTAAAGATAAATAAAACCATAAGACGTATACCATATTTAGCTATGCAAGTATTAAATGTACTCTACAGCAACATGATTTGTTAAAAATAAAAATACATGTTTTATTATGCTTATATATAAATACTATACATAAAATACGTTTAAAGTAACACACACACCTATCACAGTCAGAGTCCCAGAACGTTTTGCTGTCTTCTTCGTGACACTGCTCCTCTATGGGAAAACGTGCGTCGCAGGGACATCGGTGTATCGCCTGCGCGACAGTGTAATGCGTCTGCCCCTGTGCGCACGCATCCATTTTTGCAATGCTCAGCTGTGACTGCAAAAACAGGTGCAGCCGACTGTCTGATAACAGTAATGGCGTCTCTAGAACTCTATAAACACAAACACAATAAACCAAAATGAAGGCTTTTTAAAATTTCATTCCACTATGACGGTGACTCTCAATTGTCAATATTAATTTCCTGTAACTATAGTTCAACAAATAAAACTGTCAAATATCTAAGTGAAAACAACCACTGCTTTTAAGCTGTAACTTTGGTAACACTTCACAATAAGATGTATTTGAATGCATTAGTAAATGCATTACCTAACATAAACTAACAATGAGGAATATAATTTTAATTCCATTAATTCCAATTCTTCATGGTGTATAATTCCAGTTCTTCATGCCGCTATTTTCACTGCAAATCTAAACGTGGACATGCTGATATTTCTTAAATGCAAAAAAATCCAAGAAAAGCTCAGACAGTATTAGTTTGTTTATATTAAAGAGACTTTTTCTATTATTAATTTGTTATAAAATTGCAGTTTAGTTTTGTTATTTGAAATAAAACATTATTTTATTATACAAAGAAACATGAAGCATTTAAGAAATAATGCAAGGGAAGTTGTTCATTTCTAATTTGTTTCAACTCATTTTGTAAAAATAAATCGTGAGTAAATCGTGAATAAATCGCATCGTGAGATCAGAATCGTGACTCGCATCGCATCCTGAGCTGAGGGAATCGTTACATCCCTAATAACTAATGTTAACAGCTACGTTTGACTTTAAAAACTATGATGAACTAAGATTAATAAATGCTGTAGAAGTATAATTGTTCATTGTTAGTGTATTTTAGCTAATGCTCATGCAACTTTTATTGTATTGTAAATTTCACTATCCCTAATGGTTTGCAGGGCATGTCTCCAAACAGCCACTAGATGGCAAAATTACTGCATTTACCTCATGTCAAGTCTGAGATCAGTAGGACAGCCAGAATGAACTCCCAAATGAACTAATCTATTATTAAATGATTAATCATCCTTTATATTAAAAAGGAAAATGTTCTATTTTAAATCGTAATAATCAGAAATAGATCAAGTGTGACGGTGCGACTGAAGTAACTCACTTCTGGAGAAACTGCTGAAGCCCCTGCATCCGTTGACTGACCTGGAACTCACTAGTGAAATTGAAGAATGGGTTCCCGGGAGGAAGTTTAGGCAACTCTCTACAGACACCAAAATTTGAAAGGGATAAAACTTACAATAATGCAAAAAAATTGATAGCAAAATAAAGCAACTTACATGAGCAGAGCATTGTACTGCAGTCTCTGGCGCAGCCACACAAATTCACTGTACCTCCTCCGAACACAAGAGGTCTTCTTCTGGAAACACATGCTATTGGTCTACAAACAAGAAATATGGGAACAATCATACTATCATCAATGTGCTATTAAAGCCATTCTTGCGTGCATTATTCAATGCAAACTGCGAAAATTGGTATATAAATGAAAACTAAAGTGTCATTGCATGCACACAGACAACTGATTAACATGTGATTTACATGCAGGAAGCCACACATATCCATCACCATAAAGAGATGTCTGATCATTAAAATTCTTTACTAACAAAGGTGCTTGTAAACACGTTGGGTTTGCACTCACATGAAGACAGATCTCATAGTCGATGTACGTGTGCCAAAAATCCTCCTTGTGTGCCCGAGGATCACGCACCCAAAGGCTTATAAACTCCTGCAACAAGAATTATGTCAGTTGCCATGTTAATGATCAGTGAAGTACATTTAACAAGGACTGTGAGTGACTCGGCGGATTCTTTTTCTATTATGTGTTATAATGTATAATGTGTCAAGCAAATGATTTCTTTTAAAATAAAAAGTATTTAATTTTACTTTATCGGATTATTGGGGCTACAAGAGTATTTTTAATGCAAGCTAAAGTTTGTTGTAATGTTTCTTGTATTTAAAGCAACACAGATGACAGTGAGCTCATGGGGAATTTCTATATTTCAGCATTCAGATTTGACAAACAAATGTGCCAACAGAAAAATCTACCAGTTTCCTCTTTAGAAACTCCAGCCAGAAGTCCTCAAGCAATGAGGCAATTAAATTTTTTGTAGCGAAATAAAAGATATCATGAACATTCATTATCACTTTGAGAAAGGGATATCAGACTGACCTTCACAAAGCTTGTGCTGTCCATGTCAGAGACTTGACTGGAAAAGAGAGGCTATTTGACAATTTATATTAGTTTAGCTCTCTTCTTAATAGGGTTGGGGTTTAACAATGCATAAACTACAAAGAAATAACAACAAAAGATTAAGACAACTCAAAGATAATGAAAAGGCTCAAAGACATTGAAACTATTATTTTCCAATGCTAAACAGCCTGTTCAATCACTAATGGAGATATTAATGATTTATTTATTTAATTGTCAATGGAAAAGAAAATCGCCACATTCCGTAAGACCTATCAGTGAGGAATATTTCTCAATCCATAAAGCTGACCACTTTTCCTTAAACACAACAAAATAAGAATCACCGTCTTTAGTCCATTCATGCAACATCCTCAATGACTTCATTGATACTCAATTTATTCACTTGGAAAATAACATAATTACTCTGACTAAGAATGCAAAGCTATTGACCAGCAGAAACATTTAAGTGACCCTATAACCTACACAATGAACTGGATCTCCATGATTTATTGCTTGAAGGTTTCCATCCGAATTTTGTATCTACTATATTGCATTTCTACTTTCACGTTACTGTAAAAATCGACACATACCCACAAATATACAATAATTAAATAAACAAACAAACAAACAAAAAATGTATCTGCAATCAATGTTACAATGGTGTTAACAAAATGTGACGCGCTTGTCTGGTAGCGATGAACTGTAAAACGAAACAGGTGCGACTGCCCAGGACACAGCTGAATTGCATCCATATCACAATACAAACGTTTTATTTCAAAATCATTTTAGCTCATTCACCCTATACATTAATTTACTCTTCTCACCTTTTCGTTTTCTCTTGGTGTAATGTACAAGTGCAGCTCAGGTGCCTCTGAGCCTGTGATTGAAAAGTTTGCACTCTCATGGATAGCCTATGTGAAGTTCACGTGTCAAAAGGGAAATGGGTGTTTTTCTTACCGCTGAGACTAAGATCTGCGCATGCGCGGCTCTCAAGCCTGAAAATTCCTTACCTGCAAATTCCTTAACTGCATAGTGCTTTTCATGATCATATACTTATAGGAAAGACTCTATTGGCCTTTTTTATTTGTGAATATATATTTTTAACTTTATTGTAAACGTGATTTTAATTCGCAACGATTTTCGTGTAAACACACAGCAAAACTGTAACCCAGTCAACATATTAACTAACTAAAGAAAATTCAACATGATTTTACTACAGTGATAAGTTTAAATATGGTTTTCATACGTTTATATGTTATAAATACGTATACCTATTATTTTAACAAACATACTAGACATTTTACCATAATAAAATCATGGTTCTTTTTTCTAAGGTGAGGGTCTGCAGCCGTGTCCTATACCAGCACAATAAGGATGCAATGTGTTTTTGGTGATAGGGGTACATGCCTATTTTTTAAAACTAAATATACATCATTTATCTTCAGGATTGGAGAGACCAAATTACCAACACACTTGCTGCTCTTGGCTAATACATTTATACATTACATGTATATTCTTCTAAAAGCTGAGGACTAAATAATTGTTAACAAATGATTTCTCCTATACAGATAATTGGGCATGAATTATAGCTACTTTTTCGTAGGACCAGTATTTTAAGCCAAAACTGCAAACTGCATGTGTTGGCAATACTGCCAGTGTTCTGAAATCCCAGGGCCTGTTTGTTGTTCTCTGTTTACTCCATTTACAGGTAACAGGATTTCCTTCATTGCAGAGTTTTAATTTCTCATGAAGAGGCATGACAGCCATCACAAGGGTGTGGAAAGAATGGCACTCAACTACTTTACTGTGGTATGTGGAGAGGGCAGTTACCAACAGCCACAAGTCTTGCCCTTTCTGTCTGCTATCTCTCTCATGTTCTGGAAAGTTCAGATGTGCCAATGAACATTAAGATTTTCAAAAACATCATTTGCTATTTTCGGAACAACTCGCTATTAAATGCAAATCAACTTTAGCATTAATACATAAACCAAAGCCTTTTGCACTCAGATTAAGATTTACAATTATTTACATTTACATTACATTTAGTATGTAATGTTAACTGTATACTTACATTTGTTAATTTAGTGACGCATCAGTTATATAATTTATTAATGCAGTGTAGCGTCACTAAACTCCGCCTACTCGCGGTGAGTTGTAGATTATCAGCCGTTAGTGTGCATCATTCTGCACTTCGAATTTCTACCGGAAGTAGTAGACCATCCGGGAATCTTTGGAATACTATTTGCAACATACTACGATTTGGGACATACTAATTCTACTTTCGAATACTATTAAGACGGATAGTATGCTGATTGGAACGCAGGGTTAGAATAGGCTTGTTCGACTTGATGCGGTGCCGCAAGATACGACAGGCGGATGACATCAAAGTACCGCAAGAGCGGTACCTGTTTCTAAAGCAAACTTTTTATAGATCTTAGAATCGCTCTCGCGGTACTTTTTTATGTCATCTGCCTGTCGGATCTTGCCTAAAAAAGCGTAATTTTTCAGGTTCATCCCACGTCATTACAGCTGTTAAGGCAATAGAGAGCGTTAAAACAATTCTGTTTCTTCTTAGCAACGGCCTGCTACAGCGCCTCTGATGGACAACTTTAAAGGTGATTTCTCAACATTTAGATTTTTTGCACCCTCATATTACAGATTTTCAAATAGTTGTATCTCGGCCAAATATCGTCCTATCCTAACAAACCATATATAAGTCGAAAGCTCATTTATTTAGATTTCAAATGATGTATAAATCTCAATTTCAAAAAACTGACTCTTATGACTGGTTTTGTGGCCCAGGGTCACAAATCATTATTATTAGTCACCCTTGTCTGTCACTGGGTTTTGCAAAAATCTAATGAAAAACGGTGCATTTGGACAACCGGTGTTTCGGAAGAACAGTGACAATGTGTATCATTAAAGCAACTCTTATCTATTTTATTCCCATATAGCACTCATATTTCATGAAATACAGTAGGCTACTGTCCACATCTGATAAAGTGTACAGTACATAAACTCAATAGACTCTGACCCTGATGGGAAAGAAAACCTTATGATCACATAAGGTCACATTGATGTTGTGCGAGTAGTAGTTTGAGTTCTAAGTGAAGCATGACTCAACAATCTTAACTTTGACTGAACTATAAGTTGCTAACTTTCCAAATGACTAAAACCCAAGAACTTTGCATAAGGAACAAAATATGGACAAAACTGCCTACACAAATGGTACAAAAATCTCAAGATTTTACTGAAAATGTTACTGAGAAACAGGCACATGTTGTAGGAATAATAGAACAGTTCTGTTGGAGCCTAACTGAACAAAATACAAAGAAATCTATTACACCCGGAGGGGATTTATGAAAAAAAACCCTCAGTTGTACGTATAAGTTCTTACTCCCTACATCCATAAAGACAGCTTAAAGACTATAAAAACCATCCAATGCATTACAAACAAAAGCATCAAGAAAAAAACACTATTATTTCAATCACACATTCTTAGAGTAGTCACACCTCTCTTATTGGTCAAAACTACCCATATAAAAGATTCAGTTTCAGAAGATCGCATGTTTGAGTTAAGCAACAGAGTAATTTTCAGAGATTGCTTACACCCATTGTATACATAGAGGTTAGTTTTCTCTAACCATTTCCCAAGACTTCACAAAGCAGCGTTTCATTTTCCATTCAATACATAGACACACATATTTGTTTGAATATTAATCTTGTACCAAGTATCAGTTAACATGTAGCAATGAAAACAATACACAAAATTCATGCAAACAAACAACTTTTCATTTTGAAAAATGAAAGGCTGTTTGAAAAACAGCCAGCAATGGCTTTTGTACCCAAAGTAGATACTGGTAGCCTTAGATCATACAATACACATTGAAGCAGATTAAAAGCAGGCATGTAAACCTTTATTGAACTAAAAATATTTACACAAACATTTACAGTAATGTAAACAAAATGGAAGGTAACTAATAAAAACTTAAACCTAATGAAACAGGAGTTAAAATAAATGTTTCTTGTCTCTCTAAGAGGATTACAATCATGGTGAAGAAAAACAAATGTCAATGCCTTATGATGAACAGCACTGGTGACAGTCCAAATGAAGAGTCTAAGCATCCTATTAAAAACACATTCATCATCCACCCTTCTACATCCTTTCGCTGGCTCAATTCAGTCATGCACATAGTTTACAGGCCAATCAATACTTAAAAGAATCCTCCACTGTCAGTTTACCCACACATCAGCTAGCAAAAGATAACACACTGTACAGGAGGAAGACACCACAGAACCATTCAGCAAAAAAATTGAGATGTTATTGCTGCTCATCCTCTGGACACGAATGCCAAGTCAGTCTTTCCTCATAGAAGGCGATAACTATTTGTGGGCACCGAGTGTTGGCCTCTCGTGCAGGCACCAGGTCTGCTTCATCAGAGTCCTTCCTGTGAAACAAAACATCTGATTGAATATAACTTTTATACAACTTTTTCTGTAAATTATATTTCATTCATTCTGCTGTATATAGCACATACCTTGTACTACAATAGTCTATTCTTATTTTTTACTTGTACATATTTACATACATACATAGTAGGGCTGGGCGATTTGGCCTAAAATCTAAATTTCGATTAATTGAACATTTTCTCTTGATTACGATTATTTTGTTTTTGTTTATTTTTCTTTGTTTTTTTGTTCAAGTAGATCACTGACAACGTAGTGTAAATATGCCCAACTAAAGGTGGGGTATTTTTTCTAATTAAACTTTTTATTTCATGTCGTTTTTAGATAATCAAAGCAAATACAAAGTATTTATGGTTATTTCTTGAACATTTCGAATAATAGACATCTTTGTGTTATTTTGTGGAAACATTTCCTCTGCCACTGAAGACAGGAGAACAAACGCAACACAAATCAGCAAATCATCTGTCTGCATGTGTCGTGAGAAACGGGTGTACTTTAGGACCCTGCCTGGAGACACCAGTCCTGCCGTCATAAGAGCTGTCACGTGAAAGAAACAGACGGAGTTTTTAATAGTTGAACGGAGCTTAAAACTCAGTCTGTCTAAAGAAATATGAAGTAAACGAGTTTCAGTATATCTGAATTACTCACAATACGCACATTTTTGGACAAAGTCTTGTGATAACTAAACGGGAGCAGACCTGGAAGAATGTCTCGTATCGACTGTAACGTTACCTGTCTTTCACGCATATTACATAAACAGAACATTTGATTTCCATTTGAATCGGGTCATTTAAAAGTAGACATTTTAAGCTTTCTTTAGACATACGTTTCATGTTTGTGTGAGAACTATTTGCAGAGTTTTGGATCAGTGACGCATTTCAGAAATTAGTTATGTTAGCGGAGTGGAGACGGCTGATAACGCGCCCTGTTTATTTTCTTTATTTTACAAAATAACAACGCTTTGATGTTATTGTAAGCGTACACACGTAAAAGTAGACAACTTACAGTTTCTAATAATGTCTTACATATATGTGTTTGCCCAAAATAAATCTTAATATTTTAAGTCTCTTTTGCTCTGATAATAAAAAAGTGAGGTATAGCGGCAGGCGTCGACATGGATATTAAAGGGAAAGTAATCGAAATAACCGACATTGAAAAATTACGTCAGTTAGAGCTACTTAATGTCGGTTTCGATTACTTTCCAATTAATCGCCAAGCCCTAATACATAGCTTTACACTCTCTATATCTTTATCTTATGTTTATTGTATTGTATTTCTTAATTTTTTATACCCATAGGCCCTTATTTAAATCATCTGTGTACTGTATTCTATTGTGTTATGGTCTCTGTGTACTGTTGTTGCTGTTTCTGTGTATTGGATGCTCCTGTCACCAGAACAAATTCCTTGTATGTGCAAACATACTTGGCAATAAAGCTCTTTCTGATTCTAATTCTTCTTTCTTCTGATTATATGAACTCTTGTAACAAACACTTACTCATAGTGATTATATTGGAGCAGCTTTCTAAAGTGAAAGATGTGTGTGCACATCATTTAAAGACACTGTAGGGGGCAGTATGTGAAGTGAGATGTTCCAAAAAAAGTTTCTCACCACTTCATGAGGAACATGAGCTCCCCACTGCTGTCAGTTGCTCCAATGATCCTCTCTGGCTCTAGGTTTCTTGCAAACCCTCTTGGCTTTTCAGGCTGGAAATATAAAGACCGTTTTTCAGAGAACTGGAATCCCACAATGCAGGTAAAAGCAGGTGATCTTATATAAAGAGCTAATCAATTGTTAAACAAACAAAAGCATACCACATCCTTCTTTTTCTTGGCCTTACTCTCTTCTGTTTCCGTATCAGAGCCAGTGGAGGCTTTTCTTTTATTGGAGTCTGGTTTCTCAACTACCCCTTTCTGAGATTCCAGAAAGGCAGAAATCAGTTCGGGGCAGTCCAAATTCTCTTCAGGCTCCCAGGTGTTATCAGCCCTAGAGAAATTTTTTTAGATGTTGTTATACTCATTGCTTAAACCTAAACAAAAACATTACAACAAATCCTAAATATCATGCAATAGTCAGTCTTATTGTAGCTGTGGGAAATCAAAGTAGAAAAAACAAATACATAACATTATCATAACCATACTTACTCTGTGAAGCCTTTCCATTTAAGGAAAAACTCAACTTTCCCATTGACCACCCGCTGGTCTATCACTTTCTCCACCACAAACTCTTCGGGCTCTGGAGCATCCTTCTTGGTTTTGCCTGCCTGTTTCTTACCCATGTCGAGCTACAAAACAAAAAGCCAATAAATCTATCAGATCGTGGATGGTAACTTTCCAAAGGATAATGCTTTGGGAATACTTCCATTAAAATTAAAAGTAAGAAAATGGGTTCATACTTTCATATGTACGACGAGTCCCGACTTATCTAGATATAATCATGGATCACTATTTGCATTCATCGGGCAACTTGCTCGCAAGCCCATTTATAAACGTTCTAGTTCCTGTAGTACAACTTAACGTTACATGAAAATGAATTGGTGCTATCGAGTGCACACCGTGTTTGCTATAACATGCTAACTACGTAGCAAGCATGAAAAGGCCAAGGCCTGAGAGGCGTTTAATTTTTAGCATGATCTTTCCGAAATATTGCTTAATAAACGTATTTTCCCGTATTTGCCACACCGTTAACCAATCTTTGTTCGCCACCTTTGTTGTTGAGGACCTACGCACACGTAAATGCTTCAGATACTTAGCTTGCTAACTAACGTTACATTAAAATGCAAACGCCTTCACAAAGTATTTAGAACTTATTCAACATCGTGCATTGTTACACACCACATCCATCAGAATAATATAAAAATTAACTGAAAAGCAAATTGAGAACATGCACAATGCAGCAAATGGGGTTGCAGCATCGTACCGTCAAACTACAATAGAGTGTTGCAGCACGAGATTCGAGCGCGCGAAAACTCACCCCACAATGGACAAGGAACAAAATACGACTTATAACTATTCAAGCTCGCCGCGAATAACTAAAACGAAAGTATAACTCACTTAAACAGGGTTCAAACTTGTAAACTTTTGTCTCTCCTCGAACTCTTTAAATCAATGGAACAGAAGACGACCGTGGTTCGACGAAGGCCAAGCCGAATGTAGCGTGGGCACGTAATGCCACGCCTCTGCGTGTCACGTGAGTCCAATGAAATTTTCTCAAGGAGGGCGTGTGGTTCACGTGGTAAATCATTATGCGAAATTCAGTAGATAAGTATGTTTGTATATTTTAAAAGGACAACCGTATCAGAAATGTATATTTCTGAGTTGATTTATCGTTGCAGAGAATATGTCATCCATAAAGATTAATTACAAACAGAAACACGATACTTTTTTATTATTAAAGTCAAAGTATTGTTCATTTGAAGGATCTGACGACCACGTTACTTATATTTGATGCTATTTGCCACAGGAAATTACACGGTCATTTCTTCGGCTGTGACAGAAATACGCCACAATTCAGTTTAAGCTTGTGGGTAGATATGCGTAATGTTCCTGTACATCAGCATCCACTGGCGCAAAAGAGTAACGTTAGTTATTCCACTGAAACAAGGTGGGCACAGCCCCCTTCCTTAACAACCGACACCCACCAGCACTCTCGATTAAATCAACCATCTTGAAGTGACGACTGCAGACTTTTTTATGGGCTGTGATGATATTCTCCCGTGGAATATTTTCGATCCACCTTTTGCGAGTTTCTTGATCCGTAGGGAAAGAATGAAAACTTAGGATCGAGTTATACTTTGAAGAGGCCTTTTAGAATTCATTAGTTTGCAACACTTGCCAAATGTTTTTCTTTGCTAACTATACTAATAACGGTAATTCCAAGGCTTTGTATCCGAAATACGTATGCTCCTGTCAAATGGCGACCGACACGCTCGACGTAAAACACGCAGAGCTATCGGTGTATAATATTCAAATACCGCGAGACTAGACTGGTCTGTATGCTTTTTCAATCGCTCTCGCGGTACTCTGATGTCACACGCCGAACGGTTTACGCAGCCGCATGAGGTCCAACCATAGACTGTATAGGTCCAACACAACTATGAAGAGCTCATTCACGTGCTTTGCTTTGTTTTTGTCCGGTCAATGTTAAAAAGCTTCATGTTAATATAAATTTAGAGGTATTTGTCTGTGGTGCTGGGACGGGGGTTGAACTCCGGGCATGCACCATGCTACCTATTGATGGAATGTAATGTATGGTTGTGATATGTGTCTGCCATATTGAAAAGGTGTGCTTTTGCTCTCAGGAGAAAAACCTTGACTTTAGACCCAAACCACAACATTTTCTGCTCAAGTAATGACTTTATCATATGCCTTCTAGGAAAATCTAGACATTTTTTAATGCGTGTTCATTCTAGCTACTCTCTAAAACCCATAATTTGAGAATTGCAGAGAATTCATGGCGTTTGACAATTATTGGGACTTATTAACTTTGAGAAGTGTTGTGCATCATGGCGTCCCTGCTGAAAACAACAATAGAAGCATGCCAAAAACACAATAGGCCAATAAAATCTAATGGTTCTAATGGAAATTATAGAGTAATTATAAGTTTGTAAACATTCGGCATGTGCGCGCACCTTGGTTGCAGAAAAACCCGGAAGAAATAGCCTTTATAACGACTAGAGAATTACACGGATACGGTAAACAAAATAGTTAAGACTTAGAAAGATTATATTGATTAGATGTTATTTTCAAAATGTTCTCTGCTTATTACAACAGCTTGTCACCAAGCAATAAGCGCTGTTATTCAACGAAATTGACATTAGTGAGTGGGATACGTCTTACATATCCATTTGCCAAAGCACCTTGTCAGTGGTCAAAAGATGAAACTAAATGGCCAAGCATCCAGTGGCCAGAGATATATAATTACCTGATCGACATTCCAATTGTATATACCCGGGAAAAGTTAAAAGCGTACAAGTCTCTTGATGTGTACAACTTTGTTCTGTGTGGTCATGTCCAAGACATACAATTTCATGATTACCAAGTTCAAAACTTCATAGTGCTGAAGACGGAGGTTCTGCCTAGCCAAAGACAAGGTAAGAAGACGGAATTGTACAAGGCCTGGGTTATCGTCAACAAGACAAACAACTGTATTCTTACTGCGAACTGCACCTGTATGGCTGGGTATGTAAATGAAAATTGTGTATTTCTGAGTGTTGCTTTTAGTTCCTCAATCTCAGATTTCTCCGAACGCAGGTTGACACACTCTGCAGAAAGCTGGCTGTACTTGTGTTTCAGATCATCATGGAGAACATTTGGGACTGTGGCTTCTGAAATAGAGATTAGATTGTAATTGACTTATAAAAGATGCACTGTCACTTGTTTTAGTTTAGTTTTTCTCTATTTGACAGATATTCAAACAGCATGTGCTAAACAGAATAATGTTCAACTTCATTCACAACACAGTTCTGCTGTATTGAACAATATATAAACAGGATGACCGGATTCATCCTAATAATGACTGCACTACATTAGTTAAGACAATAGAAGTTGTTACCAGTGTAAGGACCAGCACCAGGCTCCATTCTGCAGTCATCTGAGGAGAGGCAAGTTACTGAAGATTCTGATGCAACCTCAACAGTAACTTCTTTGGACTGCTGTACATCATCTGGTGGTCTGTGCGTGGTTTCATCCCTTATTCTTTTCCTCTTAAATCTGATAGTCAGAGATGAGAGCAAACAGTCAGTCCAAAACAGTTTAGTTGCCTGGCAGATCATAGAGGTTATCAGGTACCCAAGTCAAGTGTAAATTACATAGCATGCCTCAACGGGCTTGACGAGACAATGCAGACATAACAAAAACAAATTATCTTTACAAAAACGATGTGACATTACGTGCCATACGTTCTCTGCATTTTGATGCATGCAATGTGATCCTAGTTAGCAACTAAATAAGGCGAAAGTGACAATATTTACCTCTCAAGTTTTGCATCGCCTTTGTTTATTTCACAATGGGTTGAGTAGGAAAAGACAGAAGGGACAAAGTCGGGACTATTGAAGTCCATGGATACCTCTCCTATACAAAAAAAATGTAGTTCAGTGATTGACAGTACGATTGAGTGTAACAGCTAACTTTAGCCTGAGTTTGCTATAACGTATTAGCCAAGTACTAACGTTACTAGTAGGGCTGTCACGATTATTAAATAATCGTCTCATCGCGATTGTTTGACCTCATCGCGATGGTTTCAGATCATCGCAATTATTGCACATCTCTATAGAAGACAACAGGGGGAGCTGTAGTGCATCTGCATATTGCATATTTTAGTGTATGTATTGTAGCTAAAGCATGGTAATACTTGTAAAATGTACCACCACAACACAATCACTTTAAAAAAAACTAAAGCATATACCATACAAATCACCTGCAGTACAATTTAATATTATTTAAGCAAATCTCAGTGTGAAAACCAGTCTACCAAAATTTCAATAACATAAAAGTAAAATTTTATTGTAGTCTTGCAAGTTAGAAAAAAACAGACTAGAAGCTTTTCTATGACTGATAGTATTTTAATGGTGGCTTCAATTCCTCCTGATCAATTTACTTCATTTACAAGTATTTGGCAGTTGTATTATTGACATGTAAAAGCCTAAACCTTAAATATATGACGACACAATTTTTTCCGATGTATTTCCAAGAAAAAGAATATAGTCTTTATATTCAGAACAATATGGTGGTTTCAATCACTGAATCAAAAATGTATGAGAATTAAATGTCAAAGCTCAAAAACAGACAATTAATCGTCATAATCGTGAAAGCCATAAAACAGACAATTAATCGTCATAATCGTGAAAGCCATAAAACAGACAATTAATCGTCATAATCGCAATGATTTATCAGACAATTAATTGTCAGTCAAATTTCATAATCGTGACAGCCCTAGTTACTAGCCAAGTTTACTGTACGAGATTAGCTAGCCGCCAGGCTAACTACTAGCATGACAACGTAACAAAATGGAAGGCAAGTAAGCTAGTTCAACTCAAACTTGTACATTATTCTGTTTTCTATTGTTAGGTAAGCGTACAACTCATTATTTACCGTTATTTTGTTGTCGTAAGCCAAACCGTGTGATGTGTCTGATTTAGCGTAACGTTAACTTACGTTACCTGATATGAAGTGTGAACTGCAGAGTCGGGCATTTTTTATTTGGTCCTCTTTCCAATCGGCTCTTCGGATGGCTTGTATCCAAAGACGTCTGCGGTTGGCATTAAAAGGAGTGCAAGTTGATGGTATTCGGTAAAACTTAAGACCACTGTTTACAGATTTCCGATTCTGGCATCCCACTGCACAACACGACATTTTCCCGGTCGTCTTTTGTAACCGAGATGCGCAGTTGAACCTGGGTGACGTCGTGTGACGTTGGGTGATAATACGTCTATACTGTAATAGTGTCTACTGCATGGTATGTGATGGATTATGCTGGTAGGATGTTAAATCCTATTGGAGTAATGCCCAAAACACACTACAAAAAGGAATTTTGGTTTTAATGTAAAAAGCTAATGGTCATAATGTTAGTTGAATGGAAACCAATAAAATTTCTGTAATGGTTTCTATCATAAAAAACATAGCCCTATCAAATAATTTGACATATTTGGTCAAATTTAAAATGTAGCGATACAAGATGATTATGAATGTACAATAAAGGAACCAAAAATTAAACAATGGATTAACAGAATGTTCATTCTTTATTTGTATTAAAAGATATAAAATAAATTGTGAACATCACTGTTTAAAATCGGTAGGTATTTCAACCCCATACACACCTTTTTTTTTACAAAAGCACACACATTTAAAAAAAAACAGAAGAAAAAGAAATAAGAGCAGCAGCTCACACAAACAAATCAATCCATCCTGCCAACAAGATATTCAAATATGTTCAGTTTTACTTTTTATAAACTGCAAACTAAATAGTCATTAAGCTGACAATATAGTATTTGCCTTTAAGAATTGTATTGCTGTGCTATGAGGTAGACCAAAACTTACCAAAGTAATGCAAATGCACTTCTTAATGCAAATTTTGTAATTTCAAATATTGCAAATAAGGCAATCCAAACAAAATAGAATTGTTCTTGTCATCCAAGTGACAGTACTGCAATTAATTTAAAAATAATGGTGGGTCACAATTCCAGAAAATCAAAAAGAACTAAACACTGCATTATACTTAATGGGTTAGTTTGCCCAAGACAATAATTCTGTCATCATTTACTCACCCTCATGTCATTCCAAACTTTCTCCTAAAAGAGAAACTTTAAAGGATGTAAGTGCACAGAAACTAAGGCTGCCAGTCACTAACATTTTGACTCCTAACAAATATACAGGCTTTGAAGATGGATGAACCATCACTTTAAAAGGTAGAAAAGGAGGCAGCATGTTTGATTTGGTTTGTACTGATTTTAAACGGGAAAAGTTGACTAAAAAGGTTAGTGCTGAACCAGTTGGCCTCCAAACAAGACAGCAATACAAATGAGACTTTTAGCATGATCATCCAGTGACCATCTGCTTGTATCTGCAAACATACTTTACTTAGTAAATTGCCATTTACGTTAAGTTAAAAAAGAAATATCCTCTTTTTCATCAAATGTCCTCATTAGGAATACTTTATACACTCTTATAATACACAACGTCCAGTGTTTTCATTACCTTTCCTGCTGCAAGTAAAAATGTCTACTCCCCTGCTGTAAGTGTAGTATTTTTCAAGTCTGTCTGCCCACCACATGACTTATGAATGGCTTGTAAGAACAAAGAGCCCCAAAACATGTCTCAAGGATAAAAACTGAGCCTCAGCAAACATAAAAAATCTTTGTATGTAAACACACACACACGCGCCCCACACACTCAACAATGTCTCTTAAGGTTTCTTGTCCTTCTTTCTCTTTGCCGTCTTGCCACCTGTAACAGTTGTCCTTGATGTTGTGCTAGTGCGAGGCTGAACCACCACCCGTCCATTAGCACTGCAGTGTAGTGTGAAGTTTTCAGGTCTCAGAGGCTGTCCACATTCATCCTGAAGGCGGCTCAGCACAGTCCGCGAGAGAGTTTCAAAGCGTTCTGCCGCAGCAGAGAGCGCTTTGGCTGTGTGGGCTCTCTGGCGCAAGACAGCATCTCGCTGCACCATGAGGCCCTCGACCTCACCCTGCAGGCTCACGATCGCGTCCAGTTTCCTCTTGCGGCAGTTCTGAGCCGCAAGCTTGTTTTTGCCTCTCCTGCGCACGTCCCGCAAGAAACTCACTTGTGATTCTGACAGATCCTGCCGGTCCAGCAGCTCCAAGAAGTCCTCTACGGGCATGTTGACGATCTGAAAAGCTGAAAACGGAAGACCCAGGGCTTGCACGCGACGCTCATCGCGGCCCATCTCTTCTGGTTCGGCCTCATCTTCACTCATTACTTCTTGCTTGATGCTTTTGAGAGGTGGGACCCAGCAAGAAGATGTGGAATTTTGAGCCTGTGGGAGTGAATAGGTGTGGTCATGCCCGATATGCTCATTAAGGTCCACCGGTGACCAATCACGATAAGAGGCAGCACAGGCTCCACCTTTGGAAGAGAAGGACTCAACCTCGCTGCTGTAGCCTGTGGCTCCACCCTCTTCCTCGCAAAGTGAATCTGATGACGTTGATGGAGAAGCAGAGCTCCTTGAGCCGCTCTCTAAAGAAAGACCAGAGTCCGAATCGTCCAGCAGCATCTCAGGGTCAACTGTACCAAGATTCCCAAGATCTAACATATGTATATGCTCAAAAACAGCCTCATCTAGATAACCTCCCATCCGTGACTGGGTGGTTTCGTTACGAGAGCTGTTCCCTGACAAAGAAAAGAGTGATGAAGGAAGTGCGCCTAATGAACTTTGAGGTTGGTCAGAGTGGGAAGAATTTGTAGATTCCAGACGGAAGAGAGGTGCTCTGCAGATATCTCTCCTAGTTACCATGGCATCTTGAAGACTTGCATCATAGCTGATGGGATTAGGAAGGTCTGCTTCTAAATCGGGAATGGGTTGGGGGACCATAGAGTCAAAATTCTGTGGATGAAATGGAAAAAAACAACAAATTATTAGACTGTGAATCTGTGATACATCGAAGAGCACAAAATCAACTAATGTACAGTATGCACAAGAAGTTTATTATTTGAGAACAGAATCATCCTAAATCAGTATTTGAAGTGGGATTACGTCTGTAAATCCATAAAGTTATGGGTTACCATCATTGTAGGATTACCAACATTGGTATCCTACAATGCCCCAGTATAACTTGACTAAAAAACACAAAATCTGAGGAAGGACTTCAACATATTTGATAACTTACATTATGCCATTTATAACCAACATGATGCTGTTGTAACTGGCTTTTTAACCCAAAGCATTCCAATATTCAAGCTGACTTAAGTCTGTTCACATCAAAACTATAATTACAAACAAAGACTTGTCCATGCCACAATTACTACCATTACGCAACAGAGGAACAATACTTAGAGAGTTGGCAATGCGGTCAGAGCTATTTTTTCCAGCTAATGAATAATAAACTACATCCAGAGTCAAATAAAACCCATCCAATTATGTAATAGACTGGACTGAAGAGAATCTCATAATCAAAGTCAAGAAAAGACCCATCTTTAAAAAAACCATTTTAAATGATAAAAAAATAAGGATGTCTAAAAATCAGATGGGTTGACTCTCAGAGATAATACAAAGTATTCATATTCATCTTTTTTGTTCGTTTTTTTAAACAGTAGCGAGTCTACTTCCATTTCCTTAACTAAACATAACTGCAGTGGGTGCTCGGAACAACCTAAACCTTATACAGGTGCGCACACTAATACAGTTATTCAAAAAATGTATTGTTATAGTTACTGTTCTTGGTGTGCATTGTGAACAGGCCTTAATCCTGAATGGAAGATGAAGCATCTTTCTCCTCACAGAGCTTACTTACATCAAATTCAGAGAGGAAGTCTTGCCACTGCGGAAGCACCACCACGCCAGAAAGTGGTGGAGGCAGAGTACTGCTACCCAGCAGATCCTAACCATAACAGAAGTAATACAACGTAATACAAATATTATATTACACCAACAACTCATGTGAAGTTACATTTAGGTCAGTTCCTTTTCATTTTTTCAAGACCAAATATGCAACTCATACTCGGGTGGTTCATTAAAATCAATCAAATTAACATTATGTATTGAATTTTTTTCTCAAGTCCACAATTATTTGACCTCAAACCTGATATACACACTATTCTTGTTTTACAGGTAGTGAAGATAGAGTTTGTTTACCTCTGGCTCTAACGCTGAGCTCTGAGTCAGCGGGTTCAGCAAAGCAGGGCTGTTTTCCTCTTGCCCTTCTTCATCTTTCACCTCAAACTCCTCATCCTCTTGGTTCTGTAAAGTGTCCTGGGGAGAAAGTGAGATGTCAAAAAGATTAAAAAAAGTTTTTCTATAGGCATTGATTTGTATGTACACATTTTACTTCTCAAATAATTTATTCTGAAATGACACAAATGCATTGAAAAGTCCATTAAAATAAGGACAAATATAAAACTACTGTACTCTTGTTTCCTATCGTGTTTATTTCTAACTCTGAAATACATTTGGAATTATGTATAAGTTTGAAAATATTGTATAAATGCTATGTGCACCTATGACACTTAGCAAACTGCTTATGTAAAAACGTTTAACTTCAGTCCTAGGCTATAGATATAAGACATGACCTAATGGATGTCAGAATCTAATTTGAGCTATGTTAGGACATGAATAAGCTACAGACATTCAGGAGAAAGAGAGCGTGTTTGGGATGGATCCAGGTTTACCACACCTCTCTAAGACAGTATATTACTAAAGAATATTTTCCCTTACAAAGTAAACAGGAAAAGGCCCCTTAATTGTTGTATAACGTGTGTTGCCAAATTGCCATTTGATTTATTTGACGATTAAAAACTATGGGCCTAATGTTGTCAAAGTTTGCCTGACAAACTTGACCAACAACACCTGTAAGTCTGGTAGCCGATGTGACGTCATCAAACAAACAGGTGGCCAAGTCACATCTGCCCACGACAATAAACATCACATTACCCATTCTAGCCCTACAGTTTGAAAACTGCCATTACTGATCCATTATTCATCAACATTTAGCAGCAGCTATCTATGCAACAACTCGTGGATTAACGTTAGTTATTGTTTCGCTTTCTATTTTAGTGACTGACTGCGGCAAAATACTAATGGCTAAGAAACTAGCCGGCTAAATCAAAACGCCTTAATTTGTATGTTCAAGACTGCAAAAGAACAAGAAAACAACGTAAAACTGCAAAATACGTATGCCATATGAACTGTATTGTTACCTCTTTGGAAAGTTCCTCAGTTGCACAACCAGGCCTTGGTATAGTATGATCCTGATATACTGAAAGCCCAGTACTGTGATCATTTTCCACTTCTTCCCGGAGATTTTCCGCATGTATCTCGTCGTTACCAGAGTCCCCGGACAGATTGTTCGGCTCACCGATATCCGCGTTGTCATCAGGCACCAGGTGCACCAGCCATGCGCTGACACGCGTGGGGAAGCGGGCCGGGGACCCGAGCGCACGCACTTCGTCCAGCAGCCTGCGGCTGGTGAAAAAATAGTCCAGCTCGGGACATTTAGGATGCACTTGATGTCCCGCTGCCGTGTCCCGGTAGTGGTGAAACGGTGTCTGTATGAAAGCCGAGCTCGGCCCTCCGTCCGCCTCTATCAGCGGCGAGAAGTAACCGTTCAAATAGCTGTCGACATCCACGCGAACTCCTATCAAACTCAGCAGAATTGTAAGCTGAATGAGTCCCTCGGTGAAATATTTCTTCATGTGATGCATGTTTCACACAAAATATTTAAACCACGAGAGGCCTAGATGAGGACAAAGATCGTCCGTTTGCAGTTAAACAAAGACAAAATCCCAAACAAAGAGCACGCGTTGTGTCAAACAAAGAGGGCAGCCTCGACCGGCGAAACTAATACACTACCGGCTTTTCATAACTTCCTGGGCAGTAACGACTCACAGATACAATGCCATAATAGAAGCTCACAAAACAACGTGTCACTCTCATCCTACACCTTACCGACGCCAGGAAATCAAACTTCTGTCTTATTAAAACAGTTGAACTATCCTGAATCGAGCCTCTCTTCCGCAGAGGGAACAACTGCTCAAATTTGCATAATTCATAAAGTACCACATGCGACGGAATTACCTTCGCAACAACCTCTGATTGGTCCATTGCTGCTGTCCTTCATTTTAAGAGCCAATCACAAAAGGCATGGTATCCTCGATTCGTAAATCCTTTCCACTCTTGGACGAATGATATAAATCTGAAGTTTAATTTGAGTGGTAGCGATATTTGTTGCTGTGTATAACTGCAAGTGTATTTTGTGCCAATTCGCAGCCATTAAAGACGAATAGCTAGTGTTTTGCACAGCTATGACGAAACATCCTGTTACACCCTCTAGTGTTTGACCTAATAACCTCAACGGTGGATCATGTAATGGTTGTAGTGCATCCCTGGACGTTATGTACGAACAACAGACACGATTTGAGATTATTCATCATCTTTGTTATAGTTGTCTATCTGTCTGTCTGTCTACAATCCATCCATCTCACTGTCTGTCTGACTGTATGTCAGTATGTCTGTCTGGTCTACAAATGTAACCCTCTTATTCCTTATGGCGTTAACTCAATACACTGGGCAATAATGAACGTCAAGTCGGTCTTTCCTGTAATTAGTTTGTCCTTATCTGCCATCTGCTGTTTAAAAAAGGAATTACATAAAGTGTTTAGAAACGCAACCACCAGCATTTGTCTTGTGAATGCTTATTTGTAAATGTGCTGGATAAATGATAATTACTCGAGATATTCGATTAAGAACATTGTAAATGATTCGCAATAGAAATAATTGTAAAACAAACTGTAAATATCAATGATGGAGCAGAAAGGCGGGTTATCCTGCATTTAAAAGGCAGCCCAAAACTCTATACTGCAATAGCTTTTGCGTTGCGTTTCCGTTTTTTTGTGGTATCAACTTCTTGATGATTTAAACGATTAATTCTACAATGTCACAGAAGTATGAAATGTGTAACATTTGATTAGAATAAGAACCACAATAACACCTAGGCCAACTGGATTACTCTCAAGCAATTGTAAAAAAAATTGTGTCATAGAGCGAGAGAGAGCGAGAGAGAGAGAGAGAGAGAGAGAGAGAGAGAGAGAGAGAGAGAGAGAGAGATGGACATGCGCACAAGCATGTATTGCTCCCGCAAGGATGCATGGGATAGCAAATGAATCGAAAAGCCAAAAGGAAGTAGTTTTCACTGGGCTTCCGTCTGTGAGAATAAAAACATCCGCTGGCTAAACGATACCATGTGCTCGAAGAAAGCACCCAAATATAGCATTAACAGTGTAAAAAATATTTTATTTGCAATACTGAAAAAACTACACCATCATGTATTGATGATTGACTTATGTGAATAAGTGACATATAAAAGTAATCTAATAATCTTTTAATATTAAAAATAATAATGTAGGCCTATATTTGTAGGAAAGTTATGTAAAATTAAATGTTTAAACATTTTACATATTAATATAGATATTTATATAGCATATTAAATTTAAAGATTAAATCTATATTAAAGAATAAAGATTTACAAATATAAAATAAAGGAGCTTTGGTCGGTAACTGGGGGTAAAACAAATTTTATTTGAACAGTTGGAATTTGTAGTAATTTAGAATTAGTAATTCATTATATATACATATATATTATAAGTAATAATATAAGAATTAATTGATGTAATTTTTCAAACAAACAAGTGTAGCAATAATACTGACAATATAGCATCAGCAGTAATACTGATAAACATTATATCTAACACACATATATATAGCCTATGTGTTTATAATTTAATTATGGATTTTTATTTGTGTAAATAAATTGTGCTAAATGCTAATAATATAAACAACAATACACATAATAAACAACAAAAACAACGTATTATGTTGTTGTTGTTGTTATTATTATTGCTATAATAATAATAATAATAATTGCTATTATTTTTGTGAATTATTTTGTGAATATTTTTCTAATGTGCCTGCAAATGTAGAATCGCCTCAGTCTGAGGGAGCGCTGAGTTGTTTTCTGTAAGGTTGCTCATGCTCAACTGACCCACAAATGTTTCTTTGCCTAGTGCGCACCTTGATTGACACTTCAAGCAGACCCAATCACAGCTGCGCTGTTAATGCCTGGAATTTCATTTGTCTGTTGTTGGCTACGTAGCACTCAAAAGAGCCAATGGCAAAAATCCTAAAACTATTCAGATATAAAGAAAATTGAGACCATGACCTACTCTTTAGCTCCGCGCTGTGGTCACATTTGAAACAATTTCCTGACGTCCCTTGTAATGAGTAGTACTTAAAGCGCATTTTTTTTAAGAAAATGGGCTGTCTTTGCAGAATATGTCAAACATATACATAATTTTTTTTTTTCATTTGTTTTCTCTTATTTTACATGTTTATGCCTGGTAAATGGGTATTGACAAACAAACCGCACATGTGTCCCATGGTGTGACAGCAAAATATAGAAATCAAGCAGTTCATAATATATTATTTTATATTATTTATATTTATAATATAAAATAGCATAAGAGAGATTTATCTTCATTGTTCTTTTTTTCTATATTTTCGCTGTCCCACCATAGGACACATTTATTTGTAAACTACCCAAATGTAATATGCATTTTAATTGCCACAAGGTGTCGCCACCAACCAGGGTCACATACTGGTCCATATGTCTTGACACTAAACAGTATAGAAGCTGTTGCTGCATGGCAAAGAGATTGCGCACACTGGGACATACTAACAGGAAGCGGAAGTGGTCGTTGTTGCTTAGACAACATTGTGGCCAATAAGTGTCACACACATCAAAATACAGCTCTTCTTTCCATTAAGGTATTTATTCATTCATTATTTCGTATGTAATGTTTACTGTATACTTACATTTGTTAATTTAGTGACGCATTAGTTAAATAATTTATTAATGCGGTGGAGCGTCACTAAACTCCGCCTACTCGCGGTGAGTTGTGGGTAATATCAGACATTTTTACCATTTTTTATTATAAACATTTATATTGAGAATATTACAAGGGATGCATTTCAATATTATGTATAACAAAACATTTGTAAACATAATACACAGGGGAAAAAAACGTAAATCATACATTTAAATGAAAAATAATAATAATGAAAATGATAAAAAAGTACTTTTTTTTAGCAGAGTAAGGGGGTAGAAAGGAATCAATTAAACATATTTCTGTTCAATGTCAGCCGTTAGAGTGTGCATCCTTCTGCACGGAAGTAGTAGACCACCCGGGAATCTTTGGAATACTATTCTCAACATACTACCGATTTGGGACTTACTAATTCTACTTTCGAATACTATTAGGACGGATAGTATGCTGATTGGAACGCAGGGATAGTATTTATATGCTATTACACTACAATAAACACACATACACGCCGACAAAGTGTATTAAAAGCGCTTTTTAGATTAAAACAGTTTATGCGGATGTGTGCAAGCACGTAGGGTTTCTTTATAGCGCAACAGCGCCATCTAATGGCCTGGCATGCATAATACATCGTTTTTATTAGTTGTCCCGGATGCATCATGTAAATGCAGATCGTTTTGATAACGCTGTCGTGTGTACGTTAAACTTTTCAGAAACGCAAAGGAAAAAGTTTTCTGTTTTTTATCGCGTAAACGTACTAGAGAGTGTGCATGTTTGAAAGAGTGTAAGCATTTCTAAGTGTGTCTTTGACTCCTGATCCATAAAAGATTACCTGTATTCTTCTCCCTCTCAAAACCCTAATGTGTCTGTTATTGATTTGAGGGAGACCAGACAGAGTCATAAATATACACTTGAAGACACTGAGGACAAATGATACATACTCACAGTAGGTCATGAAGCGGAAGGGTGGAGGGTTGAATAAAAGAGGAGTGAGATCAAAAACTACACAGCGTTAAATGGAAGAGGAGGATTAAAGACAGAAACCTTTAAACAAGTGAAAAGAAACTCAATTATAACTCACTTATGTTTTTTTTAAACATGTACATTGTTTTTACTGAACTGAATAGGAAATTCGGCATTCAACAAGGAGAGGAAGACAAAGAGGGTGTGTGGAAATAAGGGGACGCTGTTAAGTGGATCACTATGCTGTGGGTCAGAGGTCAAAAGTTGTTCCTCTTGCCCAGGGGCTGGGGGATGGGGCAGTAATGACTGACAGATGTTTTATGGGTAGGGGTGGGATTTGTGATGTGTTAATGTTTTTCATTAAAACACTGAAACATAGACCAGCTCGGTCAGACATGCAGGATCCCAGCAGTCTCAAATGTCAGCCAGACCTGCACCAATCGTGTCGATTCTGTTATTTTTTAAATGCCCTGACAAGCAAATGTGTGTTTTTGGCTTAGCTCGAATGACTGCCATGTCGATCCTTGGAGGCTACACATACAGTATGCACCCTGTTGACAACCTTCACACTTCCTTTACCTCAAATTTAAGTTTTAATAAAATGACTTTTCGTTCAGTTCATGGAAAGTATGTACTTAAGCCATCATCAGATGACAAGAGTCCTGTCCACACATGAGAATAACCAGATCCTGTGAAATAACCAGATACACCATCATTCTGTAACTCATGATTAAGGTGTACATTCTTGCTTTAAACAAGAGTCAATGTTAATGTTCATCGTTCGAATAAAGATGTCAAAAATATAACATGGATTTGTTAGAGCTGAATGTTTTTTTTAATATTCATCTTCAAAGGGACTAAATCTCATTTGGATTTAATAGACAGTAGAAGCAAGTGTAGTCAATATGCACACGCACACACACACACACACACACACACACACACACACACACACACACACACACACACACACACACACACACGCACGCACGCGCACACACTGAATTGACATCTCAATCCACACAGCCTCCTTCTCACTCTGAGGTTCATTGAGAGCAGCCTTTCAGAGCGGTCTGCATCAGAACCCATGAGAAGGATAAAAAAGAAAAGGAAGAACCACAAAAGAGAGGCAAATAAAGGAAGAAAAGAGAAGTGAGGACAGCAGCTGGAAAGGGGCCCTCTGGTTCCCACACACACACAGACCAGACACCCGGACTCCAAAACGAATCTATAAAAGACCCATATGGCTTCATTCTGGCTCAATTTCGATTTAGGTCGCTTTTTGGTTATTTTTACAAACAACACAATTTGATTTCTTTATTCTAGAAGCAATGCAAATCACCCACAGTTTATTAAAAAAGGGTCTGTTTTGTTTTTAGACGATACACCCATGTGTCATGTCTCTGTTGGAATTGTGATATGGATCAGTGGGTCCCATTTCTTGCAGTTTCTTTTGAAACGGTGTGTGAATTTGTGGGCACAATGGAGTACAAAAGACATTAACAGTGGAATGTGCATTATATCTGAAACACTAAAGTAAAATATGTTCAATGGGGTACGAAATAGACAAAAGTAGATCTTGTAAAGTAGAATTTAATGGCAATATTTGTGTTTCACGTGCCCTATTGCGTATGTGTGTGAAAGCGAAGAAAGTTCACAAATCGTTCTGCAAATCTGTGCTTACAAAAGATTCTGGGTGTGTCTGTATGAGCGTGTTTATTTTTCGATTGTTGGGGTGGATGTGTGTGTGTGTGTGTGCGCGAGCTTGTGTGAAAGCCAAGGCAAAGAAAGGGTGGAGGCAGCTGGGCTGTGTTCCAGTTCTGGTCGTGATATCCAAGCAGCTGCTGAATGGTTGAAAGACAAGTTCCGCCCGGCGACACGGCCCCTGTGGTTCGCCTGCCACTTAGATTGACGACTGAGTGACACCAATGGGGGTTCTCCATCCCTCTCCCGTTTGAGCTTTGCTGATTGACCGAGAAACTAACCTCTCATCACATAGTTTAATCTTGCTGTCCCTGAACCTCTTGATGCTTCACCCGCCCTTTCTTGATGATTCAAATGTCTTTCCAGAGTGAACTGCTTTCTGTCCATTTTGCATGTTTTTGTCTGTGCATTAACCAGCCACAAGATGAAAATGTTCAAAATTGTGTTGTGATTGTGCTTTTTAAAATTCAATTTCATAACGATTAAAAACAGATCTACAATAAGCGCACGTAGTTATTCAAAGAAAATTGAAAACAATCAAATAACTATTTCATGAGGTCGATGACTTTGTGTGATCTCATTTTCTCATTCTCATTTTTGTACGATTTTCTTTCTGCACAGTAATGGTTAGGTGTCTTCATGCTTTTTTCTAATAGTCATATCGCTGCTGTCCCTCTGAAACCTTGCATCTCCATATTTTGTGATTTTTACTTTTTGTCATAAATCATCATTATTAGACACGCTTCGTTTGTCACTGGGTTTTGCAAATATTCAATAAAAAGTATAAAAACTTTGACAACACAGTATTTAATCATTTAAAATGTACAGTGTTTTCTCCATTTCCTGAAAAATTTGGAGATGCAAGGTTTTGGAAAACAGCAATGATATCGGAAATCGCCACCTAGTAAAATAGCCGTTTACTAATGAGATGAGCTTGTAATATTAAGAGTACAAAGCACCATAATAAGCATTTCAATTGCATTTTAGGTATTTTTTAGAATGCATGATTGGAGTAGAAGAAATAGAAGTAGAGATTGTGGTACAATCAGAAAATACATATTTATTGTCTATTTTGTTGATTCAAACTTTGATACACATGACTCGAAGACATAATGCTCCCTTTGACTTTGATAATAAAAAGAAAACAAATTCAGTGGTTATGCGTTTGTGTGCAGTAATGTGTGTTTGTGTATGGATGATTTGAGTGGTTTAGAGTTTCTGGTGCTAAAAGGTTTGGGCGCTCACATTTATTCACCAGTCCAGTCACCTGACACCACTTATCTCTCTCTTTTCGTTCCTTACCTTGCTATCAAAACAGAGGCTATTTTGACCAAGAGTATCTTCTGGTAACCATGGTGACTGACAACTGACAGCTTCAAAAGATCACTTGAGAGAAAAGGAAACAAGAGAAACATAGTCAAATAAAGAATTTCTTCATTGCTCAGACCTATGAAGTTCTGTAATATGTTTCTGACGTTCTGGAATAAAACAGACACAAATACTATAAAAGCTAAGATATAAAATTAACATAGCTTAAGTTGGATGATTTTGAAATAGAACAAAATTCATACCAAAATCTCTGCTTATTGAAATTTCAATCTGTAAGACAAACATTAAGAGACAGAGGTCTACTTCTCAGGAAAAACATCTATTCTAAAATCATATCTAAAGTATATGCCATTGATGTCTAGGAGTTAAAACTAAGAACTAAGAGAAACAGAACTGAACAGGCTACTCCTATTTCTATGCACAAGCAAACACAATTGAACGATTTCATCTAAACCACTCATCAGTGACTGGCTCCTCTTTTATTTACTTTATTCCTATTTTAAAAAACGAGGCACTGACCTCTTGCGTGACTATTTGTATGGTTTATACTCTCGTACCATTGTTGAAAACCCTCAGATTGATTTAGAACAGATGCAAAACCTCAAAAACGTTGATTTACATCAAAGTACTGCATTGGTCTGAGAAAATACAAATAAAATTGGGCGTTTATAATGGTATTTCTTGTTTTTAGGGAAAGCTACACATCTGGACCATTGCCTTATTTTCTTTCTGGCTTTCTTGCAGAAATGCAATAATAAAAATCAAAAGAAAAGCCTTACTACCGTCTTTACTTTGGCAGAAATACGCATGGAAACATAAATACGACTCGCGCTGTGATAACACTCAGATAAAAGATTCAAATAAGACCCAATTGCTCATTACTCAAGCAAAAACACGGCTAATACCAGCTGATGACAGAGATATGCAAGAAAATATAATAGTCACTTTGATGCAAATATCAGAGCAACAGTGAAAGATTAGGACGAGACGGTTGACCGCCCGGCTGGGTGAGAGCTTGATGGACAGCTCTATGGTTTTTAGAATAACATCAGTCAGTCCAAAACTCACATAACGTGTAGCACACAACGCCTGTTCACATTAGAATAGCTTAGAGATGTTCATGTGTGTACATGTATGTCTGCATGTGTGTGTATGGACGGAAATACTTCTTCATCATTTAACATATAACCTTCTATAGTGTCTCCAAAGATGACTGTGATTGAATGCTGTACATGTTAGGATTTTCTTCTGTGAAGATGCAGACAACATTTATATATACACCTGAATTATAGGCGGTACACAATGCAGTAAACAAACTATTTTTGGATGTATGGTTCCATAAAGAACCTTTAACATCCAAAGAACCATGCATAGTAGTGCAAAAAAGGTTCTTAAAAATATGAAAAGGTTCTTTGGGAAACAGAAAAATGATTATTCTATGGCATTGCTATGAAAAACCTTTTGCAGCACCTAGTGTACATACATCCGCAGAAATAAATTTAAGAAACCATTTCAAAATTATTTTCAGTTTTTCTGAATTTTCTGTGTATAGGTATCTGTTTTGGTAAAATGAGCATTTTTGTTTCATTCTGTAAACTACTAAAATTATTTCTCCCAAATTTCAAATACAAATATTGTTTCTAGTCAGAAAATGAAAACTGGAGAAAAAGGTGAAAATAACAGAAAATATGCTCTGTATTTTTTCAGACCTCAAATTTAGCGAAGAAAACAAGTTCATATTCCCTTTTAAGCAATACAACAGTAATATTTCTACATGTATTTAGGAAAAGTAAAAAAAAAATGTATGTGACAACCTCGAATTATCACAGTTTTTATGTTAAGTGTCATTCTGTCGGTCTTTCACATTGCTGTTGGGTGACTGTGTCACTCCTGAGGTTTGATTTTGTTGAAATTCAACAGACACTAGACTGGAATGGCCACAAAATGCTGATTAAATGAAAATTTAGAATGATCTCTTAATTTTTTACCACGGCTGTGTATATTTTATCCAATACATGTTGGAAAAAAGACTAAGACAAATTTGTCTTTCAGTGGCAGTGTAATGACTTACTATCTTCTACATATGTAACTGCGCCATAATGGACTTTAAATAAGGTTAATTGGTTTAATTATGGTACATTTGTGTCCATGTGATAATCTTCAAAACAACAGATAAGATAAGAAACCACAGAACTCTTGTGGCAAAATAGTCCCACATCCTGTCCTTGGCCCAGAGAACACACTCAACAAGAACAAATGCATAGTTTTTTTATTAAAATTACATAGAAAATATAGTTGAACTATTCATTATTCAAAATCATTTTACATTTAATAGTATGTCAATTTTTGCCACCCCACAAACACTCATGAGATAAGAGATACTGCAGAGTTTGATAAGGCAGTTCAGAGGTTAAAAGATACACCAGTGCACTGAAACATGGACATCTATCTTATCAAATACAGATACTCACTGTACATGAAGCACAGAGCAGCTATAGTGAGTTGACTAATGATCTGACCTCCCGATGCACTCACTGAAGCTCTGACCATGTTAAGCCGCACAGAAAGTCTTCCTGATCCTCACTGTGCAGCTGGAGAAAGTGGGAGTCATGAGCAAATTCATTTGATGTGACAAGAGTGATTTCGTCCGCTCACCTTTAGTGCCCTCAGACCATCTTGATCTCGCAGGTGGAAACAATTAAGCATGATTAAAAAAATGGGTTATATGGTGCACACACTTATCTGTAAGACAATTGAACTTTTAGTCATCGTTAAACAAAAACATATGGATAGTTATTTAGTTTTAGTAGAAGTATATTTTTACATAGTTAAAAAAGCAACAAGCAGCACAAACTCTAAAGAATGTTGGGTTTCAACCAAGTGCTGGGTCAAAAAGGGACGAACCCAACCGAGTTAAATTAACCTAGAAAAAGGTTTATATTTGACTCACAATAGGTTAAAACAACGCTGGAGTTCCAGTGAAGTGTGTGCCGACGTTTTGTGCAGCATTTTGGGCGACCCCAGTTTGAATACCGGCTCCTGTGCTATCAGTATAAAAAGCTATAAAGGCCCCCCAAAAAATAAAAACACAACCCAGGTTCATTTACAACCTATTGAGTTGGGTTTGTCCCTTTTTGACCCAACGCTGGGTTGAAAATAACCCAGCATGTTGATCAAGGATTTTAGATATTTTAGAGGTTTAGATATGGTGAAAATAAATGTTAATATTTACAGGGTATATTGAGCTGTTTCTCATATCTGAGAGTTGGAAGCAAAAGTCTCAATTTGAACTCTTTTCAATATCAATGCTGTTTAGGAAAATTGATTGTGATGTTGAAGTATTTTCCCTCCTAACAATAATTTGACTTAGCTTGTACTTTAATTTGACTTAACTTCTAATGATAACATTAAATGCAAGCTGTAACAAATGTAACATAAGTTAAGTTGAGTAAAATATGATGTCTTCATAACTCACATGCACAGATTCACTTGAGTGGCTTTGTTATTTCTCGGCAGACTGGGCTTGTCTGATGGGGTTTCCTTCCGTTGGGTGCAGGGGCCTCCGCGCTGATTAAAGGAGCAAAGCAAATAAAACAAACAGCAATCAGAGAGGGCAACACACACACACACACACACACACGCACGCACGCACGCACGCACGCACACACGCACACACACGTGTACAATACACCCCAAATCAAGCACAGGAACTCACAGAAATGATCCGATCAAGCCTAAACTACGTGGGCTGGGCTACACTTACAGAGCGCAGAAATAATCGCGTACACACATAAACATACAGAAGAAACAACGTTTGAAACCCTGATATGGATCGACTTTATCCACCATCAATACATTCAGTTGTAACATTACAGGGTTAAGCAATGAGACCTAGATTTACTCAGAATCTCTGTTTGCGAAAACACAAAAAACACACATTGGCAGTCTTCCTCCGGAGGCCTTGAGAAAGCGCAAATCTCTTTGATTCCAAAATTTCCCATGCTTTTGCCATTCCCGATCCTCTGCATTTATCAACATCATCCATCTGGTGCAGCACGACACATTACCCCGGCAACAACTGTAGGCCTCGGTTACCATGACGGCAATGCCAAGCTTCATTTCTCCCATTTCAAGAGCCTAATTTATTTGGCAGGGGAAATATAAAAACAAAACACGCATAGAGGGATTCACAGCCTCAGATGAGCACTGATTCATATACTGTATACTGACTGACAGCATCCATGTCTTACTAAATACTCCTTTCACTCGTCATTGAAGAGTCAAATACAGTTTTCTCTCTGTAATGCAAAATAAAGAGTGGCGAGAGAACATGGATTCATTTCAAATCTCAAATAATACACGCTATATGAAATCCTTTTTATTTGATATGCCCCCAATGTAAACGGTTGTTAAGAAGCAGAACTCTTTTTCTTATAGCTTCTTGTAACTTTCTCCAAACCACCCCCTCCTTTCATTTTCTGACAGACCATTTTAGAGTTGTAGAATGTTTAAATTACCCAGAAGGCTCCCCGCTGGCTCACGCAATCTCCATCCAACATTCTCTGCCACCCGTGCAGGTACGCACACCCAGACACGCGCGATTCGAGGGTGGACATTTGCGCGCCGATCGTACGTTCTTGCACTTCAATTTCACACTAAGCGGTTTTGTCATCAATATGGAAATAAAAAATGGAGATGATGAAGATCAAACCGTGGCTTCGGGGCTCCAGCGACGACAAAATGAGCCATGACATCACTCACTGCGCTCTTTCATATCTCGTCCTCTTTAGTTTTGCATCATGTCATTTGACTTTTAATTTCTTTCTTTTGAAATGAAAAGGAAGGATTTGTTCAGAACGTTTGGAGGTTTTTATTGGCAAAGGGGGCTATATGGCAACAGGGGTCCTTCAGAGCGGCTGCCAAAGAAGTGCCTGACAGAATGTGGCGGTTTCAATTATTCCTCACATACACTGTGAGTCTGGAAGCCATTAGGTAGTAAACCCCTCCGCTTGGGTTTGATTGTTCCCAGGTGAAGGTTTCATTTTGTGCAGATGGGTTTGTGTGCGTTTCGTTGGTGGACTCAATTAGTAACAAGTACAATTGATTTCGCTCGTAACCCTCCTGCCGTTAGCTGCCATGTTTAAGAGCGCGAGCTGCCGTTTTCATTCGCTATACATACACATGCGTTCAAAGCAGGACGGGAAATGAGAAGTCACACTTAAGCTGGTACGTGTCAGCTGGTCTTAGTTAAAATGAGACCGTGGGGTTTTGGGATTCTGACAGCAAGTTCCCTCTGGTACGCAGGCACAAAAACACATCCACTCCCGACCACCTTCGCACACACACTGTCATTGTAAGAGTGACATTGAGAAATAACGATAGCTTGTTGTGGTTTGTCTGCATTTACCCAGAAGTCTCCACCTTTGTAAATGACTGCCCACAATGCCTGTGAAGCCAAAATAAGACATGTAAAAACAAAGAAACAGATGAAAAATAGAATGAAACAATAAGTTATAAGTTGCCCATGCATGTATTAGACACGTAAAATTGCAAAAATGAAAGTGTATGAACAAAAGATGCATTCTATCTAAAAGCGAATGCTCACCCAGACCAGCCTGAAACGCCTCGTGTAACCACACCCCCACAAATCTACGTCAGTTCGTGGTATGACTTGACTAAGACCGCCCTAATGTATACGCAAGTAAGATGGGCGTACCTGTCAGTACAATTGCTTTGGAACCTGATGTTCCTAATATGGTAAGAGGCGTTACATTTCCATCACACGCTTGCAGTATTCGACCAATCACTACGCACTGGTTAACTGGCCAATCATAGCACACCTCGCTTTTCAGAGCGATAAGCTTTGTAAAAAATCTGCGTGTTTCAGAGAGGCGGGGCAAAGAGGAGATACAAACATGCACGGTATGTGGAAAATACAGCGTTTTTGAACCTTAAATCGTGTATACACATTGCATTACATCTAAAACATACGATAATATTAGTTTTAGCCGTGTAATAGGACCCCTTAAAAATAAAATGGAAATGCCATTGCATGTCATTGCACATTGAACTAATTCTGATGATTTATGATAAGGGATAAAAGTGTAAACAACACTTATAATAAATACCAATACTGAAAACCAGAATACAAAAAATGTGTAAACTAGTGTGTGCGTATGTGTTAGCAAAGTGTGTGTTTCCATAGCTGACAGCTTAAACAGTAGATTTGTTGAAAGCAGGAAAACGTGTCAGTCTGTCTTTCATCGCGGGCAAGAGAAAGAAAGAGAACAGAGAGAGGAGAAGAAAGACGCGGGCACGATGAAGGAAAGAAACTGATGTGGTTAGATAATGTGTATGTGCGTCTCTGTGTGTGCCTTCAGGTGGTCAATCTTAAAGACCAACCACAGACATTCGGGAAATAAGAACTTCAGGAAAAAATTATGCACACGTCACACTGTTTGTCATAAAGAAAGCCAAAGAGAAAATGACAAAAAACTTTGTTATTTCCTAAGATCTCTTTTAAAGTGATAGCTCACACAAAATTATGATTATTCAGTCATCAATGACTCACCCTCTCGAAATTCCAAACCAATATGACTCTCTTTCTTCTGCAGAACACAAAGATATTTTGAAAAATGTTGGTAAAAGAAAACCCATTGACTAGGATTGGTTTTGCGTCCATGCAATGGAAGTCAATGGGGACCATTGGTTTTAGGTTACCGACATTCTTCAAAATATCTTCTTTTGTGTTGTGCAGAAGAAAGTCAAACAGGTTTAAAATGACTAGAGGTCATTCGTTGATGAACCCTTTAAGCAAATCATAGTATTGACGCTTTAAATATGCCAACAGATGCTTTAGATTGAAAGTGTACTGAACGTGACAAGTGAGAAACATCTCAAGCAATTTATAACACGAAAAACAACAATATTTGCAAAATGTAAAGAATAAAAGTAAAGCTAAAGGAGATGTGTACATAGAGTAGAACTTTAGAGTTTTTTAAAGTTAGTGGTTTGATATTCTCAGCAAATCAGACAGGTTTAAAAAGATACATGCACAATCTCAAAATCAGACTATTTACTAACCTAGAGAAAAGTACAAACTAAAAAATGGAACAAGATAACCCAGAATGACATGAACAACTCCCACTCCTATCTCAGTCTCATTTTGTCTGTCTTTCTCTGTCTCTCTTGCCCTCTCTCAGAGACCAATCATTGCGACCTCATTCTCTGCACAATGACATCAGTGTTGAAAATGACCAATTAGTAGAACGGGTGAGAATTGTAACGAGTCTGCTGGGAAAATTGTATGTGTGTGCTTGTGAGGCATGTAGGGAAAGAAACGGCACGTTAATGAAAGCTTGCTAAAGCTGCTATAGAGTGCTTGCGAGTAAATCTTTGGTGTCTGGCGTGTCAGATTTGTTATGAGATACAGTCAACATTAAAGCGAAGCGGTCAAAGGCGGTAAATGGAAAATGTGTGTGTGTAAGTGTGTATTCTAACTGGTTTAATGTCGAGTTTCCTTGATACCGTCTACTGTTTCAGCCTGTAGACCCAACATATCATCAGTCATACCTGTCAGCCACTAAATCCCTCCCGTACTCTCAATCTCTCTGTCTGTCTCTCGCTTATTTTGTTCACACAGACGCGACTTCACACTCCCTAGCGTGTTATTATGTGAACTGCTTGCACGGTAATGGTGCTGTATATAATATGTACCTCTGATTTTTATTTCTGTCTGTTTGCATTTGTTGAGGAAGAGTGCAAAAAATAGAAAAAGAGACGTAACCGAGACTGTTGTTTACATACAGAAGGGCATACCGTAGCCTAGATAAATCTCGGAAGATCTTAAAAGTAAATCCGAGCACAGTTTGAGACATAGTTGATATCTTCTCAATAATTCATGAGGCACATCTGAGATTCTTCAGGAGAAATATAATATATATCATCACTGTCCTTCTGAAACCTCCTATGTCCAAATTAGCTGTTTTTCAGAAAACAGAAACAAACACTGTACTTGATTTAATGATTGCATACTGTGTTGTCCAAGTAGACAAGCACTTTTTCATACTTTTTATTGGCTGGATATTTACAAAACCCAGTGACAAACATAAAGGGTGACTGTCCAGTAGTTCTCAAACTGGGGGGCCCCGAGATGGATCCAGGGGGGCCACAGATTTTGTGGCATTTTATGAAATATAGAAATTGATCATAGATTTTATGCAATCAAACATCAGAAAAATAACACCACCAGACAAAAGAATTGATGTTTCAGTATTGTATAACCGAATATGTTTTTGTTTAAATAAAAATGTTAAATTTAAGATTATAAGTCTTTATTTGGGGGGCCGCAAAGCGATGCACTCTACACAAAGGGGGCCTTACAACGAAAAAGTTTGAGAACCACTGGACTATACTATATGCTTTAAATGAATCCTTTCAATGAAAGGCGATAATTGGGCCTTCGGCGTTCCTACGGATGAACTTTTAAAGAGATCTACATCTAAACTCTTATCTGTTTGTCAGCTCAAGGTGTGATAAAAAAGAAAGAGCCAGATTCAAACGCCATCGATCATCTTTAGTGTCTTTAGTGAAATGTTCATAGCAATGTTCTCAGCATTCAGGTGAACACCAACTCACTGACAATGAACAAACATTGAATTTTAAAATCTCCAAGTGTAAACACAGTTATGCACTAGATTTACCCAACCTTAAGTGTCACCTCTCTTATCTATTTGTTCTGGCTGTTTTAGGTGTTGCTTGAAATATTCAATGCATCCACATAATTCAAATCAAGAGAGTGTTTCGTTTGAGCTGCTATGAAATGCCAATCAGCATTAGAGTTTTTGTCCCGGTTGTGTTTTTAATTGGTTCCTTGTCTTCAATCAATCCCAATCAACTTCAACACAGCAGCAGAACAGTTTCCACTGGAGCATTTGGCAGGTGTCAACAGTTGAAATTGTGCCTTTCAACACATTGATGTTATCACTACACACAGAGGGAAAATGCCGTCGTCAGTCGACTGCACAGCCCAAGCAAACACATTCCTCTACAGGGATCCATGGGATTCGTTAGAGGTCAGCTTTGGTACTGTAACCTGTGGATGTCTGTGTGCGGGTGTACGGTGTGTATACAGAGATGATGATGGAAAATCTGGCTGTCAGAAATCAAATGAAATAATAACAGTGAGGGCTTAGCATTCAGGAGGGGAACAAGTTTGTGTGTTGCTGAGATAAGAAAGAGGATCTATACAGTTCATAAATCTTTTTTCCAAATTCGTCTGTATTTGTTGGCACAACCATAAAGAAATATCATATTTTCATGACATTTAGGTATGCAGCCCTGCAAGAACTTGCCTGAAATGGCCTGTTTGTGCGTAAATAATATTATTGAATTTTAATGTATTATTGAAGTTGAACGCATCAAGATTAAGTACTGATATAGACCTCTTCGCAAAATGTTAACACTGGTCCAGAGGCACACAGATATCATTTTGATTTATTTCATTTTTAAATCTTACATAATTAAATCTTAAAATAACATTTAGATTCGGTTAAAAATGTTCTATTGGCTGTATTAGTTCCTACATTTGTGTAGTTTTAAAAAACTGAATCTGGACCAGCGTTGGACCAGCATTGTTTACGTCATCTGAAGTGGTCTATATGGAGAACATGTGCATGTCGATTTCACGTCTATCAGAGTTCGTCATTTTGCGTGTGTTTTACTTTGATAATATCATTAAATAGCTGCTCATGCAGACTTAAATGTGATTGAAGAGCTAAGAGAGACCGGAGGAAATGCTGACAAGATTAAATGGAGGTCCGGTTTTAACAGTGGGCGTTCCTCAGGCCGTTCCCCTCAGGCTAAGTGTAGGGGTCACAGTTCAGTTTCGAAGAGAGGTTAAAGGTGACTCACCCATCCCACACTAACTGCACATTTTCAGAGAGACCATCATGCCCAGTTTTGACCCCGTCATCGTCAACCACGTCTTAGGAATCTGCAAAGAAAGGAGACCACAGATCAAAGTTCAAGACCCTGTGTGGGGCGGAGTATCCTTCTGTGCTTTTACTCCACCTCTTCCTAGCTATTTCCCATACTCTCTCTCTCTCCCTCTTAAATTTCATCATTTCTATTTTTATCTTCCTAGTGTCCATTGTACTTCTCTATGATTGCTGTGGTCTAAATATACTTCAAAGCTACAGATGCAATTGGTTGATAAAGCAATCACGTATATCATGTACATAAATAGTAGGAGGCTAAAACACAGTGTGTGGGATGTATTCCCTGTCATGAAGGGATTTTTTAAAGCTTCCTGACCCTTTACTAGGGCTTTCCGCTGTACTCCTGATTGGCAAAAACAAGCGGACCTCAGCAGACATCTGATTGGATGACTATAGAGTAAGGTCTACACCCCCTGTCTGGATGTTTTCATGTCTTTGATCAGAAGCTGAAAGAATGAAGACTAAAACAATACAATGGGGTATATAGCTATGGGTTGGAATACAGGCTTGAATGAACTGTAAATATGTATTTTAGTCTGCATTCATGGACCATCTAAATAAGATACATAAACATACAACAATATGTTAAACACACATGCAACTCAAAACAAAGGGCACAATCTGTGATGATAAAATAACTTTATGCTATTTCACCATTACTAGAGGTATAAATAAATAAAGCTTTTTTCCCCATCAGGCCCATGCAGCCAGACGTTTGTCTACGACAACAGAATTTTAGATAAGACACCTATGACTAAAACTGACAATGTAAAGTCAATCACAGTTTTTTCTCAATTTTTTATACATTAAAAGGTGGAAATACCAGAGATAGACAAAAAAATACAGTTAACGTTTTACCAAAATAATCTTTGAAAGGAGAGCTCTCTGGAATGAGACGGTTGTGTGTACATCTCTGGTGTTATAATGCTGCCCCCTGGTGGGTTTGATATGTAGTTACCTTCCCAGACAAAATCTTACAACTATCAAAAAGGTCAACACAATATTGTCCATTTTCATATTCCTATATGCTTGCCTTTATGGTGATACATTTCACACTTTATTTTTTCAGTCATTTGTGTTCTTAAATTCTGTCAAGACACTTAATAATGTTTGTGATTCAGACGGTTTCATCGGACATACTGTACGCGCCTGGCCTGAAGTTAACTTCTGGTCTGTGTTTGTTGATCGGTCTGGCTAGTGGCTAATAATATTACTATTTATATTTTATTTTATTTATATTCATGTTAATTTATATAAAAATTGTATTGTCTACTCATTTTATTAAATAAACACTTTGTTGAATGGGTCATGTAACTGTCGCATTAAAGTTTAGCCAAGTAACGGTTCTTCTACTGGTCACCCAAAATAATACTGACTAGACATACTTTTAACTTGCTAGTTAATGTAATTTTCCTGTTATTTCTTTTGCTTGTTTTCAGAAATAATCTACAGGGACTATTCTTTCTGGATGTGTACCGGAAGTTAAATTGGGGCCACAAGAGCACACGTGCGCCGTAACTTTTATACACATACCCTAAAAAAGCAACACGTGCCCCCACAATAGCTTTCTATAACTGCAACGAGATGAATGTCATTCAAAAGTCATTCACCGTTTTAATGATAGGGAACATTCTTTGTACCATTTCTGTAAACAGTTTAATGCAAAATAAACAAATGCCATGCAGCTTCTGTAGTGTAACAATGTTATTTGTTAATGTTAACATCCCTGCTGAAACAAAACAATAGAAACCCAATAAAAACCACCATGGACATTTTAGTGGTTTCCATTAAAATATCACTACAAACCATGAGCTTTTTCCATTGAGACCATTACAAAATTCCTTTCTGTAGTGTGTTTTGGGCATTATTCCAATAGGATTAATCTGCCGGATAACACCCCGCCAATAGAATATATCACAGACACCAGTATAGTTTCCATTAAAACCAGTACATTTTCTATTGTGTTTTGGTCAGGATTCTATAGTTTTTTCAGGATGTCGTTATTTTGGCAAGTTGGCAAATTAATACTAGGGGAAAATATCGGCCTTTAATGAAAGGTTAATTTCTGACAGTTAAATTGCACGTCTTGGGAAATGCATCCAAGTTAAACGTCCAAGTCAATTCTCTACCGTACATAGCATTATAGAAATATATTTGATTTCATGACAGTTAGCACTTCCATCTATATAATACAGCCAAAAAATATTAACAAAATTTTACACAAATTCAACATGATTACCATTTTGATTCTTACGGTTTTGTTCAGTAAAATATTAGTAATTTATTTTCAATTATTTAGTATTTTTATCTTCCTATTTTGGTTTGATTTTATATTGAATAAATCATTACTGCATCTGTTCAGACACTGTAAAAGTACACTTGTTAATGTATACGTTGCAGTAATAGTACTTTATTTTTAAGTGCCCTTTTTTGGTCCCTCAGACCCTGCCCCAGCAGAGGTCTGTGCACGCCACTAGTTGGCATAGCATCGTTTAAAGTGAGTAACTTTTATGTTACAGTATCAACACTTCAATTTCAGGGTGCAAAGGAAATACATAGAGTGTTATATTAGTTAAAATAATATATACAATATATTGAATAATGCATAAAGAATAAGTCACTTTTCATATATTAAAGGAACAATACAGGGTTTTTAGGAGGATCTATTGACAGTAATGCAATAATATACAAAACTATTTGTAGAGGTGTATAAAGACCTTACGTAATGAACCGTTATGTTTCTAATACCTTAGAACTGTTTATATCTACATACAGAGCAGGCCTACATACATCGAATTCGCCGCCATGTTTTGTACAGCAGCCCTAAACGGACAAACAACTCTACAGCGCACGTTTCCTCTTCCTCTCCGCTGTGGTATCGTGGTGAACGGATCGCGGGATGATCCATGGTCCGTAAGGATCGTGCTCTACGGTTCGGAACGCATGTGACCCGCAGATTAAATGTAAGTTTATTCATCATTGAGTAAGAGAGTAAAACGCGCTCTTCTCTACAGTTTTAGCGCCAACGTGCTCTCGCTCTCTCTCTCTCCAGTATCTGGATGAGTACAATATTAAAGCGGTTCCAGATAAACAATGACGCTCAAAACTGCTCCATCACACAGCTAATATTAGAACAACAACAACAGCATATCTTGGTTCCAATAAACAGAAAAAACAATGTTACTCACATACTTATCCAAATCAAAGCAACCTCCTCGGGGGTGATTTTAAGACGATCTCTGCTGGAAAGTATCTCCATAGATATCTGTGAGTATCTCTGCTAAAAGCCTTAGTACCGCGTGTCCTAACTCTGCTGGAAAGTCTTTATAATATTCTCCTGCCTGACTTTTAGCCTTCTTTTTATACTTAAAATGCACAGACCTTTTATTTGATGTAATAAATAAGACATCGCTCTTTCTACAATCTTTCTAATGCCCGCATGATCTCATCCCTGCGTCAACATGAGAACGACATCTTTTTGTACTGTGGTGGCCACCGTCGTGTTTGGACTGAGCGGTTAGTTGCAAATCTATAATACAACGCTAGTGGCCGCTGTAAATCAAAAACTGCGCCTTTAAGAAATAGATGCACTTAAATTATTATATTATGTAATATATTGCATTATATATTTTTTCATAATAGAAGGAATTTTATAATCTATAATAAATCTGTATTAAAGGCAGTTTAACAAAGGGTAACCACTTTGCTTCATTTTTATTTCCTTTTACTTTTGTGCTCTTTTTTCATTTGTATGCAAACCGTGACTCTTTTACTACTATAGCACAACATTGTATACAAGATATTTGTTCTCAAAATACACCAGACTGAAGCCTTAAACTTTAAAATGTACCTCATTTTTCTTACTGGATGGAAGATTCATCAATCAGATCTGTTGTCATTTTAATTCTTGCAATGATTTGTGTGATTTCATTACTCTTAAGAGATATTCTCTATAATATTACTTTAAATGCATGTATTTGTACGTAAAGGACATGTTTCTGTGTGTTGTGCACACTGTGCCCCCTTAAAAGATGCGTGCATGACCCCCCTGTTTGGCCTTCTATTCTATAAATGTGATGACCATTCATTTGTTTCTTATTAAATATCAAATATACCACTGCTCACTCAGCAATTAAAAACAGTCCAGGATAAAAACAAATACCAGACCATTGATGAGATGTCAATGTCTTATTTAAGCTCATGTGTCATACATATTTCAAGAAACAAATGACATACCATACTCATTAACGTCACCCTGAATATCTGAGGTAATTGGGGTCTTAGTATGCTTCACAATAGATTGATTTGAAACTATTGTAAAATGGAATGCTATTCAGCTCATTTGAAGTGAGTCCTAGATTTAGTTTGGCATGTGAATGCACATTATAGACTATAGTCATAGGTAGTAGAATAGCTCAGAATTGTTTATGTTTATTAATTTGTTAATATTCCCAAGTGATGATTTCTAATAATTCAGAGTATTTTACATTTTATCGGTTGTCCTGTTAGGACATTCATGTAATAATTTGTATTTCTATTTAAGACTTCAAACGCCAATATTACAACATTTTATAAAGTTAGACTACTGAACAACCACTACTGCTAGCCTTTAGGATACAATTGTCAATTCACAATTATTTGGAACGAATATCAACTTAAAAATATTTTCATCTTGGACCAGGAAACTGAAAAGACATCATTGGTAAGCACTTTGAATTCCCTTTCAGGTGAATGTGTCCTACTGTTGCTATGTAACACTAAAGAAGGTCATTAGTGAATGAATAAAGGTGGCTGCTGTGTGTGTTAAGATATTAAGAAGCTGTATCCGGATGTATAAAAACCCTGTGATGTGCATGGACTTCAGTGAAAGATTTGTAAGATGTCATACTGCACTCTCTTTTCTTTAACCTTTGGCATCCTTAGCAGCCTAATGCTGAGGGAGGTCACCACTCTTAGATGGCCACGTCCAGGTGACAGTGATCCTCATAGATTTACATGGAGCAAATTTCCAGTGGTAAGCATTTTACGTTTATCTTTAAACTCTATCTTTACAGAAGCTTCCTTTAGGAATCGAACGGTTAGAAAACGTTGGGTGGAAATCTACTAATTAAAGATAAGACAATCATACAGTCTAAATAATGTTTTGTCATGTCAAAGTATATTAATCAACCAAGATTACACCAACAAAATCATTTTTTAAGGTCAGATCAGTTATCTTTTAATGTAAAAAAAGATAAATATATGCAAATAGCTGCAAAAAAAACAAAAGACCGTTTTTCTGACTTTAAAATGTACTATTTATGGGTACGTGTTTAGGTAAAATGATCATTTTTGTTTGCTTCTGTGAACTACTAACAATATTTCTAATATTGTTTCTATTTGCCTTTATTTGCAAAAAAAAAAACGAAAACTGGAAAAACAGGTCAAAATAACAGAAAAGATGCTCTGTATGTACAGTATAGACCTCAAATACGGCAAAGAAAACAAGTTCATATTCACTTTTAAGCAATACAACAGTCATATTTGTATGACTGTTGTGTATTTAGGAAAAGTTCAAAAATTATTTTTTTATGTGATTTTTATCACAATTTTTAAGTGTCTTGTCATGCTGTCAGTCTTTCACATTGCTGTTGGGTGACCTTATGTCACTCCTGAGGTTTGATTTTGTTGAAATTCAACAGACACTGGACTGTAATGGCCACAATGCATCTAGAAATGCTGATTAAATGAAATAGTCTCTTTTTTTGCGGCTGTATAAGTATATTTCTTATTTATATGAATATTTAAGTATAAATGAATGAAACGTGCACATTTATTGTTTGATTTGTTTATCCATTTATTCAAAGAATGTTCAAGATTTTCCACGGAGTTTGGAGATAGAAGACTTCAGTCTTAACGTAGCCCCAACCAGTGGTCGCGTGAGCTCTCCTACCATCCTTCGGCTTCACCCAATAACAGCCAAACCATCTCACATGCACGCTAACCTGCCGCTGCGCTTCGGGCGAGACTCGCAGGCGAATGCAGGTGACCGCGCGCCCAAGTCTACCATCAACCTCCCGCAACGGTTCGGCCGGTCCTGCACTATGTGTGTGAGCTCAGGGACTGGACCTTCAGCCACCCTCCCGCAAAGGTTCGGGAGACGGAACATATTTACTGTGGAACCTTTTCGCACCTTGAGTCTGTTTACACGTTCACCTGAATTACCATTTCCAAAAGACAGGTTATGGGTTTACAATTTCTGTTATTCCTGTTTAAAATAACTCCAGAAGTATAAAAAGTATACGTTTTTTTAATTCATTTATTTATTATTAACATGTATGTGCATCTGTTTAAATATTTCTGAAAACAGTACCCTACTTCTGCATATGGATATATTTTGCAGGCTATTTATTGTCTTTATTTCTTTCGCAGGTCTCAAGTCAATGACTACATGTTTGAAACAGAAGACTCACAGTTATCCTCTGATGCAAACTACAAAAGTTTTAAATGAAAAATATGTCATTTACATGATCCATGTAAAATATTCATAATTATCAGTGTGACGAAACAAGAAACTGTAATGGAGCCATTTTCAGTATTTTATTAGGAATACGATTCGGAATAAAACATTAAATCACCCTCAGACTTTCACTAAAACGGTAAACTGTGTGTTTATAGGTTGTGGTTAGCCTATTAAAATAAAAATCTTATTTGCAAATAGTAAAATGCATTTAGCAATAAATTCTAATAGAGAAACAATTTTTCTTTATTTGTCTGTTTCTTCTTTAATTTACTCTTTTTCACAAGATCTCCCAAGTGTCTGCAACCTTTGTACATGAGTATCTGTGTGGTCTGTGCTTGAAATTTTAAGGTACAGTTCACTCCTTTATGTGCTTGCTCACTGCATTAATGTTAAGCATTGTATGTTAAATAATTATATTTATGGGATTTTTATGCCTTTATTAAGACAGGACAATAGAGTTGACAGGAAAGCTTTGGGTGGCAATAGGGGAGCGGGATCGGCAAAGGACCCCCAAGACAAAAATCGAACTCAGGTCACTGTGAGCGCACCGGTGCTATATGTTGACGCACTAGCCTATTGGCGCCAGCAGAAACGTTGTATATTGCATATTATATGTAATGCAATCCTGTGCTATCTTTTCTGTGGTTAACACTGTATATATTTTATCCTGGTTTATCATTTCATCTTGAGTATTCAGGTTTTGAGATTCTGGTCACACAGACAGTAACTTTGGTTAAGATCTAGTATGGCGTTTATTCAGACCCAAAACTCGCGCGTAAGAAAACCGGAAAAGAATCCTTGCGAGAGCGCATTTCTGCTCCGCGTGCAAAAACGCAGTCCGCGAGCAGAGGCTTTGAAGAGCGCACGCGCAATTCTCTCCATGCTCTCGCAACTGCTCAACACTTGCTCGCTCATCGAGTTGACTTCTGAGACTTTGGAGGCGGGACAATGGCAGACTTCTCCGATCCTTTGATTGGTCACTTTTAATATGAAGTGCAAATAGTAACGTTATCTGCCACTATTTATAAGTACCAATAGCATCTAACTACTATTTCTACTTCAAACTTAGTGTAAATAGCATCTGTCGCTATTTTCACTTAGTGTAAAAAGCATTGCTGCCTTGGACGGACTATTTGTACTCAGTGTAAATAGACACGCCGTAATTGAAAATGTTTTATCAAAATTAAATAATACATTTTAGTAATGTGTCTATTGACTAATATCCATTGAAAACATTAATAACATTACTGTTTTTGTTTTAATAACGTTACTGGTACAATGACAACACAAGTGTCTCATGACGTCACGAGCGTCTTGTCCAAATGGCGCAAAAACTAATTTCAGATTTTTTTTACTAAACATTAATGTCCTCATGTAGGACTTCAGCAGCGTCAACCCAGAAAGAAAGGCCACTTTCGGAGTTTTGCATGCAGGCCATCAGTAATGTAAAAAAGTTATTTCTTTATTTGAGATTGTGGCTAATAGGTCTACAGGCAGAATGTGTACGGGTTGATTTCTATGTGCCATCGCCGTGCAGCATGCATTAATATACAGGTTTGTGGCTCCTCATTTAATTTTTTAATTCACCATTGTAATCTGATATTTACTGATCTTTTTTAGAAATATCTATAGGATTTGTATTAAATCTATTAAACTGCATTTACATGGACCAATGTAATCCGACTAAAAATTCAATCCGAATGAAAACGCTCCATATTAACACGTCAATCAGATTAGAAATGCCCAAGCCAATTGAAATTTCAGTCGGATTGTAAGGGGTGGTTTATGCCGTTTGTAATCCGCTTGATAGGACATGTAAACACTTGATCAAATTAAAAACCGAAGTAGGAAGTTGTGCGCATGTGCAAAGACGATGCTGGCTCGTACAGACGTAAGGGCGTATGAAGCACGGAACGGAGCAGCTGTTGCTAAAGAAACCAAAAACCATAAATCTGACAAAGCGTTACAAATTTCCATATGCTTGTCATCTCTAAATGAACATATTAATGTTTCTATGTATTTAAAATGTCTTAACTGTTTCCCTGAAGTGAGTTTTTAACCGCAATTTCTCAGTTCCTTTTAAAAACACGAAACATTTGCAGATGTACAAACATACAGTAGGCTAAAATATCTTATTATAAAATTTCATTTATATTCGTAGTAGGCTACCGAACATTTATTTTATTTATCGTTTACTTACATGTGCTTTGGAAGGATTAACTGTTTTTACCATGGTAAATCGATGTAACGACCTTGCTTCATTGATGTGTAGACATTATTTTGCGTTTACGAATTGTACATTATTATGCTGGTGTCTGTGACATAAAATAAATACATCTGTGCTTACAACATTGTTTGAGTAGCCGTTTTGTGAATATTATAATGATACCCGCATCCACTGCGCCCGTCTCTGTTTACCGTTAATGCTGATATATGAATCCGCATATTATCACTTTTAAAGTTCAGTATTAGCTGTGTCCATGTAAACGCAGCTAGTGACTCGAATCGAGAATCGAATTGAATCGAGAGCTTGTAAATCGGAATCTGTGTGGTGTTTTTAATATGTTTTAAGATAAAGCATGTGCAAATTCATCATTTTAAACCATTGCGGAGTATTACTGTGGACAGTACAAAAAATGTAGTTTGAAACCTCCTCTGTTTATGACATTATAACCCTGTAACCAATAGGGCTGTCACGATTAGGAAATTTGGCTGACGATTAATTGTCTAATAAATCATTGCGATTATGACGATTAATTGTTTGTTTTAGAGCTTTGACTTAATTCTCATACATTTTTTATTCAGCTTTGAAACGACCATATTGTTCTGAATATAAAGACTATATAAATATAAAATGTTCTTTTTCTTGGAAATACGTAGGAAAAAATTGGGTCATCATACTTAAGGTTTAGGCTTTTACCTGTCAATAATACAACCACCAAATACTTGTAAATTAAGCAAATTGATCAGGAGTGAATTGAAGCTCACGCAATTAAGTGGAGGCGGGGACTAATTACATATTTGCATGAATCTGTATACTAAATGAATCAAGGGTGTAGAGTTACATTCAAGTCTTTTTAAGCCACGAATGAAATAATTATCACATAAAAAAGATTTTACATATGCTATTATAATGCTTAAAGATGAGTTTAAGTGATAAAATTATCAAATTTTAATATTTTATTTTAAGACTTTTATATTGATATTTTATTGTATATTAATTTTATTAAATTAAATTAAAACTACTCAACGGTTATAGATTATTTGGGGAGTTCTACCAGAAGTTAAGTTCGGGCCACATAATGTTTGCTTATGTTATTGCCGCCGAAACCATCTATAGACCCTAACAACGCCTAGCAACCAGACGGATCACCTTAACAACGCCTAGCTACCAGCCAAAATATTCAAGTAACAAGCTAGAACACCTTATGGGATGAAGCTAGAGAACTTTCCATGTCGCTATAAACATTCGGGTCCTTCCTGAGAGGTTGCTCACTTTTTAGGTGCTATTTGTAGTTCTACTTATAATCCGAGCAACCATGTGTAAAAAGAGATAAGAGTATCTGAGAGTAGTGTGGATTCTTAAAATATTGTCTCTTACCTCTTTCAAAACCTTAGGATGATTTTGTCTCAAGACAAGTTTCCCCAGCCGCAGGAAGAGGTTTTGCAATTTGTGGGAGAGGTATGTGTACATTTCAGCTTGATATGTTGTAGGCAACCTGTCAAGCATCACGGCAACTTTGCACGTTTCTCCCAAAACACTCCTCAAATTATTTATGATGTCTTCTGGAATTTGAGATTTAACAATCTGTGAAAAACAAAATTTGCATCATTGAAGCAGCGGAGAATGAAGTTGCAAACATGCAAGCAGAAATGTCATAATCTGTAGGCGACACTGTCATGTGTTGTAATAGATTTCTTCATTACCTCATTCAAGGTTTCTTGCCAGGGTACACGATGTAAGTTAGTGAACCTCTGCATGCCGGGAGATATTGACATGAGCTCTTGAAATAGAGCTACACCGTCTTTCTGCCTCGTGTAAGCTACCTGGAACAGTCTGTGTTCTTCACAACAAACTCTGTGATGGTGAGATTCAGCATTCCGAGGAAGCTGATCTGACGCCTATAAAAAAAAAAACAGAATATAGGAGAATGCTATAAAGACACATGGTTGTTATTATTGTAAAATATAGATTATTGTTTTATATATAGACATGGGTTCATCAGAGGAGTTCATCTACAAACATGTGCGTAGAAAAGTTAAAACACAATGAAGCCATCCATACATTTGTAAATGATTGTACAGTATTGATCATAGTTTGTAGATGGCTCTGTGTGATGTTTTAATAATGTCTTTACTTACATCGTAAAAAATCTCTTCCTCGGATTCAGGATGCTCAGATTTACTGATCACTGGAAGCTGATCTAAAGCCTGTAAAAGATAAAAACAGACATTTAAAGAATAACTTTAATATTATTATATTATTCTTATTTTTTACATTTCTTGGATATGTCTGTAGATGTGTAAATTGTGTATATATAGCAGTAAATGCCTATTGTATTGTACTGTGTCCAAGTCTGTGAAGAAGCATTCAAGTACGTTTTTTCACTGTACATATACGCAGTACTTGTACATATATGACAATAAAGAACGTTGACTTAAGATACATGGTATTACTGCAAAATGTTAATTATTGTGTTAAATAAAAGACATGTGTATTGATCTTAGTTTGTAGATGGCTCTGTGCGATTTGTGCCAATAATTTCTTTACTTACATCATAAAAAATCTCTTCCTCGGATTCAAGATGCTCAGATTCATTGGTCGGAAGAAGCTGATCTGATGCCTGTAACATATAACACAGAATTTAGGAGAATGCTATGAAGATACATGGCTGTTATTATTGTAAAATATAGATTATTGTTTTATATATAGACATGGGTTCATCAGAGGAGTTCATCTACAAACATGTGCGTAGAAAAGTTAAAACACAATGAAGCCATCCATACATTTGTAAATGATTGTACAGTATTGATCATAGTTTGTAGATGGCTCTGTGTGATGTTTTAATAATGTCTTTACTTACATCGTAAAAAATCTCTTCCTCGGATTCAGGATGCTCAGATTTACTGATCACTGGAAGCTGATCTAAAGCCTGTAAAAGATAAAAACAGACATTTAAAGAATAACTTTAATATTATTATATTATTCTTATTTTTTACATTTCTTGGATATGTCTGTAGATGTGTAAATTGTGTATATATAGCAGTAAATGCCTATTGTATTGTACTGTGTCCAAGTCTGTGAAGAAGCATTCAAGTACGCTTTTTTGACGTACAGTATTGATCATAGTTTGTAGATGGCTCTGTGTGATTTGTTTTAATAATTTCTTTACTTACATCGTAAAAAATCCCTTCCTTGGATTCAGGATGCTCAGATTTACTGATCACTGGAAGCTGATCAAAAGCCTGTAAAAGTTAAAAACAAAAATTTGAGAGAATATGCTATTAAATAAAAGACAAGGGTTCATCAGAGGAGTTCATCTACAAACATGTGCATAAAAAAGTTAAGAAACAATGAAGCCTTCCATTTATACATTTATAAATGATTGTATAGTATTGATCATAGTTTGTAGATGGCTCTGTGTGATGTTTTAATAATGTCTTTACTTACATCGTAATATCCAGCACATTTAGATTTGGGGGTGACCAGATGAAGCTGGTCTGATGCCTGTAAAAGCAAAAAACAGAAATTCAAGAAATACAGTATATTATTTTTAATTCTTGTACATTCTGTATATATTTATATTTATACATTTATACAATATCCTATTGTATTGTATTGTATCCATAGTTTGTGAAGAAGCATTCAAGTTTTTCATTGTACTTGTACACTACTTGTACATATGATGATAATGAACTTAAGATACATGGTATTTTTCCTTACCTCATAGAAAATCTCTTCCTCAACATCTTTCCTCATAGATGGGTTTGTCTGGACTCTGGAGATTTCAAATATGACTTTTTCGCGTTTCGCAGCGGACGGTGTGGGGTCATTTTGTAAAGCTAGATGAACATCTAGCCCACTGTTGACACCCAGTTCGCTGCTCACCTCTATCTTAATGTCGTTGATTTTAAAGGTGAGATTCATCATGCTGCAACTGTGAACTGCTGCCTGTAAAAGGTAAAATATTGAATTAAGGATGTTTTATATAGTCTTTTGAGGCTGTGAGGGTGCACAAAACATTCCAAACAAGAAATCATAAATCAAACACAACATACATATAAAAAGGGATACAACAATTGTTTACAAACTGCAGACATCCATACAACCAATATCCAGAGCATATTTTACAACATGTTGAGTAAAAACTCATCATTACATCCCATTTGTGAAAGAAATATGTCCTTAACCAGGTAAATAAATGTAAGGGGACTTTGACAGTCATTGACATAGGTCAAATTTCCTGTTGCCAGCTGGCGTCGCTATAACTACAAGCGAATGACAGTGTGTTCAGGCCAGGACTCTTAAAAAATTAAGTTCGGGCCAGATTTAATATTTCAGTTTCAAATTAGAACAACGTGCTGTTTTAATGCATTAAAAACACGCATTAACATTTAGCTATGTGTTCTTGTATGTTTACCGCGTGATGGCATATTTCAATATATTGCTCGGAGTGCATAAAAGTGTTAAACATGTCAAATAAACTGTCAAAAAACAGAAATTTGGTGGGACATTTAAGCAGTGAATAGTAAATGTAGCCGTTATTAACCGAGGCTTGTTTACTCACGAACTGCTCCTCCAAATATAAAGTAAAATCGTGTTAGCGCGACTCATATTTAATATCAAAACAGGTTGATACTATTAACAAATAAATGTTTTACCTTATATCGTTGAAATTAGCTCTTGATATCGAGTTATGAAGAATTGAGTGCTCGAGCTGCGCCTTTGCTACTAATCGCTATGCAACACAAACAGCAAATTTCTGCTGCCGCGCGAGGACGCGTTTTACGATCACGTCACAATGAGGCACGGGCGTATTGTTTGATACGATCTAATGGCTGGAATACACTGCAAGACCTTTGCTCATATTTTTGCCCAGCTTTTCAGTCTGGAGTTGTTACAGAAAGTCTGCGCCAGTATGCAGATTTGATCATGTATAGTTTTCAATGCAAACGTTCAAAAAGTGTATGATGTCTAGTTTTTAAACAATCTGTTCAGATTTTAAAAGTCTTGCAGTGTATTCCAGCCTAAACAATGTTAAGGAGGTACATTTCGAATTACTTCATAAAATATATCTGTCAACTTTTCAATTTCCATATATTCTGACATATTCGATGAAAATGGCTCTTTTTGTGGTCTTATGGAAGAAACAGACACACATTAATTTTATGATTGTGATTTAACCAAACAATTCTTGAGTGACTTAAGCATATGTGTGTTCAGCCCTATAAATGTAACCAATAATTTCACTCTTTAAGATTTATTCACTCTTTAAGTTTATTCATAAACAAAAACGGCTTAAATCCCCTTTATTGTCATGATCCTGCCTCTCATTGGCTGAATCCGAAATCGCATACTGTCATACTATATAGTAGGCAAAAAGCAGGAGGCGAACGAATAGTATGTCCGAAACCTCGGTCTTCATAAAACAGTAGGCGAGAAATTCCCGGCTGGTGCACTGTTTCTCGCGAGATTTGGACGTGTGTATACTAATGTTGCGTCCGAATACGCCTACTTACCTACTATATAGTAAGAGAAAACACTAGTATGTCCGAATCCTCAGTATTCATAAAAGAGTAGGTGAGAAATTCCCGGTTGGCTTACTGGTTACGCCCACATTCTGAAGCACCCAGCGACAGATACTTGGGTTACTTCTCTATCTCATGAGCCCTCGGGACAGGATAAGTTCATACAGGAGCATAGCGGAGAACTTCAGGTATTTTCAAATGTGAGTATTACTAGCCAACAACGCTTTTCTTTGCGTTGCAGTCGAATTTGTTAAAGTTCTGTTGGTAAAGTTAACATGTAAGATGCTAGATAGTAAAGTACATTTGTGATTTTGCTGTGAAAATACAGTGTTTTAATATGTCTATGGGAGCTGCGTTGCAGTTGCATTTGTTGAAGTGCTGTAGTTTAAAGTTAACCTGTATTATATATATTAAAACGATACGAATGTTTAAGACGCTTTTTAATGTCTGTGTAACATGTGACCTGTCATTTTGTCGATAAGTATTGCAAATGAGCACATCACAGTAATGTTGCTTACGTTACGTCTGTTTATATGTGGTACAAAGCATTGTTCACTGCTTGCACAGATACATATAAGTAATGTAAATAAACATATTTACTTAAGTAACTAAACATTATGTATATATTTTATTTGTCCATTAGTAATGTTGATGAATTCAGGAAAATTTGAGTTGAATAAACAGCGAGTTAACACATGTGCAACTACCTCCACATTTAAATGCAGTATTGAGCACAAATCACAGAGGTCACTTGAATCTTGTTGACTGTTGCACACTCATTAAAATCAGGAAGGGGGCGACGGTGGTCAAGCTGCGAGATGGCAATAGGATGTGGGATTCAACGCCTGTAGATAGAGGACAATTTGTTACAACAATAAATTGAAATAAAGCTTTGATTTATGTGATGTTTACGTGTATATCTATTTATAATTGCTAAATTCATTTATTTTCTTGCATCAAATTTACATATTTTTTATTCATATTTATTCTATAGTTTTCTGTAAATAACATTACATTACGTCATGCATTATGTCATTGCTTCACTGAAAACGTATGCATTCACATTTTTGTAGTCTGTATCAATGCATAGATGGCATATGGCAATACAATTACATTGTAATTGACTATTTTAATACAATATATCATTTTCAGGCAAAAATTTAATAAGTATTGGTCAGCACTTATCAATAATATTGTGCACAAGTGTAGGTGTGGGCTAGCAATGCATTTCTAGGGTACACTTAATTTATAAGCAATACTTATATTCCTTGACAATAAAAATCAACAGTGCTCTCCCAAGGCGAGATCGTCGAGCAGATGCCCGACGTCTCCTTTGTGAAGGCATTACAAACATGTTGCAAATGCTGGGAAAACTCATGGAAGGTAAAATTTTAATAAAAAAAACTGAAAAATTTCTGCAGCATTGAAGGTCCCAATGAGCACAGTGGCCTCCATCATCCGTAAATGGAATTAGTTTGGAACCACCAGGACTCTTCCTAGAGCGATCGGGGGAGAAGGGCCTTAGTCAGGGAGGTGACCAAGAACCCGATGGTCACTCTGACAGAGCTCCAGCATGTCTCTGTGGAGAGAGGAGAACCTTCCAGAAGAACAACCATCTCTGCAGCACTCCACCAATCAGGCCTGTATGGCAGAGTGGCCAGACGGAAGCCACTCCTCAGTAAAAGGCACATGACAGCCCGCCTGGAGTTTGCCAAAAGGCACCTGAAGGACTCTCAGACCATGAGAAACAAGATTCTCTGGTCTGATGAAACAAAGATTGAACTCATGTCTGGAGGAAACCAGGCACCGCTCATCACCTGGCCAATACCATCCCTACAGTGAAGCATGGTGGTGGCAGCATCATGCTGTGGGGATGTTTTTCAGCGGCAGGAACTGGGAGACTAGTCAGGATCGAGGGAAAGATGAATGCAGCAATGTACAGAGACATCCTCGATGAAAACCTGCTACAGAGCGCTCTGGACCTCAGACTGGGGCGAAGGTTCATCTTCCAACATGACAATGACCCTAAGCACACAGCCAAGATAACAAAGGAGTGGCTACAGGACAACTCTGTGAATGTCCTTGAGTGGCCCAGCCAGAGCCCAGACTTGAACCCGATTGAACATCTCTGGAGAGATCTGAAAATGGCTGTGCACCGACGCTCCCCATCCAACCTGATGGAGCTTGAGAGGACCTGCAAAGAAGAATGGGAGAAACTGCCCAAAAATAGGCGTGACAAGCTTGTAGCATCATACTCAAAAAGACTTGAGGCTGTAATTGGTGCCAAAGGTGCTTCAACAAAGTATTGAGCAAAGGCTGTGAATACTTATGTACATGTGCTTTTTTATTTTTAATAAATTTTATGTACTTATGTACATGTTTTAAGTACTTTTATGTACTTATGTACATGTGCTTTTTTATTTTTAATAAATTTGCAAAGATTTCAAACAAACTTCTTTCACGTTGTCATTATGGGGTATTGTTTGTAGAATTTTGAGGAAAATAATGAATTTAATCCATTTTGGAATAAGGCTGTAACATAACAAAATGTGGAAAAAGTGAAGCGCTGTGAATACTTTCCGGATGCACTGTACCTACTGAAATTAAAGGAGTCATATGACACGGCTAAAACGAATATTATTGTTTGTTTTAGATGTAACGCAATGTGTATACACCATTTAAAGTTTAAAAAACTTATTTTCCACATACCGTGCATGTTTGTATCTCCTCTTTGCCCCGCCTCTCTGAAACGCACTGCTCTGAAAAGCGAGGTGTGCTATGATTGGCCAGTTCACCAGTGCGTAGTGATTGGTCGAATACTGCAAGCGTTTCACGGAAATGGAACGCCTCTTACCATATTCGGAACATCAGGTTCCAAAGCAATTGTACTGACAGACGATACAATGAGATTTACAATTACGCCCACCTTAACTACGTAGGTTTGGGCGGTCTTAGTCAAATCATGTTACGAAGTTACGTAGATTCGCTGGGGTGTGGTTACACGAGGCGTTTCAGGCAAGTCTGGTTGAGCATTCTCTTTTAGATAGAATGCATCTTTTGTTCCCACACTTTCATTTGTGCAATTTTACGTGTCTAATACATGCATGGGCAACTTATAACACACCAAAGACACAGAAAAACACGTACTTCCGCCATATGACCCCTTTAAGTACCAATTGAGTATGCAATTTAGGATTCAGCCATTGTCATGCTTTCCTAGCCTTGTGGCAGGGTCATGACAGTCCCCACGTGTTTTGTGTGAGACACATGGCATTCATCATCAGACAGGTTTAGTTCAGATCCAGAGTCACAACCACTGAGAGAGATCAGAGAATATAATTTACAACTTCACAATACAAACACACTTAATTATGACGTTTGTGATATTAAATACGGTGTTAATCAAACTGTAACACAACATTAATCTGTCAGTATGTAAAGTATTGCCGTGTATGAGTGAAGAGAGCAGATGACGCACTGTACCTGCATACTGCCTACTCAACTGCTGTGTGTGTGTTCCTTTGCCTTGGGTAGGGTGAACACTTTTAGGACAGTTGTCATCAGTGTATCGTGTCGAGACTCCTGCATTTGAGTCAGAGATCTCACCATCTTCTCCACACTCACATGACTCTTCATACTCATCTTTGGCAACTTCTCTGAGTGAATCTACAGCAGGAGAGAGAAGAACATCAGCATAGATATCATATGAGATTCTTTAATATCTCCTATGTGTTAAAAGGAACGCTGTACTCTCACACGTGTCTCCTCACGAGTCTAACAAGATTTAATTTGTCATCAAAAGAAACATTCTGAATCAAATTCATCAAAGATAAAATGATCTAAATTTTGTTATCCAGATTAAATTATAGCTCTATACTCTAAATACCAGCAACGATCTCATTTATCTCAGTGTATTAATCGTAAAAATATCAGAGTTCATACTTGAAACGGGCGACCCTATGCACCGCATATACTGCATACCCCATTTTTGTGCCACTGTGTGTAGTGTCACAAAGCTTTTTACTTCACATACATAAATGACATACATCATTTACTATTTTTAGTTTCACAGAATAACAGATTTTATTATATTATAAAAAGCCCATTCAAACCTTTTTATACAATTATAATCATTTCAGAGAACACTTAGTAGAACAAAGCTTGTTTTTAAGGTTTTGAAAAAAAAGTTGTAAATAACAAAAATCTTTCAAAAACACAACAGGTAAAAGTACATATTCTTGTATAGGATATTTTTGTAAGTTTGTACATGTCTGTCTAGGAAAACTTTATATTACAATTTTGTTTATAATATAATATGTATATGTAAATATAACTGATTAAAGGCACAACATCTAAAAATATCTTGCGGATTACCATTCTAAAATTAAGAAAGATAAAATGAGTGCAAAGGGCTACATGAGCAAGAAAATGTCTATTATTAACATTTTAGTCATTCTGAGAACACACACCAGTACTCTCATTGTTACTGTCAATGAGGCATGCAAGACCACTGATGGCAATACACAGAACAAACGGTAGGAAACCCTTTTCACATGTAACGTCTGCAAACATTAGATCATCTTCTCTCTTTACTAAAACATCACATGATTTAAAAAGGTCGACCACTCTGTGGAATTCGTCGTCTTTCTGTAAGAAAACAGGGATTGCGTCTTTTGAGAGTGGCTCGGAGTTAGCCATCAGAAGATTTACCTAGGTTTACAAGAAACAGAAATATAACAGTCAGATACAAAGATTATGAAAACGACTTTTCTGATTTTTATCAATCACTGGCACTAACTTACTAAGTCTTGCAGGCTTCTAAGGCCCTCAGAAGTGCAGAAACTTTCCAACAGTTGTAATCCAGCATCTGTCAACTCTGGACAGAAAAATAAAATGATGAGTTTGTACAATATGAATGAAGATAGAAAGATTCTAAAGACAAGCTGCTTTCAGCTGAACTCCTCACAGGCTCTTGATTTTGATATACTGACCCTCAACGGCACTGAGCAGCATATGCATTGCCACCAGAATTTGCTCGCTGTTGTGTGGTTCAGACTTCAGTAAGTCTAAAACTTCACTAATAAAATGGCTCTTGTTGTCCAATAACTCGTTTTGGAGTAATGGAGCTTCACCGCTGCTTAGAACCTCGAGCTGAGATAAAACAACAAATATAATGAGATTTAAAGAGAAGATGGATGTGCTGCTTTATTTATTGCAATGCTCTATCAGGTCTTATGAAATATCAATCGCACATTTAACAACTTGTGAGGCATTGTTTCTACTCACCCTATCCACCAACACTGACAGGGAGGGTCGGTCCAATAGAATTTCCCTCAAATGAAGCAGTAAGGTGGAGCGGCACTCAGAAGTCAGATCAGTCAGCACACAAAACCTAGTCTGAACATCTGAAAGTGCTACGAAAGACCATATTGTGACCCCGGATCACAAAACCAGTCTTAAGTAGCACGGGAACATTTTTAGTAAAAGACAAAAATACATTGTATGGGTCAAAATTATCGATTTTTCTTTTATGCCAAAAATCATTAGGATATTAAGTAAAGATCATGTTCCATGAAGATATTTTGTAAATTTCCTACCTTAAATATATGAAAACTTTATTTTTGTGAGTGGATGGTCTGCCACAGTGCCCCTGATTAACAACTTCAAAGGCAATTCTCTCAATATTTAGATTTTTTTGCTCTCTCAAATTCCAGAGTTTTAAACGGTTGTATCTCAGCCAGATATTGTCCTATTCTAACAACTCATATATCTATAGAAATAAACATTCTTAACAGAAATTCTCAATTGCTTAATATCCTATATAAAAATATGGCAATTCTGAAAGGCCAAAAGAACCATTAAAGGAAAATGAAAAGTAAATTGATAAACTAAATTTTGCTTCTACACACACCACTGTGCACACACACATACAAGTACCTGTTTTTAGGGAATTAAGTGAGTACCCTTCTTCAATCTCTTGTAGTGCCCAAGGACCATCCACCTCTGAATAATCTGGATCCTCGGATATGTCATCCGACTCAATTCCATCCGGTTCAAAACACAACTCTGATCACAAACAATCACACATAATAATGCATTCAAAGAGTTTAATTTTTCTCAATAAAAATGTTTTATCTTAAAAGAAAAAATAGCACTTTTGAAAAAATGTTTGAAATAATATACACTCATAAAAGCCCAATAACAGCAGTCACCTAATAGATATCTTGAAGGTATTTTGAAAATAGGGCTGTCACGATTTCAATTACGCAACTATTGTGGCTATTACGGTGATGTCTATTTATTTTTTAAATACATAAATAAGGCTATAATTCAAATTCACCTTAATTTTGTATTTATTTTGGCCAATGAATCACACTCAAAATACAAGGTAGGGAGGAAGAAATGGGGGGGAAACTGTTCTCTTGTGGCTCCCAATTATTTACATTATACACAGTACTTAACATAACATAACGGTTATTGTAATACCCATATATTTTAACACCCCTATAGTTGAGATTTTGTGACAGCTAAATGACTATATTTTATCCTACATTTTAATCACTGTGAGTGGGTTGCACCAACAAGGATTAAAGTGAACAGAGTTTAGAGCAAATCTGGGTTTGTTGATCCTAGTTTTATTTTAAATTGAGTTGTGGCCACTTAATTTTAAACACAGGTTAACAAATTGTGGATTAAAATTTAACCTGTTTTTAAATCGTCATTTGAGAACTCTTCACGAAGGCAGAGATACGCCCATTCATGATTCTCATACAATGGACCAGACTATAATTTAGAATAGATACCGGCACCCCTGGTCCCTGTAAAACAACTTTCCTCTTCTCAATAAATCCGTCTTTTTCTTGTTTAATCACAGACGTTGTCCTATATGTATTGGATAAGAAAGGAGGGCTTTTTGAACTTGAAGTTCAAAGCCGACAAGCCAGTTTATCGGGCAACCGTGTGCTGAGGTGTGTTTTATTATTATTTTTAAAATTATTATTTTTATAACGCTTCTCTGAAGCATGACGCTCATGTGTCTTTTTCTGATCCTTTTCCCGTACATTTTATAATAGATATGTGTGTTTTTTTAAACCTCCTCAGTAGCTAATTTAAAATTAATCCCTAATGGATCCTTAAAACCAGGATCAAATGATAGTTTAAACAATTGGGTTTAAAGTTTGGTGCAACAGAATTATTAAATAAACCTTGATTTAATCTAGATTTAAGATTTAATCACCCTTAGTCTGCTTAATAAATTATAAGTGGGAATCAGAAAGTCTGCAATTATTTTATATTTTATATTACTCAAAAAAAATTTGAAAATGTCACTGACCAATGTAGCCATCACTGCTGATGCTCATTTTAATGACACTGTATGCAAACACAGTGCCTGCTGGGATGTTCATTTTTAGGTCAGAGTTACATTTTAGTTCACCCTTCGCTTTCATTGCCATCTTCTGAAACACATTGAAAACATTTAAGAAACAAAGTGCTGCTTTAATGTCTTAATCCCAAAGCAAAAACAAGTTTCTTACAAACCATTGGATGTCCTTTCAAAGTAGAAGAACAGCTGCCTTGCTCCTGTCCAGTATAAGAGATGGCACTCTCACAGGTAGTAAAGATTCGCTCTTTAAGGAGGGTTAACATTATTTTCCCTTTTAAAAATTGCTGAATTAAACCATGTCCGAGATTCACCTTCCTATGAGGATTATAATTTAGACAAAAAGGCAAATCATAAAAAGGGAAACCTACATAACAAGGAATGGCATTCTTTTACAAACAAAAATCTCAGAGGAATTAAAGCAATTTTATCGATTTATTCACACAATTATTAATATTTATAGATACTCTCCGGGCACAACTATGCAACATGCATACAAAAATGTCAAGACATCTTCATTAATATATTTAAATAAAGACACACAATACATCTTAAAAGTGTGTTTTCTTACCTGCCTTGGGAGTCCTTCAGAAGTTTTGGAATATCCATATCTTCCTTTCTGAGTGTGTCGAGAGACAAGTGCAGTTCAGAGCTACCCTGTCCAGTCACATTTAGTCCGACAGCTTCATTTCCCAGATCCACTGATCCACTTCCGGAGCTTTTGTATGTTGCATTACATTTCAAGAAGTCTCTCTCATCCCGCTCTAATCAAAACAAGGACAGGAGCAATCGAGAATGTTGGTAACCAATTAACATTGACCAATTGATTTTTAACAAATCTAAAATTTCTGAAAATCTATTATTAATACATTTTAAGGATTAATAAATAAATTATTAAATTGTATTAAAGTGATAATTCACCCAAAAATACAAATTATGTCATCATTTACTCACCCTCAGATTGTTCCAAACCTGTATAGATTTCTTTGTTTTGCTAAACACAAAGTTAGATATTTGGAGGAATGTAGGTAACTGAGCAGATCTAGTCCCCTATTTAGGGAAAATAAATCCTATGGGAGTCAATAGGGGATGAGATCTGCTCGGTGAGTAAATTATGACAGAATTTCCATTTTTGGGTCGAACTATCCCTTTAAGCCTAAATTGCAATGAGTCAACCACTACCTATAAATTGAAACGTTTTGAAGTTCGAGAGCAGGGGCAGTTTTTCAGTTCCTTAGAGCTCGTACACGTTCATACCCAAGCGATTTTCATTGGCGATGAGTCGAATGGGCTGGGCGATATATTGTACGATTCTTATGCTCTTAGTTTCTCAATGACTTACGGTTAAATGCCGCCACATACAAAAGCCAGAGGGCGCTCTTGTGCAGAAAAGGAAACTGAAGAAGAGCAATTAGTTCCAGGAAATGCCTGTGGTCATATTCTATCGCTGTTCTTCAAACCTTTTCAGGTATTTTCATGATAATAAAGTTGATTTATAGTAATGATGATAGACGAGTGTTGCTTTTTCAAATACACGTTATAAACGTTATAGATCGAGCAGACGGGCAGTACTTCCTACTGATCAAACAGCCGTAGTTCACGGAAGAGCTGTGCATAAAACATCAAATCAATTTCAGAATCGATTTAGACATGTATAATTAGCCGGAATCGCGATATATAACCCAAAAAAAAACGAACCCGGGGCGATGCATTTCCCCCCCGCTTTTACGCCTAGTGTTTTGCGCGTCGGTGTGCACACTCACATTGGCGCCCTTTGTTTAGTCACGAGGCATTAAATGTCGTCAATAAACGCACGCGATTATCGTCCCGGTGTGGACAGGCCATTACACAGTATATTTACCAGGAATTATTTCACCCTTCTCCAGAAGGTCATTAAGTGTAAAGTGCGTAGGACTGTATTTAGCTTTCCCAAAGAACCACATTTTCGGCTTCTTCCACACCACAGCAAGCAGCTTGAGTTTCTTTGAATCGTTAAAACTGGCTGGAATCAGAACACCATTAGGATCAATCTGTCGGACCAGCTGCTTTGTCACTTTATCAAACATCTCCTGCACAGAAACACAAACACACAGCTGCATTAAATCACTTTGGAAAATGTGTAAACACCAGTTTTTACATTTATTAAAAACAGCTTGGTCTATGAATGAACTTCCTCTCACATGTTTGTCAATAACATATTTTTGTATATAAGTCATTCTCTTCTTCGTCTTCTTCTTGGACGAGAGCACTTCAAAAGTAGACAGGTTTGTGGGAAAATAACCACCACTCTTTAATGTAGATGTATGGTGACTTTGTCAGAAGATGTTGCAGTATAAATCAGGATAACATTTTAAAAGTGTTTAAAAATTGACTCATTGTTAACATGTAGTATCATGGGAAGTTTGTATATTTGTTTCCTGTCTTGACAACAGAGACAAAAAGATATGTAAATGGAAACAGCTGTTCACTTGTATTACAGTATGTGACAGTTCAGTTCTAATATGTTAATGGAGTTCTATATATAAGTCTGCATGATAAACCTATGAACCTATAACGCATATTCTCGCTTTGTGTCGTAGTAAGTACAATGTTGACTGTATTATTGTGTGCCCTTCAAAAAGCGCTCTAGAGAAATTTTATGTTTATTGTCCCCCCCACTGTTAAATTTGATTTACGCCCATGTGGAGAGGGTCACAAAGGACGTCGTAATTCACAAATAAGTATTATAATATTTATAACATATTGTAATGCTAGCTAACATTTTGGCGAACACGTATGATTGTTTTACCTCACACATTGTTACACAAATAACGTTTATAAAATAGGTTAATTTACTGTTACGGTTACCTCTTAAGCGAGTATATTCATTGACCACGCCTGCCATTTTATTCTTACGAAAGAAATTAGTATGTTATTAAAAATATTTAAGAACTTCTTAGGAAATTTTTAAGAATAGCGCTTAACATTCTTAACATTGTTACAGGAAATTCTGAACATTCTTACGAACTTCCTATAAATTAAATGAATAAAGATCTTATAATGTTAATCCGGCCCAAGGTTATCTTCATAGAATAAATTGGTTACTTTCATACCCTGAAAGTTACTTCTGTTTCGGAAACGAAAGTTTAGGATATCTGTTTAACTTGCCCATAAACTTGAGTAACGTTATGTCACATATCCGGTTTTTTAAGGGATGTGCCCAGCTTCATCTGTTTATTGCCAGTAAATTTATTAGAGCTCCATAGCAGAACGCCACACATCTACGTTTCTTTCCCACACGGCATAAACATCAAGATTTCGTGGGCGTCCCCATTATATTCACCAACATACAGACTGTTTTTGCTTTCATTCCTGTATCCTTTAAAGCCTCATAATATTATTTCACTATATTACATTTCAATAAAATCATCCGATCAAGCATAAGTAAGTAAACAAGCGTAAAAAAACTTTTAAAGATTAACTACACACCTGTTTGTTCTTGTAAACCTACTGAAGCAGTTGTGGTAGAAGGAGCGGTTTGGTGTCACTGTTGAGATCTGCGTTCGACTGCGTAGAGATTATGTACTGTGAGCAGACCTCGGTGTGGCGCGTGTCGGTACACGATCCAGGATGCCTGCACGATCCGTCCGCGCATGCGCATAATGACGTAGTAGATAATTCTGTTTAGCGACGACACTGCACGATCTGTTCCACGCTTGAGCACCTTTGTACCGCGACTTTCACTACTGTCCACCTCTGGTCTCATGTCACTTCTGTGTGCACACTATGCGTTGAAATACTCTGTAACGTTTCCCCAGACTTGTTTGTAGTTCTTTCTTCATGTAAGTGCAGATAGTCTAGGCGGAAATGCATATTATGTTCCTTATTGTGTTCTGTAAACACCATTGAAGGGATTATTCCTCATTTAGATTATATAGATAGATATATTAGCCTATATATATAGACCCGTACTAATACAAAATGAGTCGATTTAAAGTTAACTAATATTAGCAGCTTTTAATAAAAACCGTCTTTGACAATACTACTGACCTCAGATCGAAACACAGCAAGTTAAGTAGGCCTAATGCCATGCAGCAATGAATCGCAAAGGGGAGTATGGAGGAAACTGAAGGTTTGCAGTGACAGACTCTCAAGACTCAGACTTTATTCCACATGTAACCAAAATCGTGTATGTTCATGTAACAACTCCTTTATTATTTTGGATTGGCAACCACGTAAACACATCGTAATGCATAGCGTAAGCTACATTTTAAAACATCCGCCATGAACTGTTAAATGAAAAACACAATGTAGCCTACAAAAATATGCCGCCAGTTGTGCCGTCTGGCCGTCAAGCGTTTCATCGCATGCTTGATACCAATAGTGTAGGGAAACCGTGACGTTGTTTACTACGTCATTATGCGCATGCGCAGAACGGATCGTGCAGGCATCCCGGATCGTGTACCGACAGCGCGCTTGTTCTTCACATGAGCTCTCGCGATTCTTTGATGTCATACGCCTATCGGTCTGCGCAGGCAGCGCAGCGTGAAGTCGAATGCGCCTTTTAAAACGCTGCAGGTTTTTCACTTACGTGTCGAAATCATATAAACTAAAAATAAGCAAAAACAGACTAGTTCTTCCAGTGATTTCTACTTGATCAACTAGTTACCAATCAAAAGAGTTATAATGCAGTGAAGTTTCGTTGATTAGCAAATGAAAAGTCTTCAGAAGGGTATTCAGAACTTGAATTTTAGCTTGGTGTTTGTGGTGCATGTGTGAGTCTTATAGCCTGTCATTTTATTCTTATGAAAAAATGAGGATGTTCTTTGGAAAAATTTTAAGAGCTTCTCAGGAAACGGCATCAAATTTCTATTTTTGTAAAACATGCTCGCACACGCACACAGAATACACCCATCAGTACAACACACACTAAACTACACACCTTTTAAAGAATACCACTTCAAAAGCATCCATGGGAAGTGGATGAACTTGTCAAACAGCAACACCAGAATAAAAAAACACAGATGTCACAGGGTCTAATATTTGCCATTTTCCTATAGGCCTAAGTGTTATGCTAACGTTTCATAGTTGAGATGGCACAGTCACACATCAAGTACAGCAATGTGTGAACGTCTAGGAAGCCCCCTGAGAGTAACTGTACAAAAAACGACTGAATGAAAATCCTTGATCAACTTAAGGATCTTACCATTGACACAATCGCACAGGCCTTTCATTAATGCAATAACTTTTCCTTAAATACAGTAGCTAAATAATGTGTAACAAAGATAGAAAAACTCAGTCATACAAGCAACAGGAGTATACCGGAAAGCATCTCTGTTAAAACCTCTGAGAGAAACAGTCCCTGATCTGTTCACTATGACACAGACTAAAGAGAGAGAAAATAAGATGTTTATCACATCTAAAACACCAAACCTACAAGGTGAAATATAAATCAAGTCTGTCAAGATGCCAGTGACTACGATGAAGGATTGAAAACTGCATTTCAAGAGCACATCGTGCAGAGTCAGAAATCATATAGTTTTCACTGTTTCCTTGCAGTTGATGAATTTCATATTGATAAATTGATGTTCAAATTGATTTGCCAATATTTAGCCTTTATAGAAAACTGCTCGATTTTACAGGGACTCGAAACAGTAGACCCTGATAGCACACATACACCTATGCGTCTATTTGACATCTGCCTTTACATCTGCAAGATGTTTTTATTGTTTGCTCATCTGCAATACGTCTCTGAGACGTCTGCTTGTCAGATGTCATGCAGACATTGAGAAGATGGCTGTACGATGTACGACAGATCTTTAACAGACATTTTACAGACGTACCTTCTGGGGAGGGTCACAAAGGACGTCGTAATTTACAAAAAAAGTATTATAAAGCAATAAGCCCCAAGAAGCAGTGGGTTACAGTGCATTTTATAACAGCTAAGGGCGTTGTGGCACGACACGAAGCGGAGTGCCTAAAACCCCGTAGCTGTTATAAAATGCACTGTAACCCACTGCTTCGCGGAGCTTATTGCTTTTATAAAACGGTTATTCCATATGCTTAGCAAGGTTTCATAAAATAAATAAAATAAAATGATATTTAGGCTATGTGGTGTGGTCAGCCGTTATATATATTGGGGTATTTTATAACGGCTTAGAACTCCGCTCAGCCAATCAGAATCAAGGACCAGAACTGACAGTTTTATAATAATATTTATAACATATTCTAACACTAGCGAAAACGTACGATCGTTTTACTTACACCTCACACAGTTACACAAACAACGTTTATAGAAAGGTTAATTTGCCATTAACGGTTACCTCTTAAGCGAGTATATTCATTGACCATGCCTGCCATTTTATTCTTACGAAAAAAATGAGGATGTTATTAAAAATATTTAAGAACTTCTTAGGAAATTTTTAAGAATAGCGTTTAACATTCTTAACATTGTTAAAGGAAATTCTGAACATTCTTACAGGAAATTCTTAAAATTCTTATGAACTTTCTATAATTTATGTTAATAAAGATTTTATATTGTTAATCCGGTGTTCTGTCGAATTGTCCTACCCTGTCAGATTTTCCTACTGCAGGGCAAAATTTAATATAATCTAAACTACATCAACAAAATAAACAGGATGAATTTACAATGCAAAATACCCTGTCAAATAGTCCTACCAGTTTAAAATAAACATACAAAAAGGTTTACAGCGTATACCCATCAGATTGTCGTAGCAGTATAAAATTAACAGATAGGATGATTTTACAGCGCAAAAAAATGACGTAATATTGACGTGCGCAGGCCTGGTAGGACAATCTGAGGGGTAGGATGAAATATCAGGACACTGGTGTTATGCAGAGAAATGCACCCGTCAGATTATGCACCTCCTTCCATAACACGCTGTCCGATTGGCTAATTCTAACCCCTCCCCACACCTAATCCTGGGGGGGTGCATAATCTGGCAGGGGTGCACAACATACAGTAGCTAAATAATGTGTAACAAAGATAGAAAAACTCGCAGTCATACAAGCAACAGGCGTATACCGGAAAGAATCTCTGTTCAAATGAAAACAAGGAAAGCTATTTTGAGTTGTGCTCATAACATTTATTGCGCTATCCAAAGATGTAGTCAGTCATCATACACTGATGCGAATCGTTCCTGAACCTCTGAAAGAAACAGTCCCTGATCTGTTCACTATGACACAGACTAAAGAGAGAAAAAAAGTTGTTTATCACATCTAAAACACCAAACCCACAAACCTCACAGAAAACAGAACAACATTATCAAGTGTAACAGACACACCACATAGAGATTACCACACACTCACTTTCAAAGACAAACTGTACACATGGAGGCCAGACATGTACAGAACAAACATCATTCATTTAAACAGTATTTATTTTAAACCTATCTTTTATATTATATTTTATTACATATTTTATTGAAGGATTACATAAATCATTACAGTATGTGACAATTTACATTATATCCAATTTACTCCCTGATGTACCTGATAATGTTTGAGTCCCTCAGTCGGCAGTGTTTGACTTGTGACTTTCAATCTTTTCATAGAGTAAAAATAAAGTAAATATCCATGAATTAACATTTTGTCGAAAGGCCTTTCCTCTTTACTGTAATACAGTATTTTTGAATGGTTGGGGCTTTGTTTCATTATGTATGACTGTATCTGTTTACACTGCATTTGAAGCCAGCTTTAATATAGAATAACTTGATCGCTTAATATGATTTTTTCTTATTGTGCTTATTGAATGTAAATAAACAAAATATAACCAGGCACTTACAATGTTAATTTTTTCATACATTTACGTAAACAGCAGCAAGGCAGTGTGCCAAGTAAGGCATAAATACGTTTCTATAGATACTTTCTATATTGTGCTACTGCATATGTGCACCTGATTTTATTGTGGATGACAGGTATCTATATACATTCAGAGTAGAAACTGTATAGTCAATGAAAGAAATCCATTAGGGGTCACCAAAGCGCAGGGAATTCTAGTTTGCTGAATCCAGGGTCTTTCCTGAGGTCCCAGTATGTGCCGTTGCTCACCCACGAGTCGTCTTCAGCACGCCTGGTTGAATTTACAAAAAGCATTATGGATTCGACCTCTTGACACATCAAACACAACTGCAGCTTTGTGTTAAGAATAGACACTTACTTGAAATATCGGGGCGAGTGTGTCATGTTGTTTTCTTGCAGGACTCTTCTTCTCTCTCTCTGGAGCACTTCAATTCTTTCTTTATGCTCTTCTGCTCCAGTAATATCACCTTCTTCTAAGAGTCTGCAATGAGAAGATATTAAAGGGCTCATCGGTTGAAAATCTGACTTTTTAAATGCTATAATCGGGTCCTCAGTGAATCTACCAACTCAGAAAACGTGAAAAACAAGAACCCAGTAAGTTTGTTTTGGTGTGCCTTTCCCTGCAAGCATGTGAGAAATCGAGCCGATCAGATTTCGCTCCTGTTGTGACGTAGAGGGAGGCTCTTATTATAATGTTACCGCCCCTTAATCTACACAATTCCACAGACGGCGCTGCCGCCATTGTTGTTTTCACAAGCGACAGCGGTGTACGTGACGCCATGGCTAAAGTTCGTGGACAACATGCAAAATGTAATGTAGTTGGCTGCACAGACGAACACAAGTCTTTGTTTAGAGTCCCAGCCTCGGAAGAGACGAGACAGGAGTGTATTTATTTTATTTTTTGTGGAAATCCCTCAGAAACCATAAGTAAAAACCTGCTTGTTTGCACAAATCACTTCAAGCCGGAGAGCTTTATCAACCTGGGACAGTACAAGTAGGATTAGCTTCAAAGATTCGAGATCAACTGAACGAGACAAAGCTGCCAATGTAAGTAATATTTATCAACAGTCTGAATTGACGTAAATGTACCGTATATAGAGGAAATGCATTGACGTCACTTTCCCACGTGAACACGCCGGGACACGCTCCCTTGAGAGGTAAAACTAATGGGGCAAAATGGCTGCATTCAACAGGAGGAACAAAAACAGGGACTAAAACACGCAAATATTTGCTGAAACTACAAGCAGCTGGATTCGAAGATGATCCTTACGACTACCTTATGAATTACAAAGGAATCAGGTGTTCTTAGACACTGAAATGCTGCGCGGAATTGCGTTTAATGATATTGTAACCATTCATTTTGCCCAGTATTTTACCACTCAAGCAGGCGCGTTCCGGCGTGCTAACGTGGGAAAGTGATGACACGTGCTTTCCCTCTATATAGGAGGATAACGTTAGCATATGATAGCGAAGGGAGCCAAGTCAGTCACGGGCTAAATAGAACATCCAAAGCCAGTGTTAATCTTACTCTATATTTATATGTTATTTGAAAAAATGGGCGCTTGGTGTTTAGCTGTATGTATGTTAATACATTATGAGTGTGAATTTGTTTAGCTGCGGTAAGCTGTCACTATTGTTTTGCTAATGAACAAGGGCGAACACTGTGGTTAGATTAGCTTTAAACGTCTCAAGTCATTTGTCCTTAGGCTAAAAAAATCTGTCACAGCAAACAGAGCATACTAGTTATGCTCTCACATTGTGTTTGTATAACTTGTCAATGACAAGCGTTTAAATCCAAGTAATTCCGCTGAGATCTGCAGGTGCGCATTCCGTGGATTTTAGGCAAGCAAACACACGCACAACGTGAGCGCATTACTAGGATGAGCTGTTTGCTGTGAAGGATTTTTTAGTCTCAGGACGAATGATTTGAGATGTTTAAAACTAAACTAACCACGGAGGAGTTCAGGAAATATCGTTTAGCTAAACGATTGTCATGGCAGTACTACACGTGTGTTGTGTTGACTCGCCGGACGGAAAGGGGGTTGGGTGCGCAGTAACTCATTATCATTTAAAGAGACATACACCAAAACGGGTTGCTGTGAGCATAGCTGTTTTTGACAAAGCAAAAAGGGTTTTGTTTACACAGCCATTAACTGTTTTTAAGCAAAATATGTTACAGACATTTCATGAAGACCCTAATAAATCATACCAACTTGTTGAAAGTGCTCATACGATGAGCCCTTTAAGTACCCAAGGGTATACTACACGTAGCAATGAAAAACCTGAGTATGCATTTACCTTTGGTCAGGTCTAAAACGTGTATCCGTTGAGGGTAAGAGGGGTTTTAAACTCTCCTCCAATTCATTCAGCTCTATTGCAAACAGTGTGAATCCATAGTACTGCTCATTGTCATCAGGCATGGGATCTAAACACGTACACATAAAAACAAACACATACTTTGTAAGCAGCATGCATACAGCTGGTGTTAGCGCCTCTTTAGGTCACTTTCAACAATACCTTCAGAGGTCAAATTATGAGAAATATCACTTTACTATGCAAATAAAAGCAACAAACAAACAATTTAATATTGTCATGCTGTTATTGTTCTGAATTTTCTGTAACTCACTTGCTCTCCAGATGCAGGTTGCCGAGGGCGGTTTCCCCAAGTACAAAGCCTCGTTCCATTTGCCGAACAGACAGTGAATCACACGACCCTCTGAGTCAGTAACCACACCCTCTACCTCATTAGCATTCAAACCTCCAGATCTCGACTGGCCATGAGAAATAGTCATGATTTACTGAGGTACTATTAATATTAAAATAAATTACACTTTTATTCCACATGAAGATGTGGGCGAGACAAACACAAATGTTGGATGTCTTGATCGCACCTTAAGGAAAGTGACTTTGCAATGACTGACATCTCCCGTTGTGGTTGTGTGCTTGATGGACATTTCCCCATAATGTTCTATCCAGCGCTGGCCACTCAGAATGTTATGAATGCAGGAAGTGACTTTACTCCACTCATAATGATCCCCGAAACTGAATAAGCACGTGAGCGAGGAAAAGAGAGATGAAGAGAAATAACAGTGGTGTGTTGGAAAACATGGAATGGAATGATGATTTCAGAATAATGCAAGTGGAATGGGATGTAGAATCATTTAACATACCCCGGCAATTCTAAGTGACTGACTCCCATGGGAACGATCTCCATAGATTTCCCCCAAAACTTATTCTTCCACCGGACATCTGATGAACAAAAACAGAAAATGGACACAGATTAGAAGATCAAAATCATACAAAATGGTGTCAGGTACCTTTGCTTGACACTAGCCAATTGTGTTTTAATCACCTTGCCACAGTGTGAAGTTCTTGGACTCGCAGTGACAGGCAGACACAGGTGGATGGTGACTGACCTGTGGGTCGTATTGCAAAGTGAAGGTGTGTGTAAGGCGAACGTAAAATCAATGGTTTTGCTATAGTTCAAAATAAAAGGCAAAAATGTGTTACCTGTTCAGAAATGAAACGGAAGCCCTTATCGGGTCGCAAACACTCATATGTCTCTCCCAGCACAGGATTAAAGGGTTTTCCTCCTGCTCTAGTGAACGAACATGCATATGCAGACACAGCGAATGCTGCTACATACACCTACAGAAACACACAAGTGATGTGTACAGTAACCCTGAAAAGAATTTGAACATGTAATGCACAAAAAAAATGGTTGCATTTTATAAATGAATAAAGCGCACATTCACTTTTCAAGCAAAACTTAAGTGTGTGATCTCACCATACGCATGTGTGGGTCGTTCGTGTCTGCCGCGGTGTCCAGCAGGTGGTGGTACTCAATTTCCTCACACAGTCTCTGCAGCGTGTTGATTGGCTCGTTGAGCTGAACGGGCATTGCAACTTTCGACAGGTCCTTGCCGATGTTACTGCGCAACATACTCCACAGATTTACACTCTCGTTCATACGTGCACTTGGTAAACGCTGCCGCCGTGTGACCGTGCACTCGTTGCCGTTCTCTGAACGACACAAAAAACATGCAAATAGAGTCACAAATAGGTATGTAACGATTTACCGTGAGCCGGTTGAAATCGATCGATAATATGTGATGATTCAAGTCGGTTGAGATGTTGAATGAATCGCGATACATGTTTTTAACAGCAGGGGCCGCTGTGTTAACTGTAAACTTGGAAAACATGTATGCAGGTGCTGGTCATATTTTTGACCAGGTTGACCAGGTGCTGGTCAACATTTGAAATATATCAGTCTGTGTGTAATGAATGAATATAATATACAAGTTTCACTTTTTGAATGTAAATAGTGAAATAAATCAACTTTTTGATGATATTCTAATTATATGACCAGCACCTGTATGCTGATATTTCTTAAAAATACATGTAAAAAAATCCAAGTTAGGAAAAGCACAAAGTCTTAGTTTGTTTATATTAAAGAGACGACAATCTGAATTTGTTTTTAAATTGCAATTTAGCTTTGTCATTTGACATAAAAAATATTTTTATATTTACAAAGAAATGTGCAGCATTTGAGAAATAATAAAAGAGCACTTTTTAAGTTCTAATTAGTCTCAACTCATTTCGTAAACAAAAAAAAGTGAAACCTTAAGTATAGTGAATTATATCGCATCGTGAGCTGAGTGAATCGTTACATCCCTAGCTCTCAAAGGTAACTGTTATGAAGTTAAAAGTGTGTTTAACATGTCTCACCCAAGATCTCTCTCACGCGGCTATTGTCATTCCTGCAAAATTCCACCGACGTGCTGTCACTGACATCACTGACATACGAGTCATCGTCTGACAACTGGTCGCACACAAACAAATCAGACAAATTATTACATGCAAATCTACACTTTAAGAGTAATTTGGCCCCTAGACTTCTATGATCTGACCTCATTCTCAGATGAGCTACCGGACAGCAGATATTCCTTGGCATCAAAGAACTCTGACAGAGACTCTGGGATTGACCCTCGACTCTCACTTGACACCTGCTGCATCAAAGGGCGTGGCCCTTCAAGAACATCCTGATTGGAGGAAATGACATTGTTGATTTCAACCAATAACAAAAGACTGTATAAACACACAAGCATCTACAGTGGTTCATAGATACACACAAATACCTTTTCACTGATAGTCTCCAAAGTGTTTCTGACTCGGTCTTTCTCTGAAGACAGGGAGGAATATGCTGAGCGGAGAGTGGAATGAACTTGACGGAGAGAAATATGAAAAAATACAGAGTGAGAAAGAATAAGGAAAAAGTATGACAACACAAACCTAAAAAGAAATTCTTGATCTACTCAAGTTAGCATCATTCAATGGTGTATTTTTGTTGAAGTAGTTTCATAGCGTTAGAAATGAGGGAGGATGAATACAGACAGCTGTTTGGTACTCACCAATACCAGCAAGCCGACAGAACTCCTCCTGCATTCGAGAGGCTTCTGTGGGCGAGTCGGGACTGTCTAGACACGAGTCTGGAGAAACAGGCTCTGAATACTGGAGGTTTGGATGAGACACGTGCAGATGAGATATATCAGGAGTCTGAAAGATGAGCGAAAACGTGTGTGAGAATTTGAATTCTGCATAAGAGACTTGAAGTGCCTGTGTAATAAACTCATTTAACCTGTGCAGTGTTTTTATTATCCTTGCTGTAATTCTTAGATCGCCATCTTCGTCCACGCTTCTCTTTTTTGGAGCCTTCGATCTTTGGACACACACATCACCAAACATGCTGATGAGGAATATAAATTCTCACATATAATAAATCAAACGTGTAAACACAAAACATGCCCATAAAGAAATCTGATATGTGGTCCATCAGATTTCTCTACAGGTGAATATTACCTGCAGTGTGTTGATGGCAGGTGCTGAGAAAGTTCTATGCAGAACTTCCATATTTTTCAGCAGAAGGTTTAATTCGAGCAAGGAAGACTCGCACTCTGTCAGATCTAACAAAAGAAAGAAACATAAAGCAATTGATTAACATGTAGAGTCATGCAGAATCAATCGCAGAAATAATCCTCTAACCCAGGAATAATTTCCGGCTATACCTTTACAACACTTTTCCATGTCTTGCGAGTTTTGCCGCCAGTTGTTCTTTAACAAGGCTGAAGGCTGCTTTGTGAGAAAGGAAAGCTAAAAACAGACACAAAAACAACTCATTTTAAGTAAGAGGATGCAGTTGCAGTGGTTGTCTTGAAGGCCCTTGAATATGAAGCAATTGGTTATTGAATAAGGAGAGTAAATACTCTTCTAATGGACATGGAGTCAGATTGTCGCTCTTGTGGCTCCATGGCGATCTCGTTCTGACGGAACGTTCGATGATGCCGTAGCTGCGTCACCCATTGTTCAAACAGATCCCGAGACTTTACCTGAGAATATCATAGCAAATACAGCCATTAAACGTGTGCTAATGTGTACAGGCATATGCGTTGCACATGAGTGAGCATGTTGTGTACTTTGTGTGTCTGTGCATGTGTTGTAAATACCTTAAGATGGTAAATACTGTCCTCTGTATCCAGATCGATGCACAATGACTTCTTTTTCATAGCCATAACAGAGAGACCAACATCAATGCGACCTCGTAACCTCCCCTTCTTCAACTGGACAAAGGATGCGAAATGTTGGAAAATATTGCAAAAATATCACTGTTAACAAATTATCCATAAATATCGACACCCAGACCACTAATACAATACGTACAGTATGTGACTGTGTTTATACACTCACATCAGTCCCTGTCTTGGCATATGTCAGGATGCCCTTCTCAAGCAGGAAATATCTCTGTTAAACACATAAAGAACGACAAGTCAGCATTCAATGACCACTCATATTCTAGGATAAAAGTCAAAAGCACATACAGAAAAAGTATCATGTGACCTTATGCCATCCTTTCATGGGCCACTTTCTCTTTTTCAGCATCAGTCCCTCCTGCTTCTTAGGCTTCTGAACATTTGCTGTCAAACTCTGCAGGTCCTCAACCACCTCCCAGCTGTCCTATAGTTGAACGAAAATGTAACAAAAATTAAGGATTGAAATAAGGGAATACAATTTATCTGACATTGATCATTGGGATTTTATGAAACATTTTTCATAATTTAGCAACTGAAAACAATCCCTCTACACAATCTTCATTCATTATTTGAAGATTTAAAGCCATTTTTCTTGCCCTTTTATCTTCAGTAGAAGTAGTACTCTCTTTCCTTTGAGGAAATGATGCTGTGATTGGTGAGGTGGGCATGGGGGAGATCACCTTTGAGGACAGCGTCACATTGTGCTCTTCTGAACTCATCTTGCAATTCAGTCACTGTGGAGACAAAAAAGGTAACTTTACAATAGCGCTACACCTCATGGCCAGCAGGGGGCGACATACACAAGCGCACCTGAGCCACTGACAACACTGGCAAAACAATCTGTGAAAGTGCGGAAGAGAAAATCGAAGCAACGAGGAAAAATTGTTAAAATATAACATGCGTAAATATGTCTAAGCTCTTGTCATTTCTGTAATATATGTGATGGGAAAATGTATTTCATTATCTCTGTACCTCATTCTCTACAGGAAATGGAATGTTTTTGTTTTAGTTTCCAAGACGGAGTCTGTGTGTGTGCGTGTGTGTCAGAATCAGAATCAGAATCAGAAGAGCTTTATTGCCAAGTGTGCTTGCACACACAAGGAATTTTCTTTGGTGTTGGAAGCTTCTAGTACAGACATTCAACACAATGACAATACAATATAATACGATTTACAGTGTGTGTGTGCGTGCGTGCGTGCGTGCGTGTGTGTAACCCATGATGATCAGTCATCGTGTCAACTCGTTTGAGTACCGTTTTACCTTAGAAATCCTTAATAATCTTGTTTCCTCTTTGGTATTTAGTTTGGATAGACTGACTCATCGATGTGTCACAAAGTAACGTTATAGTTAGACAAACGATAGGACTCATTTTGTTTTTACTAAATTTATCTGTGTTGTTTGTCTGTTTTGACATGATGTATATTGTGTGGTATATGGTAAAGTTTTAATTATGAGATCACTGGCGTATCATGTTGCTATGGCAACGGAAACGCTTAGGCTCCTCGCTTACCAACTTCCAGATCGCACCACAAATGTAAATCGTGTTGTATATAATATGTTTTTTAATTTAATGACTTATTCTTTTTGCACTTGTTTGTTTATTTGTTTCATTTTCCATAACATTTTTCATCAAACGTTGTCATGGAGAGTCGTCATGATGGTTGTGGTTTAGTGGGACTTTTATGATGTTGTGCTAAAGATTTAGGTGTTTTTTATTTAAAGGGATAGTTCACACCAAAAATGAAATTATTTAATCATACTCACCCTCATGTCATTTCAAAGCTGTATGACTCCCCTTCTTCTGCCGAACACAAAAAAGACCAAATAACAAACCACATTGACTTCCATTGTATGGGCACTAAACCACTGAGACATTTCTCAAAATATCTTCTTTTGTGTTTCACAAGAAAAAGTCAGGTTTTGAATGACATGAGGATAAATAAATGATGACAGAATGTTTGGTAAACCATCCTATTCCTTTAAAAAGGCTTGAGCTCTTCTAACTTTTGGACTTTTGAACAAATTGATTTGTATTGATAGATCGTAGGATCTGAATTTCTTAAAAACAACCTGTTTGTGTGTGTGTGTGTGTGTGTGTGTGTGTGTGTGTATAATTTTCCTAAAACTAATGTGGTTTTTTAAGTTCTTTTAAAAGAGTTTAAAGTTACAGTAAAGGTAATTTGAAATAGAAAAGATCATCCATCTAAAGTAATTTATTTTGGGGCCTCCTTCCATTCTGGTTTAAATGATATACAAGGATGTGCAGTCCCCTCACTAACCAATACACTTGACTTTGTGAGCTTTTATTGCCCAGGTGAGATCATGTTTGCTAAATCAAAGTAGGTGAGATCATGTTTGCTAAATCAAAGTATGTGATTAACGTTCCTTAGAATGATTCTTAAGTCACTTATGTCAACTGCACCTTGTTGGACCCTATGCATGGGCCGGTGTGAGATTCTGACAGTATGATAACCTTGAGCAAAACTACCATGGTTTCACGGTATTACCATTACATCTCTACAATGTGTTATTTTTAAATAAAAACAAAGTTTTTTCCACTGTACACAAAATGCAATCAGTTAAGTGAGTCTTTACCTGTAACTCAACAATAATCAGAAGTTCAGAACATAAATAATTTTCTGTAAAAAAAATTTTTTTATGAAAAACATACAGTCACTTAAGTGAGCCTTAACCTGCAGCTCAACAATTAAAACAATTTCTGTAAAAAAGCAGTCATCGAACCTGCAGCTGAACAATGTTTTTGGAGACATGCATTAAGTTATAATGCAGGAATGTAAGCATGTTCACCTAGTTCATGTTGGGCCAGTTGATTAGCCATGTTATTTGCCTCGGAGTCTGTAGAAAGCCAAATAGAATTTATTCTGACTTGACTTCTTTTTTGAAGCTGCTAGCGTCTGTTTTACATTATAATCCTATGGAGTAAACCGTGTTTTCATAAAACGTCCTGAGCGCTTTTTTAAACGTCAGCGCCGGCATCTTTTTCTGCAGTTCAGAGCGTCTGTTGAGGTTGAAAAAAGTTAAACTTTTCTGAAAATAAACGCCCTTTTTCACAGCTAACCAATGACAGAGACCTGTCGTTTCCATAACAACATGCGAGGAACGTGATTGGTCGAGAAGGCCCAAGCTCGAAAAAGTAAAATGGCGGCCGAAACGCCCGTTGGAGCATAGTTTTCTATAAATAAGTTTAATTTTCACTTTCAACAACTTTTGAATGCATTTCTAGCGAGAAATTTGTATTGTAGTTTTTAAATATGTAATGAGTTATTGCAAATAACGAAGTCATGGCGTTCGGCTGCTATTTGTAACCAAACGATGCCAGCGTTTTTTTAAAATGCGTCTTTTTCGACGGGGAAAAAAGTTCCAAGGATTCATCTCCTTCGGCCATCCTGCACACAGGTGACTCACTCACTCACTAGGCTTGTTAGACTTGATGCGGCGCCGCAAGATCCGACAGGCGGACGACATCAAAGTACCGCGAGAGCGATTCGAAAAACGATAAATAGTTTGCTTCGAATCGGTCTCGCGGTACTTTGATGTCATCCGCCTGTCGGATCTTGCGGCGCCGCATCAAGTCGAACAAGCCTATCGACTGTTTGCATCAACCGGAGGGGGAGGGGCCACGTCACTCGTTACGCTCTCAGTGTTGCCAACTTGGCGACTTTGTCGCTAAATTTAATGACTTTTCAGACCCCTTTAGCGACTTATTTTTCAAAAAGCGAATAGCGACAAATCTAGCTACTTTCTGAATAAGCCTTGGCGACTTAGCGAAACATTCTGCTTTACTTCTACTGCCCCGCGAAAGCGAGTTTTTGCCTTCCCAGCGCAGCACCGCCTATCTCTGTCCACTCTGTTCAGTGAGCGGCAGGGCGAAGCAGCACATTCAGTTCAGACCGCACTGATGCGTGAATGAGATGCATACGCATGGACAAACAGTGTTCCAAGAACTAATCACTTATTGACCTTGTTTGAGCATTTATGATTTAAAACGCGAAGACTGTATGGACACATAAACATGAACACAGACGGATTTTAGCTGTTCAAATTAGCGCGTGACATCATCTGGCGACATTTAGCGACTTTTCGGGCAGGCTTTAGCTACTTTCCATTGAAAAGAGTTGGCAACACTGCTCTTCGCTGCACACAACCTGAGGGATTCCTGCATTTTCCATCTTTGAGGCAGAGTAAAAAACTGAGAATACCGCAGGGACGGTATAAACGGGAAAGTTTAGTGGTTTTGACACCACGGATTTGCTAAAATCGCAGTATACTTTGAGGCCGGTGATCTGGCCATGCCTATTGGGCCCTCACCCACGATAAACAATACATTATCCATCAAGGACAAATCAAGCTTTTACACATTTCACTCTGTCCTCCAATGAGTCTTTGTTTGGTATTACAGTAGCTTCTATATGCTTTATTGCCCTTGGTCCCTCTGTACAGCCCTTATCCTACAGCTCATTTACAACAATGACTAAAGTTAGGTGGCATTAATGACTGACAGGTATAATGTAGGGCCGGGCTAGATATTTTGTGTGTGTCTGTACATTAGTACATACACCCACACGTTATGTATAACCACAAAAGTCAGTATTGAAAATGTCAGTTTCCATTAAAGTGAGCAGGTTCCTATTTTTGGCAGCAAAATCATCTCTGATACACAATATACTGTGTTGGCCTCCTGATTTCTCTTTTGATTTTGAGTTGTTCTCCATCAAACAACCATATTCAAAATATTCCACGAGGCATGTTCAAGGCCAGATCGACTTATTTGATTTTCTTCTGGAAGTCAGGTTATAATTATTGTAAACAGGCCTGAATTTTTATTCTCGCCATAACAACACTTACTGGTGTAAAATCGCTGCAATTCGAGTGACTCTCTCTGTTTTTCAGGCATGTTTCCAGCATTCTAACAGGAAAGAAAAGGGTTAAAGGAAACCCCTTCCTTGCTCTATTTGCATACCTTCCTGCCTTTCATTTCAAAAAATGCCTTGCAGAAAGAAACCTTTGCAGCGTGTCATATCTCAAGCTTTCACTTATTTCGGAAGTGTCCCCTTTTGAAAAAGAACAATTTTTATAACTTTAGCAATTTGATTAGCAGAAATGTGCAAAAACTTGTAAATCATAACTTGGTATACGGGCAGTTCCTGCTGAAACCTTTATTGTGTGCACAAACTGGGGGGCACTAAACCACAGGAATTTGTATTTCTCTAAACACGTTCACGCCCACATTTCAGCAGCGTTAGGCATGTCTGGCTCTGCACATTAAACAAAAAACTGACTGCGTTTTGGAAACCATTAGCTGGTAGTTACTGGTATTAGACACACATCCACATGTATTCAAACACACATAAATTCAAGAGAACAGAGAAGGTGACCCTCTTGAATACTTGGAAAAGTAGGATGCGTATATGTGCGGAATAACAACATGTTTACCCCAAAGCTAGAGCAGCTCGCATAAAAGCAGAGCTTTTGTTTGTGTGGACTTTCTATTCACCGTAGTGCTCTGGTGACTCTTATGTTGAGAATGACCTAAACATTAGTGGCCTAGAGGTTCTCGCCCTCTCTCTTACTCGCCCAATTTAGAGATATTTAAAAGTGAAATTTTAACAGTGTATGTAATTATTGTATACTTGTTGTGCATCAGATTTTAAAATAGTTCAAATGGTGTGTTTGTGTGGGAGGTTTTGTTTGAGTTTGATAAGTGTTCTGTAGATTTGGGAATGGACAGTTTGCCCTTGATTTGTACTGTAAGGTAAAAGGCAAAGTCAGATTAAGATAGATTGTCGCCATGTTCTTTTTAGATTTAGACATTAGCTTTACTGTTGTGGATTTTGATGTCAATTTGACATTTTATGAAAGAGCTTATTTCAACAGCATAGGTAATTTTATCTGTTTGAATGATGATAAGTAACAGTGTCAAACAAATATTCTCACAAATAGACTTTGCAGTTCCATTTTGCATGCAAAACCATGTACAACGCATTATACACTGTTTTGTAAAAATAACAATCTAGTTTAACCCAAAAAAGGCAAGCCGAATTCATAGTTCGCATCGGAAATGTATGTGAATATACATTAATGAGTTTGCACATGTTATACATTTTGAGGCTGTTATCTTGTGACATTGCTTTACAAATGTAACTTCTCTAATGTCTCTTCTGTTAAAACACTCAGGGTTAACAGGGTTGATCTACAGCGACACAACGCCTACATATTGTTGCACTTTGCAAACAAACCTTGCAACCCACGTTTTTAGAATGATTTCAACTGGCTTTGAAGTGTCACGTGAAAAGGTCACACTGCGTCATGAATAGTTATGAAACCACGTGGTCTCATAGGATAAGATCACAAATTTCATGAATAATTCGGCTGTGAGACACTGCTGGCCTAGTCACATCTAGTGATGTTTACTCATTGTTGACTTTAAAACCAAGAAGTCCAGCTACTTTTATATTCTTTATAATATGTAAGTGTCAATTAAGTGCAATACACAAACATAGCTCTTAATATCTAAAATAATGATGGTGAAAAGAAAAAGAGTGTCTGGGGTTTTGAGCACTTGGCATGGTTCACTGAAAGAAGAAGGGTTAATAGCAAAAGAACAGTACGTCCTTAGTGCATTCATACCTGTTCAGTCAAAACAAAGTGACCCACACACACTTGTCTGGTTTATTATCTCCGTGGGGACAGTCCATAGGAGTAATGATTTTTATACTGTACAAGCTTTATATTTTATCCCCTTACCCTACCCCTAAACTTAAAGATCATTGAAAACTTTTGGCATTTTTAAATAGATTTTTTTATATATATTGTTCTGTACGATTTATAAGCTCTTTTGCCCATTGGGACCTGTTGGTGTGCATTCAGGTTTAGGTACCCACCGGGATATACAAACAAGGCCACACACACAAACACACGCATGTTTGCTTAGCTATCTTTATGAGGACATACATTGACGCAATGCAATCTCTAGCCCGTTACCCTAACCCTAACCATCAGAACTACATGCCTGACCCTAACTCTTACCCTAAACCTAATTAAAACCTAAACCCTAAAACCAAGTCTTCACCCTCAAACAGCCCTTTAAAGGGGTCTCTGGAAGTGAGGACAGGCCAAAATGTCCTCACTTTACTCTCCTTGTCCTCACACCGCTGGTCTACAACTCAAACCGGTCCTCACAAATATAGATGTACACACACACTTCTGCTTTTTATCCAATGTTATTCATCGGGTGTTAAACCATAGAAAGACGTCCACGTTAATGGGGCACATTAGTCCTTTTACAAGTGACTATAAAACACAGTTACAACAACACAATCGTCTACAGTTACAAAATCCAATCACCACTTCCCGTAGAATCACATTTGTTCGTAGTTAAAGCGTATATTTACGTATTTTCCGCGAGTAACATTTAAAACTCAATGCCTACCACAGTTGCCAAGTTCAGAGTGACAGCGTGGCACCGCGGTCTGGTCTGTCGTTGTGTCAACGATGGTCCACTTTTAAAAACGCCGTATCAGCACGTTCATACTTTGAACCTGGTGACAGTCACCCGGCTCACCGCCGCCATCCCTCTTCCTCTACCTGCCGCGGTCAGATGTTAGGTAACTTCTCTTCGAGGAAGGTTATCTAGAACGAAACGTTCGTGACGTGCCGTTGTAATCCGAGAGCAAAGCGGAAGGTGGAAGTGGCGACGGGTTTTAAGTTTACGGCCACTAGCTCAGGTTGTATCCTCTTGTGTTTTGAGTTCCGCGGTGAGGTGAGTAGGGGAAGGGCGGGGATTCGCGATGATTGACGTTTAGAAAAGCCAATGAGGGTTCAACGAGGCGTGACGACGAGATCAACGGAGAGATCGCCACACAACGTTACGTAATTCAGGTAAATCAAGGTACGCGATTTTTAAAGAATCCGTAGATGTAACAGCATTGACTGAGACATCCGTTAACTATGTATTTCCCCACAGGCCACAGATTAAAACGGCACGATAGAAAGAATTAGGGTTGGCTATCTTGAATTTTATTGATTCCGATCCCATTCCGATTCCGCATTTTATCAATTCCCAGTTTCGATTGCACAGTTAAAATTAAACATTTAGATATCAACCTATATGATAACTTAGCCTGCTTATTGACTGGTTATATATGTATATGAGCACCGTTTAACCATGTTTTGTCTGATTTATTACAATTTGTATTACCAAAATATATGGTTCCTGCGCTTTACTGCAAATGCTATAGTTAAACTATGCTTACTATAGTAAAAATATGGTTCATAAGGGTTTTTATTTAAGATATCAGCAGATCACCAGTCAACACATGCACATTTCTGAAAATATGCACAGGATTTGATAAGAGGAATTGAAATTTATATTATTCTTTTCAGTTCCGATCAGATTCCTAACCTTTCGATTCTGATTCCGAATTGGAATTGATCTTCGATTCCCAACCCTAGATACCATGCAAAATAGGCCCTATCCTTTGCAGAAAGTATGTCCCGATTTGTTGACTTTAGGATAAGGAAAGATACTTTGTAACTTAATTTTGTGTAAATGCAGTAAACGGCTAGAGACGTCTACCCAAAACCATTGCTTCTTCATCTGCATGCCTCCATACAGTATGTACCATTTGCATTGCTTAAAACTCCATGTGCAATATTAAGCTGCTATTGTGTGAATTGTGGGTGTATGCACGAGCATGTTTTATTCATTTGCTGAATCATTTGCTTTGACTGCATATTCAGGCATTTAAAAAAATGCTGCATGACCTGAAATAATAAACCTGACAGATGTTTTGTTGGTACTATATGACATCACAGAGGGAGGGGCTACAGTCTCACTCTTTTGTGCATTATTTTATTCTTCCACTTTTTTGATAGACTACAGAGTTGATGTCTGTGAATGCAAACTCACCATCCACAAGAAAGCCAATGCTTTGTTTTTATTTAAAACATAAATAATATTATAATCCTAATGCACCAGAAAGGGGCAGAAATATTGCCCACAGTTACAGTAAACTATGTGTTGTTGTGCATGATGTATGAATCCCAACAGGGACATATTGTTAGAAATGTATTTTGTTTTCATATTTTTCATTTATTTTGTATCCTATAACCTTAAATAAACATGACTTTATAGTATATTTTCGTCTCGAATTTTGAACATCCGAAATATGCTTTCATATTGGCAAATGTGCCATAGACAAACGTCCATCTCTTGCTTGTGCACACAAATGTTCACTCTAGCCCTAGGCTGTTTGTTTGAGCTCAGGTTGAGCATGTGTGTTTTTGATATCATGGAGAGAGACTCTTGCCGAAAAGAAGAGGTGTAACATTAAGAAGGAATGCTTTCTGTTCCCTACATAGAGAGAGTATTTCATATTTTTGTCAAAACCAACATGTTCTGAAAGACACAAAATGATAAACTGTTTCAAGATATATACATACATACCACATATACATCCACAACCGCATTGCTATCATTTGTGTTGCTACTACACAACTCCTTTGCATGTCATCCCAGTGTTGCCTTAACAACAAAGGTTTTCGTTTGTTGGCTACACCCTCAAAGGGAATCCTCCCTTGAGTGGAATGCACCAAACCACTGAACCTGATTCAGGTGTGCATTCAAAGCGAGTCATAGACACATTTACACACACTGAAGTGCACCACTTTAAAAACAGTAGTGGGTGCTGTTTGGTATGAATGAAGGTATCTTCTGAGGAAAATCTCAAAAGTCAGCAGCACAGTATAGTCAAGTTTTGATGATGTTGTGCAATATTGTGTGTCATGTGCTTTCTCTGTTCATTTCTGTGATACATGCTTTCTAGTGTAGAAGTTGAGACAATTCCATAGAAAAACCTTACACGAAGAGCTGTAACTACTTCCTAACCAAACCACCTTCACCTGCTGGTTATTTAACTGCATTGGATTATGTGCAGCCACAGGGAAATAGGTCTATCTCAGACACATTTGGTCTATCTCAGACACACTTATGTGATGGATGTGACAAGTCATAGCACAAATAAAACTGCTTTGTTTATGGTAAAACGTCCAAGGTGACAAATAATAGTCACAGTCAATTAGGCTACAATACCATGCAGGCACAAAACATCCAACGCCAAAAGTGGTCAAACATTATAATTTACCTTATTTATTTAGTGGTTCAAAAAAATAGGCCTACTAAATTTGGTCAAGTTAGTGCAATATTACATTATCATCCTTTAACAGGATAACGTCCATATGACTAAGTTACCGTCTTGTAAAATGTATTACAATTTCAAGAGATCTGATCTTGTGATCACATACACATTCGCTCTGCTGTTTCCAACAGATGAGACGCACACTGTCCTCTGTGGCATTAAAAAAACATAAAAAATGAGTCGCATTTCATAAACGTACTAAACGCATGCAATGCTTCAGCGACAGGTAGACTGCTTTACGTATAGGAAGATTTGTGGAATATTATATGAATAATATGAACGACAGCAAAACATTTAAAACTCGGGTTGCAAACAAAAAGATTTACAAACGTACAGCGTCCAGACGAAATATGTGCAATGCAAGTTGAAAAAACGTCAATTTACATAATCTAAACATGTAACTAGGTTAAACAAACCCTGGAGTTGACACGGTTACAGAAACCATGGAGATCAAATATTACTACTGAGGAGACAGTGACCTCTGGTGGTGAGATGGAGATTTAGTCCTGATTGCTGGCGCGGCAAAAATTGGAGGGGTTTGTGCAAATAGCCTTGTTTTTTTTGTGTGGGGCTTTTAAGACACTTGTTTACTCCATATACGTATTCACCAGCAATATCATAACCAACTTGTGAAAGCATTTTATATCTTGTGAAGACTGGTCCTCACTAAAAGGCTCATAAATGTTTCTGTGAGTGTCATGATCAACCTGATAAAAAATCATTGGAAGTCTGTGACCTCAGTTATGTCTAGTAAGGTCCATAGGTAATATTTGTTTAATCAATAAACATAAATTATATCAGAATTATTAATAATAAACAATTTATAAGCAAGCAAGTACACGTGCTAATGAGAATATAGGAAATAAATAAACAGGATAAACTGCTGTTATTTCGTGCATTAACACTTTATATTCTGTGCTCTTTCCAATCTCCAAATCTCGTTCACTCATCAATCTTTCACAAAGAAACTCTATTCATATTTAAATCCTTTAACAATGAAGGTAAAAACTCATTCGTTGATCATCACCTGTCAGTAACAATCAATGAATTTGCCAACCGAACATAAAATACTTAATGAAAATAATACTTTCTACAATTTAAATAAAAATGTGTAAACAATAAATATGTGCATGCATGGTGTCTTTCAAAGAATTACTATGTTATGTAATATAAATCCTGTATTTTTTAACATTTAAATGTATCTAACACAAAATAAAATACAGCTGTCATTACCACTACCAATGCTAGATTTTTAAAACCAATGTTCATTTTGTAATAAGAAGTTTTGGATTATAATTGAATGCAAGTCCTGTCAAAAATGGCTTAACACCAGCTTTATGCATGAGCTGCATATCCTGATGTGTTTGTGCATTGTGCATGCGTTTAGATCCCATACATGAGGATAATGAGCAGTACTATGGATTCACACAGTTTGCAATAGAGCTGAATGAACTGGAGGAGATTTTGAAAGCCCACAGATACACGTTTGAGACCTGAGAAAGAATTGAAGTGCTTCAAGGAGAGAGAAGAGTCCTGCAAGAAAACAACATGACACGTTTTTTCATGTAAGTGACTATTTTTAACACAAAGCTACAGTTGTGTTTGGTGTGTCACCAAGGTTTGTCCAAAATTCTGTTTTGTAAATTACATGAGGGGTGCTGAAGACGACTCATGGTGAGCAACTGATGCTGGATTCAGCAGAATTCCCTGTTCTTTGGTGACCCCTAATGGATTTGTTTCACATAGTTTTTCCTCTGATTATATATATAGATCGCTGTCATCCACAGTAAAATAAGGTGCACATATGCAGTGGCACAATATAGAAAATATCTATAGAAACGTATTTATGCCTTACTAGGCTCACTGCCTTGCTGCTGTTTACATGTAAATACACTGTCAAATGAATATTGTAAGTGCCTGGTTATATTTTGTTTGTTAAATTCAATAAGCACTAAAAGAAAAAAATCATTATGCAATCAAGTTATTCTATATTGAAGCTGGCTTCAAATGCAGTGTAAACAGATACATAATGAAACATACCCCAACCATTCTGTTTACTGTAAAAATACTGCATTACAATAAAGAGAATCAGCCTTCAGAAATAAATGTTAATTCATCGATATTTACTTTATTTTTACTGTATGAAAAGTTTAAAAGACATTTCAAACACTTCTGACTGAGTGACTCAAACAATATCAGGTACATCAGGGAGTCATAGAAATAATGTAAATTGTCACATACTGTAATGATTTATGTAATCCTTCAATAAAATATATAACAAACAAAATATAATATAAAAGATAGGTTTAAAAGAAATACTGTTAAAATGAATGATGTTTGTTCTGTACATGTCTGGCCTCCATGTGTACAGTATGTCTTTGAAAGTGAGTGTGTGGTAATCTCTATGTGGTGTGTCTGTTACACTTGATAATGTTGTTCTGTTTTCTGTGAGGTTTGTGAGTTTGGTGTTTTAGATGTGATAAACAACTTTTTTTCTCTCTCTTTAGTCATAGTGAGCAGGCTGTTGCTTTCAGAGGTTCAGGAATGAATCGCATCAGTATGATGACTGACCGCATGTTTGGTTTGCGCAATAAAGGTTATGAACACAACTCAAAAGAACTTTCCTTGTTTTCATTTTTCCTTTTGCCTTGGGGTATTTGCATATTGCTTCACTCACAGATTCGCCGAATAGGACTAGGTGTTATAATCCCACTATTTCAGCACAGTTGAATTGCTCAATAGGACATTTCCCATGCCTTATGCATGACAGGGGGGAAGCAGTCAAGAATGTGAATAGAGGAAATGAGGTCTGAGGTTTCACTGGTTCGTCGGGTAGGCATCCTCTGTGTTTGGGGGATAAATGATTATAGAAATACATAGCATACTTGCCTTTCCTTGCCATTATCAGAGAGACATCTCATGATTTGTTTGTCCCACTTTCATCACATCCATTATCCTGGGCGAAAGATGCCTTTTGGTGAGGTGCTGCTTATAATGCTCTTTGTATGGTTCCCATCAATGCGACACATCGTAAGTTGTGCACCTCAGCCTCATTGGATGTTTCGGCCCTTTATCACAAGACACCCTCAGCCAAGGGAGGCCCACCACAGGTTGATCAGACCTGGGCGTGTGTCGCATTGTTACAAGGACATCTGGCAGCCCATGCTGGGTCCATCCGCCTCAACCACTGCCATTGGCTTCTTCTTTCCGCACCACTGGCCAGTTCTTGATTATCCACCACTAGACCTGTACTCTGAAAGTGACCAATTTGTCAGCTATGGCGACCTCTGCATTTAACCCGTCCAGTGAGAAGTGAACTCACGCACTGCAAGTAGTGAACACACATACACCCGGAGTTATGGGCAGCTAACACTGCAGCTCAAGGGCACCTCAGTCGTTACCCGCCGGCATTGAGAATCGAACAGGCAACCTTCTAGTCACGAGTTCGACTCGTCCATTAAGTCAGTTAATGCGTGCTCAGTGCCCTCGGTCCCGTATGGCAAAACATTACAACACATTACCAAAATCAGCGCAACCATGCACGCCAACCCGTTGGCTAAGGCTGTTATAGCCCCACTGGCACCGTTAATGCATGCTCAGTGCCCCTGGTTCTGTATGACATAACATTCCAACACACAACACCATTTTATTACATGGTCATTTGGCAGCCAATATTGCGTCCTTCAGTTTCAACCACAGTGGCTGCTTCTCTCAGCAACAGTGGCAAGTTCTTTGACTACCGTCCGTTGGGCCTGTCCTTTGATCCCCACTTCCTTAAGCAGCCTTGTAGTGGAATTGGAAACAAAGCCCCTGCAGCCCACTTCCACTGGGAACACTTTCGCTGTCCATCCCCGATCTTCAGCCTCCACTGCCAAGGCTTTCTTTCAAATGCTTCATTAATGGCCTCTTCCCAAGGTACAGTCAACTCAACTATGAGGACTGTCCTACTGGAGCTGGACCACAGAACCATGTCCAGCTGCAGGTTGGTCGCTGCGATTTCCAAGGGGAAAGTAAGTCTGTGGTTTAAATCAACTCGCATTTCCCAATCCCTGGCTATACTCAGCAGACCTGAATCTATGGTCAAGGGCTTGGCCCGCATTTTCTGCCCCTCCCGAATAAATGGTTGCCTTTTTAACAATTTAGCCTGGGCATTTTGGGGGATGGCATTTGCTGCCACTCTCTTGGTCTCTACTGCAACAGCCAAGCACTTTAGTACTTGATTGTGACGCCGTGTGTATCTCCCCAGTGTCAAGCTCTTCTTACAACCCACAAGAATATGTTTAAGGTTTGCTGGAGCAGCACATAGGTGGCAGGCACATAGGTGGCAAACACGCAGATTTGTTGGTGAGGGCAGCACATCGCAGCTCTTATGATAAAACTTAGCCTGTGTGTTTCCATACTCCACAGCTCACTCCGAAGTGATTTTGCGCCGTTCAATGTCTTCCCACCTCATCCAAAGGCCTTGCTGGGCTTGAGAGACTGCTCTGGCGCATCTACTTGCTTCCTCTTGATGCCGAACCTCCTGCTCTACCAGGTGACGGTGTTCCTTTGGTGTCGCTTTTCGCCATGTGGGTGTGGTTGATGCCAAACCAAGTCCCCTTCTGCCATGTTGAACTTGTCCCACGATGTCCTTATATCTGAGGGCTGCCTTTGCATCTCCTACCGCTGTTGTAGGGTTCCATACGGTATGAAAGCGTGAATTTTCTCATTATTGAGTTAAATTCTGTATTTAAGTAGGACGAGTTATTGCATCACTGAAAGGCCTGTATGTTATGGTGTAACAATGGGAAGATCCTCAAGCTGCTAGACTAGAGGATGTTCATTCAGGGTATTTATAATGGGAGTTGTTTGATAAAACACCTATATGGGTAGTGAAACTTGGGGTGCATTCCCACTATTGCCATAGTTGGTGACTGTGTGGTCTAATCTAAAAGTGAAACTATGAGAAGACTTCTCATATCTGAAGTTCGTGATGAGTGTGTGTGTATATGCATGTGTTTAACTGTGCAAAAATGGAAGCTCTTTCACATGTCTTACAGAAACTCTAACTCTAGTGTGCGTGTTGTTCAGAAATGAGCAGTCTATGAGTTGATACAATTTGCAAATGCATGCGGCTTGCCCTGTTACACAAACTGGCCACAACTTCCTTTATGAGCATCAAAGTGTGTGTGAGTTCCTGTAAGGACCTCCCTCACTATATTCATTCAGACTCACAAACTACTGGACGTGTGATTCTCACACTTGCATTACGATCATGTGCCTATCGCCATTGACTTGACATGTGCAAAGACAAATATAGAGAAATCAAAGCTAAATCCAGATTTTGTAAAAATATAAATACCTTAAGTCATTGCATTATGAGAAATCACTAAAAGGACAAGTTTGTTCTTGTCCTACGATTATTTAAGATCATATGATTCTGATTAATGAGCTCAAACGCGAACCAGAACCCGCAAAATTTTCGATTTCATGCTGCTCGGAGCGGAGCGATACGCGTTTGACATAAACAATCGCGAGAACAGAGCTGTATAGTATCGAAAGCCAACAGGTTCACAATTCGCGTGCTTTTGATCGCCGTATTAATATTAAAACGCCGATTTCTTAACGCCGCCAGGCGTTAAATAAGCGCCGCCTTCACATACCGTCTCCGCTGACAGACAGCACATCCCCCTTTTGTCAAGATCGTAAGTGGGTGTAGGGACTTTTCAAGAGTTGAGGTGTCTGTAACGTTAAATATTTGTGATCTTATTGAATCGTTGCATTTTCTAATACATGAATTAACTTACGTGCGAGGTTTTGTCCATCACACAAGACATCAATACTTTAGCTCTCTTTGAGCTCACAGACCGACCGCAAACTGCTTCTGCCATACAAGAACAAACAGGTGCGTAGTTTGAAAACATCTATAAAGCTTTGGTTCATTATATGATCGCTTCGATTTATGCTTGATTTGATTATTTCAATGAAATGTAAAATAGTTAAATAATTTAAATGGGGCTTTTTTAAAAAGGAAGTGTTAAAGCATGGGCAAAATGCGGTCTAGGTCGGTGGATATGGGTACCGTTATGAATGAGATTACAAGCACACATCACAAGTCATATTCCTGCTCCCTTGGTCATACATTAAAACCAGAATGAGGAAAAATGAGATAACAGAAGATAAGCTGTGCCTTGTTGTATATGATGTTCTGAAATGCAGTTTTACTGTATGGGAAATTATCATGTTGAAACTTAAATGAAGCTTTTGAGATATTATTTTCTGAAATGCAACCTCACAAGGGTGGTTTATAAGGGTGTTACCAAGTATTTGAGAAATATATATAAATAAAACCATAAGTTATTAAAATTAATCAACCACTATTCAGAATTATTGTTTTTCTTCTATAGTACAAAACGAACCTGGCAAAACACCATCATCTTCCTCTCTGATGCCAGGGGAATTCCTCTTACACTGATTTGGAGCGTTCAAATTCCCCCATTTGTCTCGATTTTAGACAATGAATAAATGTCTTATACTGCATTATTAAAATAATCATGCATGCCTGGAAAACCCCACAGGTTCTGTAATGCGCATATGCTCTTGAAATGCCATTCACAGCAATCACTGACATGTTGAAGATGCCTTGTAAGGCTTGTGTTGGTAACGCTTTACAATAAGGTGCTATTTGTTAACAATTAGTTTATGCATTAGCTAACATAAACTAACAATGAACAATATTCTACAGCATTTATTAATATCAATTAATGTTAATTTAAGCATTTACTAATACATTATTAAAACCAAACGCTGTCACTGTTAACATTAGTTAATTCACCATGAGCTAAAATGAATAGCTGTATTAACACGACCAGTGTTGGGTAAGTTACTCTCAAAAAGTAATTAATTACTAGTTACTAATTACATATTCAATAGTGTAATTAGATTACTGTACAAATTACTCTCTCCAAAAAGTATTTAGTTACTTATTACTAATTACTTTCTATATCCTATATCAACCTTGATTAGTTAAGTGATTCAAGGATAGGCATGAAAGGGCTCTTTTAATTCATTCAAATAAATAATATTAAACTACATAAAGTAGTATTATTAACTGACCAAAGTATTACAAATGTGAGAATTATACATTAAAGCACAGATTTTAAAGTTAGACTCTGAATTTTGATGTCAATTCCACTATTACACACACATATATTACACAAAGTATTTAGTTTAATTACATCAAAAGTAACTGTAATTAAATTACTTACTTTCAAGGGAAAAGTAATTAAATTACAGTAACTAATTACTTAGTAACTAGTTACACCCAACACTGAACACGACTGCCTAACTTATGTTAACTAATAGCACCTTATTGTAAAGTGTTACCCTTATGTTTTTATATTTCACCTTCACTTACAGTATCTCACTTTATCCTTAACAGTTACATTTACATTTTAAATATAATTATTTGAATTCATAGGGATTACTGTGAAAAAAATGAGACTTTCATCTGCCGTACAGTGTAGGTCTCTATAGGAAACCTCATTAGAAATAATAATTTTTTTATACCCCAAAACAGTTTAGTGATGGCAAACAACATCTGAGAGGGAGCTCATTCATGGACAAAAGTGTTTCCAGTTGAAAAATGTAAACAATCAGTGTTTATTAAGTGTTCCAACATTTTTTTAAAGTGATTTAATGCAGCCATATGTTTGCAGGTGTGCAGGGGATGTTTGAGAGAGCGACAAAGCAGCTGGTCCGACAGATCGATCCTAATGGTGTTCTGATTGCACCCAGTCTGAACGATTCAAAGAAACTCAAGCTGCTTGCTGTGGTATTGAAGAAGCCGAAGGTGTGGTTCTGGCAGAAAGCTAAATACAGACCCACGGCCTTCACGCTGAATGACCTGCTGGAAAAGGGCGAAATAAATCCTGGTAAATATACTGTGTAAGGAACTGAAAAACTCACAGGTCCACCTGCTCTCGAACTTTGGTCGATTCATTATATATCCCATTTTAACTTAATCATATATTTTATTTAAAATTTTAGAATTATTAAAAAACTTTTTTACTTACTCAAAACATGTTATATTTACATAAAAATTTCAATTGACTAGCTGTTATTTTATTTGGGATATGATAGTTTCACGGCCAACTATGTAGTGTGTATGACTCTTTCTTCAGTGGAACACAAAAGAAGATATTTTGAGAAATGTCTCAGTGGCAGTCAATTGGGTTCAGGGTTGTTTAATTACCAACATTCTTCAAAATATCTTCGTTTGTGTTCTGCAGAAGAAGGAAAGTCATACAGGTTTGAAATGACATGAGGATGAGTAAATGATGTCATTTTAAGATGCTCAATTGATCCTCTCCTTGTTTCGGTCAGTGCGGGATGAGAAAGAGTTTCTGAAATATGAAGCAACATACAAAAGTGCCGCAAGTGGATCAGTGGAGGTGGGAAATGAAACTGTCAGTCTAAATGTGACTGGAAGGGGCAGGTCTAAACTGAGCTTGTCTCTCGGGACACTGAAAAAGGAAGACATGAATATTCCAAAACTTCTAAACGAGTCCAAAAACAAGTAAGAAAAAAGCACTAAAGCAATTTGTGCGATGTAGGTGTGATATTAACCCTCTAAAATTGACAATAATAACAATCGGAGAAGAATAACATATGTAATCTTTATTCAGATATATTATTAAATATACATTGAACATTTTGTATGCCTGTTGCATAGTTTGTGGAGTTTAAAATAAAGCTCAGACTGAAGAATACTTTCATTCATTTTATATAGAAAGTTGTTATTAAATATGTTAATTACATTTTTTTTCCACTAATAATTTTTTAAGTAAATGGAATTGTATGGATTAGTAACAATGTTATGATTTTTTGTGACCTCATGGTATTAATAATCCTCATAGGAAGGTGGATCTCACACACTCTTTGATTCAGCAATCATCGAAAATGAAAAGGATCTTTACCCTCCTTAAAGAGCGAATCTTTACTACCTGTGAGTGTTCCATCTCTTACACCGGACTGCAGCAGGGCAGCTGTTACTCTGCTTTTGGAAAATATTCAGAGGTTTGTGACAAACGTGTATTTGCTCTGGCATTAACACATTAAAGCAGTACTTCGTTTCTTAAATGTTTTTAATGTGTCTATGGTGTTTCAGATGGCGTTAATGAAAGAGAGTGGTGAATTACGTTATGACTCAGACGTTGCCTTAAACATCCCACCAGGCACTGTAATGGCATACAGTGTCATTGAAATGAGCATCAGCAATGATGGCTACTTTGGTCAGTGACATTTGTGTGACGATATAGAATATAGTAAAAGTGCTATTTTTCTTCTTACTGTATGTGGTAGAACATTTATTGCACTTTTCAGTATTGAATTGATAAACTCTTTAAATGTAATATTATTTCATATTAAATGTAATACGCTTTGAATGTTTTATTTCAAATATGTACTTATTTAAGTTTTGTGTGATTGATTGTGATCAGAATTGCGTGTTGAACCTGATGGAATTGAGGCAGATGACACATCCAAGAATCCAGGTTCTTCCGAGGTGGATGGACCTTGGGCACTACAAGAGATCCAAAAAGTGTCCTCACTTAGTTCCCTAGAAAGAGGTACTCGTATGCGTGTGTGTGTGCAGTGGCATGTGCAAAAGCAGAAGTTGGTCTATCAATTTACTTTCCCCTTTTTAAGTTCCTTAAATGGTTATTTTGGCTCTAGAGATATTGCCATATTTTAACATATAGCTCAGGATATGAAGTACTTTTGTTGAGAATTTCTGTCAATAATGTATTTGTGTTTTTTTGTAGCACTTTCAGATGTTCAGACTAGGTTTTGTGTGCTGACTGATCTGACTTCTGAGTGCCGCTCCACCTTACTGCTTCATTTGAGGGAAATTCTATTGGACCGACCCTCCCTGTCAGTGTTGGTGGATAGGGTGAGTAGAAACAATGCCTCACAAGTTGTTAAATGTGCGATTGATATTTCATAAGACCTGATAGAGCATTGCAATAAATAAAGCAGCACATCCATCTTCTCTTTAAATCTCATTATATTTGTTGTTTTATCTCAGCTCGAGGTTCTAAACAGCGGTGAAGCTCCATTACTCCAAAACGAGTTATTGGACAACAAGAGCCATTTTATTAGTGAAGTTTTAGACTTACTGAAGTCTGAACCACACAACCAGAGTGGGAAAACCGCAGCATCGGTGCCCAATCAGAACGGATCTCAAATATCAACAGCCAATCACAGCGCTTCTGCATCTGAGTTGAATGGATCCTCCCCCAGAGCAGAAAAACAGAATGGCTGTCACACAGATGTGTCCCATCAGAATGGATGCTCAACGAAATCAAGCAAGCAGAACAAACAAATCCTGATGGCAATGCATATGCTGCTCAGTGCCGTTGAGGGTCAGTATATCAAAATCAAGAGCCTGTGAGGAGTTCAGCTGAAAGCAGCTTGTCTTTAGAGTCTTTCTATCTTCATTCATATTGTACAAACTCATCATTTTATTTTTCTGTTCAGAGTTGACAGATGCTGGATTACAACTGTTGGAAAGTTTCTGCACCTCTGAGGGCCTTAGAAGCCTGCAAGACTTAGTAAGTTAGTGCCAGTGATTGATAAAAATCAGAAAAGTCGTTTTCATAATCTTTGTATCTGACTGTTATATTTCTGTTTCTTGTAAACCTAGGTAAATCTTCTGATGGCAAACTCCGAGCCACTCTCAAAAGACGCAATCCCTGTTTTCTTACAGAAAGACGACGAATTCCACAGAGTGGTCGACCTTTTTAAATCATGTGATGTTTTAGTAAAGAGAGAAGATGATCTAATGTTTGCAGACATTACATGTGAAAAGGGTTTCCTACCGTTTGTTCTGTGTATTGCCATCAGTGGTCTTGCATGCCTCATTGACAGTAACAATGAGAGTACTGGTGTGTTCTCAGAATGACTAAAATGTTAATAATAGACATTTTCTTGCTCATGTAGCCCTTTGCACTCATGTGATCTTTTTTAATTTCAGAATGGTAATTTAAAAGTTGTTTTTAGATGTTGTGCCTTCAGTCATCTATATTTACATATACATATCATTATATATTTATTTTATTTTACAAATCAAATATGTACATATTATACATTTTTCCAAAATAGTCATGTACAAACATACAAAAATATGCTACATAAGAAAATGTACGTTTTACATATTCTGTTTTTTTATGATTTTTGTTACTTACCAAGAAAATTTGTGTACCAAGAAAATAAGTTTACATTACCTTAAAGACAAGCTTTGTTCTACCGAGTGCTCTCTGAAAACATAAATAGTATATCAAGTTTTAATGATCTTTGTTTTTCAATATTGATAGTTTGTATTATATTCTTTGTATCTTCTGATATTTTATCTTAAATCCAGATGTATGTAAAGCTTTGTGACATTACACATAATTTGAAGGTCACAAATTTAAATGATGTATTTTATATTAGTTTTAGAGGTCGATGGCCGATTTTTGGTATCTTTTCATTAATCGGCATCGGCCGATTGTGCCGCAAATTAGGCCAGTTAACAGGCAGGTGCATCTGTGAGCAGCTGCATAACAGTGTGATGTCCCTCTGCCTGCTAACTTTTTAACTACCTAATATAACTTCACAAGAAAACAGTAAAACTTAAATTATTATTATCCTTCGATCTTAATCTAGCCTTGTATATTTCATTGATTAAATATGATGCTACTTGAGAATGCGAGTAACTTTTTGGAACTATTGTTAGCGAGCCTTCAACTATGGAGACTGATCTGTCTCCATATTCAACCACATAGTTTAGGCTACATGTATGCACGGGTACCAAAACCTGGTGACGAGCCCAGCGGCTAAATTATTACAGTTGTCCGCATTGTATAGCTAGAGAAACTCCGACGTCATCAATACCGTTTCTGTACCGGAGAATTTCTCTCCCTCTGAGGCTGCGTGTGAGACGGAGCACCTCGCACTCAGCAGACATGCCTTGTTAAAATACTAAACTTCTGGCTAAAACGTGCACGTTAACTTTCCTGCTTAAATGTGTCTGTGGCGGGTAGGACTCTGTTTATACTTGGTATTAAGATGCGTTTTGGTCGATCTTTCAAATGGAGGAAATAAGTGCACACAATTTACAAATGAACGCATTCGTCCACAAGAGCGTCTACTTTCCTGTCAGGCTAGAAAAAAGCGAAATATAACTAAAAACGCAGTTATGAGCAGCAGGCTGTGTAATATGAGTGATTTTTTTATTTTAGTTTTAACTTAGATTATGACCATATGACTAACAACAGTGTCTGCCAACAAACATAAACAAAAAGCATGCTTCAGAACAGTTTGAGAAGATGATTAAAAGTTTTGAGCAATGTATTATTACTATGAATTAGACAGCTATCTTGTACCCTGCAATAAACACTTCTCAATCTTTCTCAAAGTGCACTGATTTGAAAAGACATGTCTTCAATAAATGTTTAATTTAAGCAATATTCTGTATCACTTCTTATTGCTTAATAAGATTTAATGAGATGAAGGTGGAAAAAAGACAATCGGCCATCAGCTGGCTTGATTTCTAAAAATCGGCATCAGAGAAAACCCCATATAGGTTGACTTCTTAATTTGTATTAATGCACTATAGAACACACCGATTTATATTATGCAAATATGTGCAATATTACTTCTGCACTATATGTAAAATTGTATGCAGATATTTTCAATAAAATCCGTATTACTTTATTCTTTTTTTAAAACCTTTAGATTAATAATTAAATAAAAAAGGAACAATGACTAACATTGTTCGTTTATTGCCGTGTTGTAGAAGTTGACACAGAGACAATGACACAGATACTTTAACAGAAACTTTGGCAGGTCATGTGATTTTGAGACACAAGAACAAAGAAACAAGAAGGTTGCTCAGAAAAGGTGACTGAAATCAACAGGGCAGTTTGTTCGGTCTCACACACACAAAAAAACATTGACACAATGTGCACAACATAGACACCAAATCTGTAAATGCAAAATTTAAAACAAGCTACTGTACATATAAAACAACCTACACATTTATATGAATGACTGTGGAACAAGGGTTAAGAGATAAGGGTGTTTGTAAACAGTTGTTCGGTTCTTTTCTAGAATGTTCAATATGAGCCCTTGGCGTGCTACACACTGCCAGGTTAGTCTTTCATTTGAGTATACATCAAAACATCACAGTTACTGTAGGTGCTACAAAAACAAAATGCACACACAAAAAAAATAAAAATATGGCCTCGGATTCATCAAGGCCAGTTCTAGTTTTTCTTATTTCTTATTTCTCCCACGATGTTCCAAATAGTAAGATAATTCTTTAAAAACGTACAAATACTAAATAAATAAGTACTCTTCCCTTTAAGCTTCAGTAAAAAATGTTGCATTGTGTGCACAAAAGAGGTTAGGGCTAATGTTGTGGGCGCTTGTTTGGTTGGTCAGTCCAAACTTGCAACTTCACGTCAGCCCGCATCCATCCTGGATATCACACACATACCCTGGAAAACACACACGCTTGCATACATACGCACTCAAACGTGCTTGTCAATGTGCCCTCAGTAGACCCAGCTCACGGGAACCCACTGCGGTTCAGAGCAGAGTTTGTCCACAGCCGACTGCAATTTTTCAAACGCACAGTCTAAGTTGTCATTGACGATAATGAGGTCGAAGTAGTGTCTATACGCCCGGAGAATGCGAGCGCTCTCATCTACAGTCTTCTTCAGGTCCACGTCCTGTAAAGAAAATAGGAAGTCCTTCAATTACAAGCGAACTGGTTGACATAGATAGACCATATACACTGCGTTCCAAATTATTATGCAAATTGGATTTAAGTGTCGTAAACATTTAATTTTATATTGTTCAATTAAACTTATGGATGGTATTGTGTCTCAGTGCTCTTTGGATCACTGAAATCAANATATCAAGTTTTAATGATCTTTGTTTTTCAATATTGATAGTTTGTATTATATTCTTTGTATCTTCTGATATTTTATCTTAAATCCAGATGTATGTAAAGCTTTGTGACATTACACATAATTTGAAGGTCACAAATTTAAATGATGTATTTTATATTAGTTTTAGAGGTCGATGGCCGATTTTTGGTATCTTTTCATTAATCGGCATCGGCCGATTGTGCCGCAAATTAGGCCAGTTAACAGGCAGGTGCATCTGTGAGCAGCTGCATAACAGTGTGATGTCCCTCTGCCTGCTAACTTTTTAACTACCTAATATAACTTCACAAGAAAACAGTAAAACTTAAATTATTATTATCCTTCGATCTTAATCTAGCCTTGTATATTTCATTGATTAAATATGATGCTACTTGAGAATGCGAGTAACTTTTTGGAACTATTGTTAGCGAGCCTTCAACTATGGAGACTGATCTGTCTCCATATTCAACCACATAGTTTAGGCTACATGTATGCACGGGTACCAAAACCTGGTGACGAGCCCAGCGGCTAAATTATTACAGTTGTCCGCATTGTATAGCTAGAGAAACTCCGACGTCATCAATACCGTTTCTGTACCGGAGAATTTCTCTCCCTCTGAGGCTGCGTGTGAGACGGAGCACCTCGCACTCAGCAGACATGCCTTGTTAAAATACTAAACTTCTGGCTAAAACGTGCACGTTAACTTTCCTGCTTAAATGTGTCTGTGGCGGGTAGGACTCTGTTTATACTTGGTATTAAGATGCGTTTTGGTCGATCTTTCAAATGGAGGAAATAAGTGCACACAATTTACAAATGAACGCATTCGTCCACAAGAGCGTCTACTTTCCTGTCAGGCTAGAAAAAAGCGAAATATAACTAAAAACGCAGTTATGAGCAGCAGGCTGTGTAATATGAGTGATTTTTTTATTTTAGTTTTAACTTAGATTATGACCATATGACTAACAACAGTGTCTGCCAACAAACATAAACAAAAAGCATGCTTCAGAACAGTTTGAGAAGATGCTTAAAAGTTTTGAGCAATGTATTATTACTATGAATTAGACTGCTATCTTGTACCCTGCAATAAACACTTCTCAATCTTTCTCAAAGTGCACTGATTTGAAAAGACATGTCTTCAATAAATGTTTAATTTAAGCAATATTCTGTATCACTTCTTATTGCTTAATAAGATTTAATGAGATGAAGGTGGAAAAAAGACAATCGGCCATCAGCTGGCTTGATTTCTAAAAATCGGCATCAGCCAGAGAAAACCCCATATAGGTTGACTTCTTAATTTGTATTAATGCACTATAGAACACACCGATTTATATTATGCAAATATGTGCAATATTACTTCTGCACTATATGTAAAATTGTATGCAGATATTTTCAATAAAATCCGTATTACTTTATTCTTTTTTTAAAACCTTTAGATTAATAATTAAATAAAAAAGGAACAATGACTAACATTGTTCGTTTATTGCCGTGTTGTAGAAGTTGACACAGAGACAATGACACAGATACTTTAACAGAAACTTTGGCAGGTCATGTGATTTTGAGACACAAGAACAAAGAAACAAGAAGGTTGCTCAGAAAAGGTGACTGAAATCAACAGGGCAGTTTGTTCGGTCTCACACACACAAAAAAACATTGACACAATGTGCACAACATAGACACCAAATCTGTAAATGCAAAATTTAAAACAAGCTACTGTACATATAAAACAACCTACACATTTATATGAATGACTGTGGAACAAGGGTTAAGAGATAAGGGTGTTTGTAAACAGTTGTTCGGTTCTTTTCTAGAATGTTCAATATGAGCCCTTGGCGTGCTACACACTGCCAGGTTAGTCTTTCATTTGAGTATACATCAAAACATCACAGTTACTGTAGGTGCTACAAAAACAAAATGCACACACAAAAAAAATAAAAATATGGCCTCGGATTCATCAAGGCCAGTTCTAGTTTTTCTTATTTCTTATTTCTCCCACGATGTTCCAAATAGTAAGATAATTCTTTAAAAACGTACAAATACTAAATAAATAAGTACTCTTCCCTTTAAGCTTCAGTAAAAAATGTTGCATTGTGTGCACAAAAGAGGTTAGGGCTAATGTTGTGGGCGCTTGTTTGGTTGGTCAGTCCAAACTTGCAACTTCACGTCAGCCCGCATCCATCCTGGATATCACACACATACCCTGGAAAACACACACGCTTGCATACATACGCACTCAAACGTGCTTGTCAATGTGCCCTCAGTAGACCCAGCTCACGGGAACCCACTGCGGTTCAGAGCAGAGTTTGTCCACAGCCGACTGCAATTTTTCAAACGCACAGTCTAAGTTGTCATTGACGATAATGAGGTCGAAGTAGTGTCTATACGCCCGGAGAATGCGAGCGCTCTCATCTACAGTCTTCTTCAGGTCCACGTCCTGTAAAGAAAATAGGAAGTCCTTCAATTACAAGCGAACTGGTTGACATAGATAGACCGTATATTCATAATATATTTGTGCTAAAATCTCATCTGATCAAGACTCACTGCGAGTTGTTTGGTTGTGATGCCAGCGTCAACCACAGCTTGGTGCATGGCCTTCAGCGTGTCGAACTCTGGAGCTGCAATGAACACGACGTACGGCATGAACTCTGCTGTTTTTAACAGCTTCAGTGCCTGAGAAGAGACCAGATGGATTAAAATGAACATGATTTCATAGTATAAACATAAACCAGTTAATAGGTTTACTACACATGTTAATTCAGAATTATAACTAGAGAAATCTAGAGAGTTCTCACCTGAGGGTTGACGTCCAAAATGCAGGTGCGACCGGTGTTGACCACTTCATGGATCGAGTCGATTTTACTACCGTAGAGGTTGCCATCATACTCTCCATGTTCCAGGTAACGTCCGGCCCTAATGTCCATCTCCATCTCTAAGCGCGTTACGAATCTATACGACTGAGCATCTCGCTCATCTTCACGGGGCCGGCGAGACGTGTCTGAGGTATTAAGAGACAAACAGAAAGAGTAGATAAATACGCAGACAAAAATACTTGTTATTGGTGATGTTTTGCTAGTTGAAGTGCGGTTTTTACTCACGTGGTACGGTTGTGCCGAATCCGGTGGGATGTAGAACAACTAGTCTGTTTTTCAGGCTACGGCGGCCCACACCTTGCGCTCCGATCAGAACGAGAGTTTTCCTCCGAAACGGCGGCATGCATGCTACTTCCTCGTAGATCTGAAGCTCGTGGCGGTCGAACTCTGCAGCACGACCATTGAGGAAACATAAAAAGGTCAACCAAACAAGTGGTGGATACATGTATTAAAGGAATAATTCACTCAAGAATTATACTATAAAATGTACAATTCTTTTTTATACATGCAAATGTAAGTTTGACACAACGAACCAGATTGAAAACTTCATTTACCTGCATTCTTAGCTGTAAGATACATCATCCGCTTTTTCTTTTTACTAGTCAATGTTCCACACAGAATTCCTGAAACAAAAATGCAGAGCTAAAGACATGCAATATGTGGAGATGTAATACTGTTTTTGGCCACAAGAGAGCATTGCAATTTATAAAGCATTACCATGTACACAGGCATTAGTGTCTCTTATGCACCTTCATATTTATTTGTTAATATTTACAGCAGGGCTATATATGTCGTGTTTGAGTGTTTCACCTGTTCCATCCAGATCTCTGGGAACGAACGCTTTCCTTTTTTCTTCCAGAAACTGACTGGGAATCAGCCCAGTAGCTCCTCCCACTAAATGGCACGCCTGTCGGTCAAAACAACACGCCCAGTGAAATACGATGTCCTCATCCAAGCCAACACATCAATGCAAATGACTTGAAAATCAAAACAGACCTAATATAAACAGGAATATCGCACCTGCCACCAGTTTGGGTCCTCTCGGTTGACAATCTGGAGGATATCGCCCCTATTAAAAGCGAGCCCCGCCTCTTTGCACGGAATTAGATTGTCATTGGCCGGATTGTAATCGAAATGAGGTTGCACATACACCTGCGGGACACAACATAGGTAGAATTAATCCAAAAAGCACCCAGCTTCATGGTTTACTAATGTTGTTGATCGCAAATGATTTCTGAATTGTTTTTACAATTTAGAGACAAATACATGAAAGTTTGAACAACATTGTATTATTATAATATTATGAATATTAAGGTCACTTAAACAAATAAAAAATGTCTCTTAACTTGCATCTATTTGCTTCTGGGAAGTTCAGAAGCCATTTTTTTCTATTAAAGATGCAAAGGTGCAACAAATGAAAAGCAAGGATGTGCACATTGAGAACATTATTGAGAGCGATTGGAAATCAAGTTGTTTGAGCAAGCTTGTTGCCCCATAATAATAATAATAATGAATAGCTTTCTCACAAGCTTTAGCGATATTCACAGTACACTAAATGCATACAAACCCAATGATGAAAATGTATTTAAAGGGGACTCTCAAATCACACTTTTTTCCCCCTAATTAATTTACAGTGAAAGGGCGACATAATATTAAAATTTCATGCTCATTGCAAAAAGAAAATTAAAATGATATAGCATAAAATAAGAGGTCCTCCACAGTATTTCTCGCACATTTAGTTCCACTGACTTCCAAGTATTATGTCGCAAACCATTTGTTATGTTTTCATCTGAATCGCTTTTCAAAAGCCTGCTGAAACCCATAAATATATGAGAGAGAGAATATCAGAAGCCATGTAATGAGATTGAATTTGCGAGTACCCGTGTCTTGCCCCAGATAACATGTAGAGTGTTATTAATAGGGCTCTCAGGGATCTTTTTTACTACAAAGCATCAAGGGATTTCACAAATGGCCAAATGCAACCCTGAGGATGTCTGTGTATGTGCGGGTATGCACAAAACTGCACAGGCTTACTTGTGTCAAAAATATCCCTGTAAAACTCTGTAGAAGTGTGTGTTTGTGTGTGTGTACCTGTGGTGGTGCTGGGGCATCTCTATAGCTGGGCAGTATTTTCAGTGTGATCCCTCCACTACATTCTTTTAGCATCTCCTGTAGCTCAGTGGGATTATTGCCAACGTCCTTCCCGTTCACCTCCTTGATGATGTCGCCCACGTGCAGCAGCCCCTGCCTGTCAATCAACCCTCCGTGAAGGATGCGAGCGATCACCAGGTCACCCTTGTCCATTCGGAAGGTCACACCCTGAGCGAGACGATAACACAAACAGGTGCTCACACACAGTATGAACAAATGTAAAGCTATTTTGGTTCATCCATGACTGGATATTGAAGGAAACTGAGATTTAAAAAGATCATCAATACAAAAATACAGCCACGGGAAAAACTTTAAAGTTTAACATTTTAATTTAATCATCAATTCTAGATGTATTGTGGCCATTCCAGTTCAGTGTCTGTTGAATTAAAAAAAAAATCAAACCTCAGGAGTGACATGAAGTCATCCAACAGCAATGTGAAAGACTGACAGCTTGACAAAACCGATAAAAATCGAGGTTGTCACATAAAAATATGTTTTTGAAGGATTCCTAAATACATGTACAAATATTACTGTTGAATTGCTTAAGTTTCTTTGCAGTATTTGAGGTCTTAAAAAATACAGAGCATCTTTTTTGTTATTTTGACATGTTTCTCCAGTTTTCATTTTCTGCAAATAAATGCAAATAGAAACAATTTTCTTTTTAATTTGGGAGAAATATTGATAGTGATTCACAGAATGAAACAAAAATGATAATTTTACCTAAACACATACCTATAAGTGGTAAATTCAGAAAAACTGAAAATAATTTTTAATTCTTATTTTTTTCCGTAACTGTATATATCACTAAATAAGAATGCACACACACCAGTGGTTCTCCCGCTTTCTTCCGGATACCAATCATCCTGACCGCATCGGCCTGCATGAGTGCACTGTTTATTGCCGCATCATTGGTTACTTCGGGAGGGGGCGGGGCTTCATAGCACTTAGACGCCACCATGTCATGGGCCTCTAGGAGAGACTGAAAAGAAAAGAGAAAATCAGAACAAATAAAGCAGAAAATTAAAGAGAGAACAGATGTGATGGGATGAGACAAGAAGTCGTCCACAGGTACCTGAAAATGAGGCTCCTGCAGAATTTTGGAGAGTTCTGCAGCGCTGTCGTCTCTTACGCTCAGTCCACTAATGTCACCAAGAATCTCAGTCACAAGCTCAATGTTATTCTCCTGCACTGCCTCCAGTTTCACATCCTCCAAACGCTCATGAGCCTGTACACACACACGTCATTTGGATCGATGAATTCACATATCTGCCCGCATCATGCTCCTCCTTTGGGTGAAACAGCCCTGATTGAACATCTTTATGACTACATGTCAGGGAATGTTAGGCGTTATTCAGACACGCAATATTATAGATATTCATTATAATAGACGTCTCTGTGCTGAAATCACCTCCCAACTAGATTAAGACAGGGACGCAATGACCACAGCTGTATGTTTACCTTGGCCAGTGAGCAGACGATAGGGCTCTCCATGACGCCTTTGAGAAAGATGAGGTCGATGTCTTTAGCCCCAGTGGTGACGGGCAAGTCACCCAGGTTTTCCAACACCTGCTGCATTGCTGCACATATATATACAAAAAGTTACAACACACATTTGCAACCTAGAGATACAACAGAGTTGCAGATTAAACTTCACATCACAATCTCACATCACAGATGTCTGAAATATGACTCATCTCATCTCTTTATGTCATGTTTATCTATTCTTTTGTGTTCCGTGTTCATTTGATTCCACTGAGATCATTTGTAAACCAACACAGTGTGTGAAACAGGTGTGCGTGTGAGGTGTGGAAGGTGTCACTTCACCATTTAGGCTACTTGATAGCAATAAAATATACTCATTGCATAAACGTTAACTTAAACTTACATCAAAGTTAATAGGTATAGTTAACCCAAAAATAAAAATTCTGTCAACATTTATTCATCATCATGACGTTCAAACATGTGTATGACTCTTTATTCTGTAGAACACAAAAGAAGATATTCTGAGAAATGGTTCACTGGTTTTGAGTCCATACAATGGAGGTCAATGGGGTCCAATGTTGTTTGGCTACCAACATTCTACTAAATATCTTCTTTTGTGTTCTGCAGAATAAGAAAGTCATAAAGGTTTCGATTGACATGAGGATGAGTAAATGATTTTTCATTTGAAGTTAAAGGACCAGTGTATGAAATTTAGCGGAATCTAGTGGTAAGATTGCAAAATGCAACCAACGGCTAACTCCACCCCTCGCTCCTCCCTTTCGACGCAGTGCGGTGGCTGACACAGGACTAAGATGTGGTCACGTTTTCGCGGGACCCGCGGTGTATGTAGATAGAAATCGCTCATTCTAAGGTAATAAAAACAGACGCTTCATTATGTAAGGTCTTTATACACCTCTGAAGACAGTTATGTATATTTTATATATTGTATATGATGTATATGATATATATTGACAATTACATCGTTCAACACCGCCATTCACAAATCCAACTCATCTCCACACACATTTTGTGTCTATGCACTCACAGTGTCATGTGACCACACAGGTCATAGCCTGCAGTAGTGTAATCCATCTGACACTATGTGTGTGTGTACATTTACACTCCATCAGGAAACAGTAGGCAAGACCAACAGATCAATATTTAACCTGGTTCAATTCCTCTCACTTCATTCAGGTCAGACGCTCCAGCAGTCCAAAAACAAGCATCAGGCAGCTCTGACATTGTACCACTGTTTATTTTCTATTGTAAATATGTCACAGAGAAACGTGCCCAGAGGCGTCCCTTGATTTAGCTGAACCGAGTACATAATGGATGAACTGATGAAGTACTTTGCAAACCAATGTGCAACAAAAACAAAGGAAGTTGCACACACGTGCACGCTCAAAAATACGACACAACCAACTGACCACCTATGAGCACACACAACATACTCTCGGATTCAATAACCTGCAGTTTTATCTGGTTTAGTTTAAGGAGCTAATTAGAGACATTGCCAAAGTGTTTGACAGATAAATTACAGCTGGTTGTGACACTCCCAACGGTTTAATTACACACCTGATTTAATTCCTAGCAAATATACAGAGCAACGTCTCACTTACAAAACAGCCCATAATTCCCATATAAACACATATGTGATGTTTAAAAACTCAAACATTTACATTTATGCAGTTGTCAGCCACTTACAGTGCATTCGACAAACATTTTTCATCAGAACGCAATCCTTGACTACCACTTGAGTTACAGGAACAGTAGATTACAGTGTTTCAGTTTGAGCTAATGTACTGTAGTTGTTATTGTAAGACTCTAAAATCATACAATCATATGTTTTACACAATTTCACTATAATTAGTTTAGAGCTAAATAAAGAATCAAATGAATATATGGGTAGTTGACAAATAAACCACACATGTGTCCTATGGTGTATCGTAGCAAACATGTAGAAAAAAATTAACAAAAAAACTCTTATGCTATTTTATATGACAGATATTAATTAAATAAAATGTTATAAATAAATACAGTTTTTTTTATTTTAGCTGTCACACCACAGGACACAAGGTACAGTTTATTTGTCAACTACCCATATGTTCTTGTTGAATCTACAGTCAGTGAAATAGTGTGATCTGGCAACCGTCTCTTACGTTTACATTAAACTTGTTCTGTTGCTTCTCCTGTTTTGCATTTAGCCATTGAATGGTTTTACTTAGATACATATATCTGAATTAAACAAGTATAACAGAAATGTAACACATTTGTCATTCAGTGTTACAAGTTACCTGCTTTACATGGTCAGACTTGCTTCTTGTTCAACCTTCTAACCAGAGCAAGAGTTAATGAATGGGTTGCCAGGTTGTGGCAAAGTGTGCAAGAACTTCTCTCACAGTGTTAAAACTTATCACAAATTACTTTATAGGACGATGTTAAAATCTGAAAAAGGTCTCTAACCTCCAGAAGAATCTGCTCCCTCAATGAGTTCGGACTCACCCTCCCCTTTTTCTCCAGTCACCCCGGCATCCGAGTTCAAACCTGCTCCGTTTGAGGCTGATTCAGTCGCAGTTAAAATCATTCCTGCGAAATTTGACGTCTCCTACAACTGAATGAAAGCTAGACAGATGTAGACTTGCTCTTAGTCAATAAAAACAAAGAGGCTGATAAACGTGGATAGAATTACTCTGCACTTTTGTACTGTAAAAAAATGAAAACAGAAGACAGAAAAGTGGCTGAGAGAGATAGACAAAGGAAGGAGAGAGAGTTTCACAGACGTCGACCAAACACAGATGTGGACACATACACACACAGATCCTCTTAGGCTATTCATTTTAAAACACATACAGCCCCTCCTCCAAGCACCTAATCCCACAATCCTCTCCTGCAGTTTCAGACTCCGCCCCTCACATCAGAGACAGCCCCTCGCCCCATTAAGCCCCCCAGTGAACCTTATATAAGTACTCTTATATAAGCTCAGCAACAGGGGAACTGAAGGGCCAGCCTAAGATTCTAGAACTGAACACCTTTCAAAATGCCTCTCGTTAATATTTCTGTCGATGCATTTTTTCGTCTCATTCATAGTCTCTACATGCAAAACATAATGTAAACGCATCTTGCACGATTCACATATGGCCATGTCCGTCACTGTCATCCTTTCTGTGTAACTGTACCAGAAATGCTTGAGTGACATCTACAACAATGTTCCTCTTTAAACAATGTGGCAAAGACAGTCTAAATATTTAGTTATGTTGAAAGGGATTGTTTGATCCATAAATGAAAATTCTTCATCATTTACTCATCCTCATGTCTTTCAAAACCTGGATGACTTTCTTTCTTTTGCGGTACACAAAAGAACATATTTTGGTAACCAAACAACATTGGCCCCAATTGACTTCCATTGTATGGACACAAACCACTGAAACATTCAAAACACAAAAGAAAATATTTAGGGAAATAAGAAGAGTCATATACAGTTTTTGAACGACGTGAGGATAAATAAATGACAGAATTTGTATTTCCATCTTAAATGAACAATACAGTAGCATAGTCTGATCTCGGGTCAGTTTGTAAAGGCATCCAGCAGTAACAGTCACTATACCGGGATGGGATCTGTCCCTAATCCATCTGCCCCAACCCCCACAGCCCCTCTCTCCCCTCCCTCGGGGCTTTGCCTTCTGTAAATCTGAGCCTGGTTTTAATCTCAATGCGACCACAGTGGATTACACAATCCATTATGATCTTGTTGGGCCATGGCTGAAATGGCACGTCCAAACATCCACATGTGTAAATGATGGGCAAGTGGGAAAACGAGTAAAAAAAAAGACCGGATAAAAAGCATCTGTGGGTGTTTACTGTATGTCCATTTTAAATGTTTCATTTATTCCAAATGAATAAACAGGATATTTGAAAGCCTGATGTAGTGAGTTTAGAAACTGAAGATTTAGCTTTAGTTGTTAGAAGTTTTGTTAATTCTGTACATGTTATTCAGTTTTCCAAACAATAACAATTCCAAAGAAGTGAATCGGTATACACATTGACATTAATTTGCAAAGCGTAATTTGCCTTTAGGTACAATCTGAAGTTGCTGAAAAAAACACCTTTCTAGGTATCAGTGCTTTGAGTGTTTCTATAGACGGTTTCATTGGACGCACACGCCTGGCCCAAAGTTAACTTCCAGTCTGTGTTTGGTTATAATAATTTATTTTAGATTTAATTTAGATTAATATTAATGTATAGTAATTTATTGTATATTAACTGTATTAAATTACATTAAAACTATTCAACAGTTATTGATTCTACCGAAAGTTAAGATTGGGCCACATAACGTTAATGTTGTTGCTGCTGAAAACATCTAATTCTCAGTTGGTAGAGCTTGCTAAGACGACGCTTCCCAGAAAACACACATACACCGATTTAAAAAAATATACCTTGAATATGTGGTAAGAATTCAGTAAGACATTTAGGAATAAAAGTGTCCGGCGAATGCACAAATGCAAATGTATTCGCTCAGAGGCTCTAGCATCAAGTTTAAATAATATACATAGGCAAAGTCTACAGCAGAATGAGAATGTACCTTTGGTTGTTATGATATGATTTTGCTCCCACAAATTGTAATTCATAGATGCCGGCCAAATCAAACCCATAAAGGATTTAAAGGCATAGTTCACCCAAAAATACATTCTGATCCTGTCATCATTTACTCACCTTCGTGTTGTTCCAAATCTGTATAAACGTCTTTGTTCTGATGAGCACACAGAAAGATATTTGGAAATATGCTTGTAACCAAACAGTTTTTGGACCCCATTGACTACCATAGTAGGAAAAATTACTTTATTTATTTTTTGTTTGTTCTGTTGAACACAAAAGAAGATATTTTGAAGAATGTAGGAAAGCAAACAGTTCTGGGGCACTTTTGATTGCCATTGTCATTTTTCCAACTATGGCAGTCAATGGTGGCCAAGAACTGTTTGGTTACAAGCATTCATTCAAATATCTATTTCTGTGTCTAACCAAACAAATACATTTATACAGGTTTAGAACAACTAGAGAGTGAGTAATTTATGACAGAATTTTTGGGTGCACTATCCCTTTAATTTCCCAGCAAAAGTTGATTGGTAAACTTTCGCTCAGTGTTAGAATTAGTTCAGTGCCAACTGAAGAAAATGAATAAATAATTTAGTAAGCTTATATCTAAGGAGGAGAAAGACTGTGAGAAGTCATCTGACCAAGAATGGTCTCATTTTTAAGTATTTTTAAGTTCAAAGTGGTCTACAACAGTTGCACAGCTGTGTACACAATACAGCACTTTAAGTATCGGCGCCAATTCCATTGAACTCTTAACAGCAGTGGGCTTACCACAGTAAAGGCTGTGGGTTGAGATTCATGATCCAACCGCTATAAAAATAAAACATGTGACCTTTTCATCTTGTGATTTTGTAAATTCAGATAGATCATATGAAATATAATATGAAAATCCAAAACCACAAAGCTCAAGATCTACTGTGCTGTGCTACTAAATCTCCCACAAAGATAAATAGTTAATATACTTTCATAACTTTACAAGCCAGATAAGCACTCAGTTCTCTCTCCTGCTTCACCATCACTACCTGTGATCATGGCTGCTGGCCAATGAAACTCCAGCTGTGAAGACAATGTCACATTCACTAATACTGTTGATGTAAGATAATGACCATGTAACATCAGGACATGATTAGAAACACGACACACAAATTAATTTTAATTCACCCACACAGACATGTATGTGCACCTATATGACTCACTCGTGGCTGATGCCGTTCCTGTTCCCTGCCCGTGCTGCTACGCTCTTCTCATCCACTGCACCAGCCGAGCGTCAAACTCTGTTGAGAGAGAGAGGCGTTTTAATATTGATCACGCACACACACTTGTCGGTTCTCTTCTTGGGTCAGGACGGAGACTGTCACTGCTACCCACGTCCGGAGACAGTGAGGTCATTGTGTAAAGGGTCAACTGAGGTCAGGAGGTAGTTGAACCGGGTTGTTGTGTTAAGCAAAATCATCCTTGTGTTTCTGTTACTTTTAAAGGGATAGTTCTCCCAAAAATGTAAATTATGTCATCATTTACGCACCCTCTTATCATTTCAAACCTGTATGACTTACTTACTTCTGCGGAACACAAAAGAAGGTATTTTGAAGAATGTTGGTAACTGTACTACGGGGGTACCCATTGACCTGCATCGGTTTTGTGTCCACACAATAGAAGCCAGTGGATACAGCCGTTGTTTGGTAACCAACATTCTACAAAATATATTTTGTGTTCTACAGAAGAAAGCAAGTCATACAAGTTGAAATGTCTAGAGGAGGGTGCGTAAAACCTATTGAGTTTGTCAAACAGGGCCTAAAGCCCTATACACATTTACTAATGTACTAGTTAAATTGAAAAAAAATATCAAATACAGTATATGACATGGTCACAAGGAAAGCAAGCTTCAGGGACTTTCATTTCAGCATCCAAGATCGCCGTGTTTGCCCGATGCATATTACATGACAGATAAAAATAGATGCCAAACATACATGTTGAATTAAGATGGACTTAAATAGGTCTTTGTATGGTTTCAACACTACACCACACATAAACAAGAATATTTAGGTCACAATTGGAATAACAAGTGTTGCAACAACAACAAAAAGCAACAAAACAATCATTCTCTACGTCACTGTAATTTTAAAGGGGGGATTCAACGGTGTGTCATGCATTCTGACTTCTTTACAATGTTAAACGTGATGTCTTCTCGTGCTTAACATGGTCAACTTGTCAAAAAGAGTTGGGCGTATTACGTAGTATTTCTGTGCTCGATACACTCCCCCAGCGATCGTACAGGTTTCGGAAAGTTTTTTTCGAACATATAAAACTGTTTCGTAACTATTTTTCTTAGTCCCTTATAGGGCTATCACGATTATTAAATAATCGTCTCATCGCGATTGTTTGACCTCATCGCGATGGTTTCAGATCATCGCAATTATTCCACATCTCTTTAGAAGACACTAGGGGGAGCTGTAGTGTATCTGCATATTGCATATTTTAGTGTATATATTGTTACTAAAGCATGGTAATACTTGTAAAATATACCACCACAACACAATCACTTAAAAAAAAAAACTAAAACATATACAAATTACCTGCAGTACAATTTAATATTATTTAAGCAAATCTCAGTGTGAAAACCAGTCTACCAAAATTTCATTAACACACAAGTAAAATTTTATTGTAGTCTTGCAAGTGAGAAAAAAACAGACTAGAAGCTTTTCTATGACTGATAGCATTTTAATGGCTTCAATTCACACCTGATCAATTTACTTAATTTACAAGTATTTGGCGGTTGTATTATTGACAGGTAAAAGCCTAAACCTTAAATATATGACGACCCAATTTTTTCCGATGTATTTCCAAGAAAAAAAACATAGTCTTGCATTCAGAACAATATGGTCATTTCAATCGCTGAATCAAAAATGTATGAGAATTAAATGTCAAAGCTCAAAAACAGACAATTAATCGTCATAATCGTCAAAGCCCTAAAACAGACAATTAATCGTCATAAATCGCAATGATTTATTAGACAATTAGTCGTCAATCAAATTTCATAATCGTGACAGCCCAAGTCCCTTATTGGACAATTCTCCCAGAAAAGCACGCTGCAGCAAGGGGAGCAGGAGAAGGAGCATGCGCAGACGTCACTTTCACTTGTGTGCAGGAGAGAGAGAGAGCATACGTTCGCGAAGTTCAGGTGTTTGTTTGTTCACTGCATTTGGGTGATGAATGTTATATAAACGGTGGATATAACGCTGGATTTGGAGATCGTTTGAAACTGATATATGGAGCCGTCCCAGTGCTAAAAGATGCCGGACATGAACCGCATGCGGTGAGTGAAACTGATGTCTGTGTTTTGTTGGCAATGGATGCGCACGTGCTTTAGTTCAGCCTACCCCTACACCACCCCAACCCCCCCCCCGCCCTATGATTTCGGAAATAATCGTACAGCTGTATCTCTCTTTTATAAATGTGATCAAACTAAATACTCTTCGAAGATACGAACTATGCAATACTATTCTATAGGTACTCAAGATTAATATGAGATTAGCAGAAACCGTGTGTGTTAGGGCCGCTTTAAAGTCCATTATATTAAAGAGACAGATAGACAAACAGACACGCACAATACATTGCTATCATACAATAGCTATTGCTTGTATGATATTATATGATGTCGACTACCACTGAGCAGAGGGCGGGGTTACAGTTCCATCACGTTCACAAATGTTTCATATGGAGATTCAAGACGTCTTTCTGTAAGCATTCTGTCATTGGCAGGTAACTGAGGCCCCGCCCTTATGGAGGTCTCCTCGGTAATGACGTTGAGGGATTCCCCGGTCACAGCCCCAGGAAACGTTTACACAGGCGTGTCCAGGGTGCGATTGGGTGGACACTGCGTAAACGTGAGCTACATAAAATATATTCATTGTTGAATAAGCAATTTTTGGCTGTATAAGACACCAAATCATCTGGAGGCCGAAAAGTGTATATGCGCGAAGACATTGATCGGTGCCACATTAATACATTAATAGGTATTAAATAAATAAAAAAATCTTTAAAATTTAGAGATTTTAAAAATGCACAAAGCTGAAAAGCCACTTGCATATTTTTTTAAACAACTATTTCATTATGTTACATGACATTACCTTTTAAAACCTTGTGCTCGTTCCCAAAGGACGTACGACTTCTGGAGCTCAGCTCCGTCAAAACGGCGCGGGACGTTTAATCAATGAATGAAACAGATCTACGTCACCCAGGCGAAGAGAACTAAATCTATTACTGGCTAAAATACTTTATATTTACAAACATTTTTGTTGTAGATTATTTCACACGCGCGGCCATTTTTGTTATTTATTCAAAGCGCGTTGATAACATGTTTCACCTGAACCATAACAGGACAAGGTAGATAAAAACCGAGACCCATAGGAAAGATCATTCATCAGTCGAACCTGGTACCATCCAGACACCCACATTGCGCGTGCACATAAAACACAATTCACACACGCTATAAAAGGACAGCTCGAGGGGGCTGGACTTCGATGGCAAAGTCATTTCAGAAGTGTCTCTTCCCGCACATGGTAATGTTACTTTTCAATGAAGTTTAACTTTCCTTGGTCGACACATCGCAAGTAAAAGGATCTTTGCACTCACCTTCTATTTGAAACGTTATTCCGAGTCTTCAGTAAACGTCCCGGTCAGATATTCAAAAGCTTTTGGTTGTCGTGGGTCCCGTGGCTAACTATTCGGACACACACAATGCCAATCAAACACTAAGCCCCACCTTTCAAGTGACGACTGGGTGAGCGGGCCAATCAGAACGCGATATGAATTCATGGCTTTTTCTCCTCGCGGGAGATTAGCCCTGAGGGGTTACGAATACGTTGTGTTTTAGCAAATGTAAATGCAGGTAAAGCTCTGTTATTGCGTTGTGTTTACATCTGAGATTAACACATTATGATGTCAATTAATAGTCAGTAACAGAAAACCTTTCGCTTGCACATGAAAACCGAGCCCTGGCGAATCCCTTCCCGCGCTATTTGCATTTTATTTAACAGGCAAAGTTAGCAGTGGCATCTGTCGGTATTAAAATATATCCAGTTTTAAGAAAAAGGGGCGTGTTCTGTGCTGCCTTGTGAGTTACGTGGCTTTTTATGCCTTTTTTATTTACTTGCTGCAGTTGTAATAGGGTTTGTTCTTTAGTTTTGATTATATAGTATAGGATCTACGAATATAAACATGCTGGCGATGTGTAATACTGAGAAGCCAGAACACACGGTGGGGCAAGATAATAGACAAAATTCTCGTAGTAACACAAGAGGGCGCAATTTATACATGTCTGCTGGGATAGTGGGACATGCGCATGATCTGGAGCCAGGACATAACTGCAGTAGTCTAAAATAAATGTAACGTAGTATAGTTAACTATTAATTTAAGTCTTTGTTTATTTGACTACTAATACTACATTTTTATATATACTTTTACTTTAAATTCAGTGAAATGTTAACCATTTTATGCATAGTTTAATGTTCTATGATTTCTTTTTACTCTATAAAAATAATGTTTACACTGTATATAGTGACCCATGTGCAATTATAGCCTATAGGTAAGGAACCTTTTATTAATGTAGTCCCTAATGAACAGACTATTGTCATTATGGGTAAACTTATGGACGCAATCATGCCTTCTGTTGGAACACAGTTTAAACCAACATGTTTTTAGGGTATAGTATCGTCTGTTCCCTGGCATTTGAAGAATTTGTGAAACCAAAGTGTACCAGAAATGTCTAGGATTTATTAGAAAATGATTAAATAAATGAGCCAAGACTAACTTTTAATGTTTGGAGACAAATATCACATTACATATTATATCAATATTAGACAGAAGACACTGAAAAAAACACTACAACTTGCACAGCAGTATGTACTATATACTGTGAATAGTATGATAACGTTTTTTAGATACAAAATACACAGAAAGCCTTTACTAATTTACCCTACATTATTGAGCACTTTACCACAGTGCAGTCCACTTGCACACTTTTCTGTAAAAACCACTGAAGTATTTTGAACATAGCCTTTTTAAATAGCACACTGCATACATACTATTATTATTTCATGTTATGTGAAACAGTACACAACAGGCAAAAATAAACATTTAAAAGTGAGTACTGACTATTAGCTGATAGCACCACAAGAAATTGTATTTTCAAGTCTTTCAGTAGAAAGCAACATAGTCAAGTTAAGTGCATTGAATTGTGTGGTGTGGTTTTCATTTCAGTACTTAAATGTATGGCATATATAGAAGTTAATGAAGAATTTATACGCACACTCAAAATTCACATGCTATGACAGTATGACAGTATTGTTCTTATCACAGTCAGTTCAGGGAAGAGAACCCAGGCGCAGGCAGCGGTGTGCGAAACAAAACTAAAGCTTTGTTATAACACTCAAATAAAAACCCACGAGGGGGGAGTTAAACAGGAACTTAACTAAATATATAAATTAGAAACAAAGACTTCCCACGAGGGGGCAAAAACATAAGGACAGTGTCAAAACTACAACTCACAATATAGACAGGACTGGGTAAACAAAATATCAAGACACAGTATAATCCACAAGGTAAGATCCACTTGACCAGATAAATAGTCATACGACTTGGCAAGGCAAACATATCAACGCAAAGCAAAACGAACTAGCACAGGACAGCAGACGCAGGGGCATTAAATAGGGGAACTAACAAAGAGTAAATTAACACTAGGCAGGTGTGGGGAATGAAACACTGATGGAAAGCTAAAGTAGGAAACGAGAGGGGCGGGGCCAAAGATGAGACAGGAGAGAGAGCGCATGTTATGTCAGAACCAACAATAACATGCCTCTCTCCACACAAAACATGAGGCTCTGTCATGATCCTGCCACTAGACCAAGAAAGACATGACATGATGAGGCAGAAGCATGACAGTTCTCTCCCATGTTCTGATTTGTTAATGATTAGAACTGATTATTTAGTATGTAGCTGGTCTGCAGAGGATTAATCTTCCACCATCCCTACAGGTTGATTAGGGCTTTCTTTATAGAAACCTTATATTGGATTTTTAAGCTTGTTAGAAAGCTTCACATGTTGGAAAGTAAGGCTATAAACCACTGAATCCATGAAAAACAATAATTAGCATATGAAGTGGATCATCACAGCATACATTTTTAATCTTGACATCATAAATTCTGTACCATGAATGCCAAGTTTTTACGCCTTTAAGTTTAGTAATATTTATATGTCTATCTATCGTACTAATATCCAAAAACATGGATCTGACAAGGATAGCTCCTGATCAGTTTTGCTGTAATAAGCTTTGGCGTGCAAAATGTTTTTTTTTAGTTTTCAGTCATTTCCAATGGAATTGAAAATAGAATTGGTGATTATGGACTAGTATTTCTAAAACTGTTCGGTCAAATTTGACCATCTGAACAAACGAGTAAAATCAGTATTTGAGTATATACAGTAGGTTAATTTCCTCATTTGCACTACAAAACTGAACAATTTCAAAAAGCAATATGTACTGTTCAAATATGATTATTTGTCAAGAACAATGAGGCAATTAAAACAGAGCAATCTAGCAACATTAAAACAGTGGGCGTTTTTAAAGCATTAAAGATTTTCATCATAGTTCCCTTTTCTCTTGTACCAACTTTCCTTTTGTTTTCCATTACATTAGCATAGTCTTAAATATGACTGACACGTCTTTATAGAGAGAACAAAAGAGAACTCTTTCAAATAGTGAATTTTATTATCACTGTTATACTGTACAGACAGTAATGTTCTCTTTTGATATTTGGTGGTGCGGGCATACAATGGACACAATAGGCATACACAGTTTTTGTACACTCTGTTTGACGGCTGATCGATCTTTGATGAGTCTAGAGAGAGCACACATTTCAACAAGACTGTTTTTAACAGAACTACATAGGTTGGAACATTTCACACAGACAGGTACTTGCGTACAGACATTTCTCCTGTTCAGTGATTTGATGTGTAACAGTTATTTGAATGGTCCTCTATGTTTTCTCCTGATGGTGGCTGTGGTCTTTCACAGGATGTTGTTCATCTTGATGTTGCAGAGAATTTCAATTTGATGAGATCTGGTTACCGTGCATCAAAAAGTTACAGGATGACACATGGATGTTATTAGGTAAACACAATATTAGAGCTCACCACACCAAATGGTCCTCATATCTGTGGATAAAAAAGGACATAAATGTTCATCGTGGAACAAAATTGGATCTATATAGTGGCTTTCCATGGGTGAAAGGTGGTCATTACCTAATCATTTGCTAAATTTGGTAATATTGTTTACTTTAAGGAGAGTGGAACGCGATGAGTGATCGTTACAATATCATAGTGAAAGAAGAAGTACAAATGGGGGGACTGAGCTGTCTGAACACATTTGTTAAAAATTTACCTTGAATGAGGGTGGGACTCTGTTTCACCAAGCAGAAGGTCTGAAATTAGGGTGTCAGAGCTGGACCTTTTGCCATACCTGTGACAAAAGACAAGATTACATTTTGAAGAAGAATTGTAAGCTCGCTTGTGATATATATATATATATATATTATTATTTTTTTCAGAAAATTTCCTGTCAGAGCATTTTCTTTAGGTATGTCTATGAAATAAAAACTGCATTGCATTTATAACCATTCTTTAGGAAAAAGTCTTAGTGAGATATTTAGGCTTACACTTGCCTCAGAAATTAGACTTTTAAAAGGAATTGTGTATTTTTGCCACGTCAATAGCTAAAATGCATACTCCAAAGAAATGTTATAATTACAAAACCGTTGCCCACTGTTTAAACGCAACAAAGAAATACATTTACAGCGCTGCGGGACGCAGTTCATTAGAGAATCAGCGGGGTTATCTGTGGATTAATACCTTGCTTTTGTAAAGAAAAATAATATTTTGTGGGGAAATGCGTCACAATTCCAAAGGTTTGCAGAAATAGATTTAAAGCTAAATTTCTTTTTTATAAATAAAAAGTTGTTTTGAGATGATTTTGATGAACATCTTCTATATGGTAAATAGTAAGGCTCTCACCTCTGCCTTGTGATAAGGTTGATGTAGTGTCTTAATGCAGAGTAATATTTGGCTAGCTCTTCCGCAGGTGCGTCCTCTCCCGGGTTGTCGGGTTTTGCTGGATACGCTTCCGTGAGTGTTCCCAAGCAGACGAACAGGAGGAAGGCGCACGCTGCCCATCCGATCCACAATTTCATGTTAGCATGCATCTGATAAAACAAACCAAAAGTGTTTGTGATAGCACGTCATCTGAAACAAACGTACCTTCAAACTAAATAATGACAAACCTCAACACGAGTTAAAGACGTTTGCGTTTCTATATATATTTTTTTAACACTTTTTAGTAATTAAAACGTCATGTTATAGTTATGTATAGAGCAAATAAAGTACTGTCTAGCTTCCTATAAGAAAAATCCCAAACTTTATCCAGACTGCTGTGTCAAAACGTCCAAAAGTTTGATCTAAATAATAATAGCTTGATATAAATGGTAAACCTACATTGCCTTGAATGAGGTCTTGATGGCACTTCTTGCTCGAGGGGTGTCGTCTTCGATTTTCTGGGTTTCGACTCGTGCGCCGTCTGGTTTTATACCTGCACGCTCGTGCCGTGAAGAGCGGAGCCCACGCGTCAGTGAGCGCGACTCTTTTTGATGCGCGCGAGCCCGCGTCATGGATTAAATCCTCTGTCATCACCGCTTTACAACGCACACAATTCTTGTTTGGTGCTCATTTAAATGTGTGGGAGGTTGTGGGGACGCTATTTTGCGCTGAACACAAGGGTTGTGTGATGAGAAACTATAACAATCTTTATTTGAGCTTGTCATTTTTGACCTGAGAGGACTTTGTGTCCACTAGCTGTTCAGATCTCGAGACATGAACAAATCTTTATCTTTTTACTTATTGTATGCTGTTCTGTACTTCAATCAGACATTTTGACTTGAAGCAAAGTACACTGGTATATTCCAACAATTTCTTCAGAAATGTCTAGTTTACATCATTGCTTCAACAAAAATGCAGTCCCCCAAAACACTATGCATACTCAATGATGGGTCTTTTCCGAGTTCAACAAAATAAATGTAACAAAAAACATCGAACTGTAGAGGAAATGGAATAGGCCTACTTTAGATCGATTCAGGAATGACATGAAATGCATTAGTTTTGCCAGAGGTGGGAAAATGTTGACAGTGTGTTCAAGCCACTTAGATGAAAGGGTTAACGCTGAAAAGGAGGATTGGGAGGAATAGAAAATGGTTTAGTGTGTGCTTCCTTGAGTCATAACGGTTTTGTCAGATATCTTGCATCCAGTCATTCCAACACCTGTCTTAAAATATTTTACCGTAAACTACCATTCATTTTCATAGTAAAGAACACAATCCTCACTTACTACTAAGGCAAACTGCATTCATGACAATGACAACAGTGATAATATGCTTTTGATGTTGATGAATGAGGCTGTATTGTGATAAGGAAAATGCTGTGGTGCTACGGTAGAATGCCGTCTTTTGTGCTTAACGAAGACAATTATGTGCACAATCAATTTTGCAGTTGTTGTTACACTTGGACGCTTGCCCTTTTTCTTTGTCTCTCTCTCTCCTCCATACAGAGTTATTGAATAGTAAAGTGTAAAGCTTTGATAGCAAATACATCACAAATGAATTAATCTGCAGTCACTGATCTGCTTACATAAACACATTGTTTTATCGGCTTATTCGCCCATAGAAAAAAATGATTAAGAAGCTCTTTAAAATCGTTTTAAGAGAAGAACATTGAGGTTGGAAGCACAGTCTGTGGGGACAGCTGTCCTCTCTGGTGCTTTGCCTTCAGGCTTGAGGAAAGTCAGAGGTTCAGGGTCAAAGGTGAGAGACAAAGGATATAACTTTAATAAAACATGCGTCTTTGTCTGACCAGTGCAATGACTTTGAGCTGTCAATCCAATCATGTCTGTCAAGAAACCAGGCAAACCGAGAACAAGAGATTTGTTGTCTGTATACAGTATTTATACATATATCGTCTGTATACAAACTATACCTTTTTTTTCTTTATCATTGTTTAAACCATATGTTAAACCAGAGTTATATTTCTTGAACTCTGAGTTGGATACCTAAGGACATCTATCCACATATCAAGAGGGTTTATTTAAGTATTATACTTTACAATATTAAGTCTTTTTAATAGACTACCTAGAGGTTAGTTGTCTGAGAAAGCAGTTACGCACCCATTCACTTACGCACACAATTGTCTGACTCACTATGCACAATTACTGTTCTTGTTTCTGTCCCTGCAGTCCATATCTACATAAACATATTACATGAAAGCATTTATGTTACAGAAAAGACTTAAGAAAAGCTAAGTGAGTGGTCCAAGATAAGAACGTCAAACTAATTTCCCTCCACTCATACACCAATTGTCCCTTTCTCTCTTTTTCCACCTCTGTCTCTTATCTCTCTCTTTCTCTCTGTGAGGTTTTACAATGTCTCATTAATCCATAAAACAGAAAACTTGACTATTAAGCAGTCTGTTTCCTCCTCTTCATACATATACATTTATTCATTCAGCATTTATTTATGTATTCTCTATACAATATTGCACCCAACCCCTGGCATTAATTGTCTAAGTCAAATGATCTCTTGATAAATAGGCATCAGTCCGATCCGTTTCTGCTTTCTAAGTTTTGTAACTGCACACGGGTGGACTAAACTGGATCTTTGACCTGAGGGGCAGTATGGAAATTCGGAAAGCGGACAATTTCAGGACACACAAAATTGCAGATTTCACACAAGATTACTTTGTTACCGCATCATTGTGCGTCTGAGGGTATTTAAGAGATTGTAAATGCAATAAGAAGGAGAATCTATATGTTTTGATGCACAAACAACAGAAAACGTCTTTTATTACAGTGAACCTTTATTGATTTTCCACAGCCACGTTGATTTCACGCTTGCATTGGTGTCCCCGCTCACATTCACGGACTCTGTTTGAATAAATAGCAACACCAGTCGTCATCTCTGTTTCACCCCCTATTCCTCCTCCTCCCCCATCCTTCAAAGCACCATTGAGCAGAAGAAAGAATTGAAGAGGAGCAGGAGCATGGCACAGTTCCAGCTTCGATCCGATTTTCTAGCTTTTTAACAAAGAAATTGAAAAAGCAATTGTCTTGATGCACTTTTAGGTCTCACCGCTTTGATTCGTGGTAATTGATGTTGTTCTTTTCGACATCACACGAAAAGTCTATATGACAATTGTGAAGCAATCTGTCAGTCCTATGGGAGACACTCTTAAGGCGACACTTTACGAGGCTTCAACGCAATTCAATGTAATATAAATAGACTATTAATGAAGTCAGAACAGAAGAGGTTTGTGATTAGTTTGTTGGACATATGCGGTTCTTGACTTATTGTAGCAAGCGGTCTGGTCACGACTTGGAATGAAGCAGGTTCGAATCCACATCTTGAAATATATGATTGACTGACAGCTCCACTGTGGAATGACGAGTTATAAGCGTTTATGAAAATAAACTAGCGATGAATATTTTTTCTGGTCTATTTTCTACTCTTAACTGTTCCTCCTTAAACACCTGTCAATCACAGCACCATGGCGACTTCAGGAGCACAGCACATCAGTTGCTCTGAAGACCTCAGAAAGGTTTCCATGGCAAGGAGATTAGACTCCCAAGTGGAAGCCATAAAGTTCTTTTTTGAAGTTTGAAATTTTGAGTTTTTTCTTGTTCATTGTGTTTAAAAATGAGTTTATATGATGGGGAATTTCATTGCCTCTTCACTATATCATTCATTTCTTAAATGTCTTGTGAAATCTTCATCATTTATTTTAGCTTATTTTCAGATGCCTCTATGTGTAGATTTTGTTTTGCTATATCATTATCCAGACCCACCCTTTAATCTTAAACTTTAAAAATCGGTGATATGAATTATTATGTTTAATACAACGATAATCCAAATAAAGAGTTAAAAAACACAAACCAATTTTCAAAAACTACTTTTCCAAATATTACAATTATTCTATAGTTGTGGCTAGTTATGAAAATAACCATAGCAAGATAAATGATTCTCAGTGTGTTTCAAAAACCCTTAAGATGTCATTTCAACCACAGAAAGCTAAAACAATACATGATCAAGGATGGAAATGGTGGAAATGACAAAAATGTGATACACTGTTAACAGAAAAATTGTTTTTTTATATTGTTTTTTATATATGTTCACAAGACCACAGTATATTTTGTACAGTGTTGACGAAAAGAAGCTTAAAGTCAGAATGCTACACCAAAGGATTTGTGAAACCGGGGTTGATATATCAACACACACACACACACCGTCATCAAACGCTCACAGTAAATCGATCTGTCACCTTTCAGATCAGACATCATCACTTCCGCTAGCTTACATTTACCGTGTTCAGTCTCTTCGGACACAGGTGTGCGTTTGTAGATTGTTTGCGTTTAAGATACACTGAAAGCTTCCCTTGGACACCTGCTCGGGTCAAAAAGAGACTAAATGTGTTTCATAGACAAATGAAGCCACCTGAACAATTTAAATCACTGCAGTTTGTGATCTTTGCTCCCCTGTGGCACCTTGATGGCTGCCTTAATCACTTCTGCGATTACTTGCTCATTTCAGCTCAAAATTAAAATTCATGTGCTGTACTAGAGGAAGGAAGGAAATTAATCTGATTTCAATGTGAATCGCTTTATTGGCACAGACCTGCTGAATTTAATCAGATTAATTAAACATGTATTCTATCTCTTTTATTTGAAATGTTGTCCTGATTTCTCTCTACGTCGTCATTCAAAACCTCTCCTGGATGGTAATTTTATATTATGTTAATAAACTGCTAGTTCTCATTTTTCTTGTGATGCATTTTTAACAAGTTCATATTCATTCTCATCGCTGCTGTTATACCTTTTTTTACAAATTATGTTGTATATGGAGAGACATGGACAAAGTGAAATTTTGATTATTTTGTATGTGTGTTTTCGTAAAAAATTATTTAAGCACATTTGTTATATAAGAATGTTAGTGCTCTGTCATAATGAAAACTGTTGTTTTAAAGGGAAAGTTCACCTATAAATGAAAATTCTGTCATCATTTACTCATATGCATTTCTGTATGACTTTCTTTCTTACGCAGAACACTAAAGAAGATATTTTGAAGAATATTGGTAACCGATCAACAGCGGTAACTATTCACTTTATTGTATGGTCACAAAACCAATGCAAGTGCATGGGTACCACCATTGTTCAGTTATCAACATTCTTCAAAATATCTTCTTTCGTATTCTACGGAAGAAAGTGCTTTGAAATGACACGAGGGTGCGTAAATAATGACAGAAATTACATTTTTGGGTGAACTATCCCTTTAAATCAATCTAAACCTTAATGCCTTACTCGTATGCAATTTATTTTAATTAAATACCCTTTTACAAGCTGGATTATTAATGATTAATGTTTACTTTTCTATTCATTTGAGAGTAATAAGAGTACACATTTTTTTATTTAATCCTCAAAGTGAAACTAATCAAAGAGAAGAAAGAAATGTCATCAAATCCTCTTAAATCCTTTCCTCTCCCAAAAACTACTATAAAGGCACAACTTGTTAACAGATATATTTGAACCTTTAATCCAAATGATAAGATTAATAAACAAAAACGCATGTAAGAATAAAATATAAACTGTTTACATCTATGCATTTATCAGACACTTTATCAAAAGCAAATACAGGTGCATTAGTGCATTCAAGGTAAATTTGACCAGTAAGTTTATCCTAAGAATTGAACCCATAACCTTGTCAGCACCAATGCTCTCCCCATTAAGCTAAAGGAAGCTTAATGAATACTGAACTTAAACCCACTTCATGGTGTGTTTTCCTTGCTCCTGATCTCAATGTCTTTAAACGCATCTCCTATGTAACTAAAGATTTGGAGCAGAGGGATTTCAGATGTAGAAGAGAGAATAAATTAAAGATATCATTGAAGAAGCAAAAAGATGCGCATGGTGTGTAACACAATACGATCTTAATGAGGCTTACTATAAATAAGAGGACCAGGCAAAAGGCAGCCGTACAAAAGAGATTTCTAAATAAACCAGTGAAGTATTTTCAGAGTGTCGGTGGAGATGAAAAATCCACCAATGAGCCACGAGTTTTATTATAAGTGTGGTAATGAGAACAGTCTGCTTTTGGTCTCTTTTCGACAGCCTACGTCACCAAAGACAAGCCTCACAGGTCACATTTGCACATTCCATGAGACAGACAGATGTTCTTGAGAGCAATTGAGTTAAGAAGGATATCAGAACACGGTATAAACATTTAAAAGGGAAGTCGTATCCAATCCAATCTAATGGAATCTTGAAGAGCTTACGATGAGTCATAAAACGCTTACAAACACAAATACAGAACAGCACATTCAAATATATTCTGAGACACACACACACACAAGGAGGAAGAGAGGACTAGCCATGCCCTGCAAATACAGCAAACCATTCTAGTGGAACTCTACCAATCATTAAGGGTGAAATTGTTTATTTTTTCTTTCTGCTTCTCGAACATAAAATGATTGAACACAAGCCACGGAGCTTGCAGAGTTCACAGAACACACGGCCCTCTGTGTCTCATAGATAAAGCACTATGACTCTTTTAATTATGCTGTTTAATTGCTATTGTACTTCTGAACATTACCAAGTAGTGTAGAGCAATTTAAAGCCAATTGAATGAAATGCATAATCTCACACAGTTAATTCTAGTCTGAATGAAACAGCATATGTATCACTACTGACCTCTATTGGTTAAAAGTGGAAAGTAGCAAAAAATATTTAAAGCAGGGACTGCATTGTGATGTTCTGTAGTTTTTATGACCATATTATTAAGTGAGAGATGATGAAATATTTGTACTTGACAAAAAAGCTAATGTCATTTTGGATGTTAAACTTAAAAGATAAGAAACCAGGTGAATTTTTCTTTTCTTATATAGTCTTAGCATTTTTAACATAACATTTTGCTTGAATATCTTAAATGTTCAGTGTATGAAATTTAGCGGCATCTAGTGGTGAGGTTGCAAATTGCAATCAACGGATCACTCCACCCCTTACCCCCTCCCTTTTGTCATCACTTTTTCGCTTCTGTAGTGAAAGAGATAACATATTTACGAAACGTGCTCTGTAGAGAAATTTGTCTGTTTAAGGCTATACTGTAGAAACAACATGTAGATAGAAAAAGCTCATTCTTAGGTAATAAAAACACAACGCTTCATTATGTCAGGTCTTTATATACCTCTGAAGACTAGTTATGTATGTTGCATTTCAGTCAATAGATCCTCCTAAAAATTACACAATGGACCTTTAAATCATAATCAAATAATAAATCCACATAACATAATTTGACAAATAAGTATTTTGTGAACAGATCGTAGAGCAGCTGTTTCAAGTGCAATGTTTGCTTGTTAAAGGCTTTTGTTTAAGCATTGACAAATTAACCATTTCTATAGGATTTATATATCTGAATCAGTTTTTCTTGCCTGATAAATGGATGATTCTTCCATCTCTTTGTTTACATTTTCTTTCCATTTCATGCGCTGTGGGGTTACATATATATATTTGACTGAATATTTGACAAAGATGAAAAAAAAGTCATCTATCCTATACTTCTTTTAACAATATTTGACACTAAATTAGGTTACGACCCACTGGTTTTGTACATAATGTATGTGAGACAAAAACATTTTTGAGGCTTGCTTTAAGAATGATTTCTGTTACTCTTAAAGCTAGAAAAAACAGGATAACACATATAAATAGATGTCCTTACCAGCAGTCTGAGAGAGTGATGTATTGGCTCTCTCAAACACATGATCTGACTCCAGCCTATCAGACTTCAGAATACTAAATGACAGAGGACCTATGTAGAAGAATGCCACAGTGTCAACAAATATCCAAAATATGCTTTGAAATACTGTCCAACCAGTATGTAGGTAATTATTTGTTAGCCAAGAGCACACTTTCCCCAAAGGACAAAGATTACTTTCTTTTACATTATAGATATCAGCCCCTAAATGACAAAAGAGCAAACAAACGTATCTATATCAGGCTAAACAGATTAACATAATGTATATTATTAAAAGGTAATGTTGACTCTAGAGGTGTGTACTATACTAATATTAAAATCCTGTTTGTTGGTGTATTGTTAAATAATGCCTCCTTAATAGGTGATGCAGTCTATTGTGCTTGCTGTTCTCATGTGTATTACCTATACCACTGGGATCCAGTCTCAGGTAGCCGTCTGCCAGTGAGCTGAACCCAGTCAGACCTCCCATGGCGGCATAGGGAACATCTCTGCCCACTGGATGACCCCGTGCCATGCGCTCTTCCTTGGTTTCAACCAACGTCACATGGGCATATCCAGGCTGACCACATCCGCAGGTGAATGGACTCCGATAGCCACTGCAGTGAGAGCCTGCAGGTAGACACAGGTAACTTTTATTCATTTCATTTTATGCTTTATTAAATGATATGCTCTAACTCCACCAGAAAGTACAGCTCAAAAAGTAATGCCCATGACACCAGCACACCAACATGATGAATTCTGTATCCAAAACTCACATTTCTTGCATGGGTGGCCTGGAGACTCGCTGTGCTCAGTGGTTGTGTGCTTGCATTGGCAGCGCACTGGCCTAGATCCGTTCATATGTGCGTACTGATAGGACACGCACTGACAACCTCTGGCCCTACAAGGCAGAAGAATAGGCCTTTCCTTTGGTAACTCCTCAAAGTCTGTGCAGTGTTGCTTATATCTGAGAATGAAACATAGCAGACATCATTTCTGTGTGGGTCTGGTTTGGCCCAGGTGGCTTCACGATGATACAAGACAATATGGTTTGTAAAGGAAATAATAAAGGAACTAATGTCTTACTTAAAATCTTAATATGTTGGAAAGTCCCTACCATAATATAAAAGCAAATGTGTGTGTAGGTGGTAATGCACACCTGTGTGTACAAAAGCAAGGTGTCTCTGGACCAATGAGTTTGCAGTCTATCTGTCCTGGGACACCAAAACTGACATAAAGACGGTTCTTCATTCTTCGTGGCAACATTATCTCTTTGTATTTCTTGAATTCATCCTCTGAGAACAGCTGCCCTCCATCATCTTCCCCAACAATCCTACACTCAAATATTGATTTCAATGAGAAAAGATAATGAAATCACCTTTACAGCACTGTCTAGAAAAGTGAACTACCAAAGGATGTACAAAAGATGTTTTCTTAAGAAAATTAATCAAACAAACAGGAAAGAAAAGCATCACAACAGTAAATATTGTTTGCAAAACTACGTTTAACAACACTCAAGGTTTAAGCTACTAGCATATCACTTAAAAAAACCCACCTTCTGTATTCTAGAAAGGCATCCACTGCATTACTTGCCTGTTTGTCAATCCGTATCCTTTCCATTCCACTATTTTATTTCTAGTATTTTATTATTTCCTTCGTCTGTCATTAAGAACTACAGCCTCTCGCCTCTACACATCTTGTTTATAACAAAGTACTATTGAGAGTCTGTGTTGCTAGGCAACGTGTACACAAACATGTCCTTTCAATGACCAGTTTTCCTTCCGTTGTAAAAACTTGGTAAAACGCAAAAAATAAAATAAATAAATTACGAATGACTCTCAAATACATCCAAATTACTAGTGTATTGCGTTTCAATTTCGAGCTATTCATTTTATGGACTACATTTCCCATGCAGCCCTTTGGCGAGCACGTGAGGTCGTAACGAAACGTCGTACGCAACATCAACAGCTCGTGTTGTCACCGCAGGGAACTACTGAACATTTGTCCTTTTTAGTTCCTAGTTTAGTCGCAACAAGAAGGCGCTTGATTTGTTTTACACCATTTTAAGACCTTTTACCTGTAAAAGCATACATTATGTATTTTATAGAGAGATGCCTACCTGGCAGTTATGAATCTGTTTAAATATGATTTAAATATTGTTTTAGGAGCTAGCTTTCTAGGACAGCCATGCATACGTGATAAGATGTCAAGAGTGTGGAGTCAACGAGCCTGACACCTAGTTTTTAAGGTAATTTCTGTGATTTTCTTTGCAGTTGTATTATTACGGATAAAGTGCGATTAGCTATTGCCGTTAGCGGTTTTATCAGCAGGTTTCGCCAGCTGTGTGATTTCACAATCGGCCTTGTATTAAGGTGATAACAGCAAGTGTGAAATGGTCACCATGCTCTGTTTCGTTTTAGACCTTTAGACCCAAATGCTGTGAAAAAAAGCTAAGATAGGCATGAGCATGCATGTTTTGAGTTCACTAGAAATGCTCAAGGGTACTTTGTATATAAGCATATGTAACACATTGTCCTTAGTTTGCGTTCCTGCATTCTTTCCTCAAATATGATTTCATTAAAAAAGTTGTGGTAACGTCAGCAGTTATATATTTTTAGTCACTGAATAGCTTCTTTTTTTAATGATTCAAAGAAGATGATATTTCCTAATTGCAAGTTACATACCCACACAAAGAAATAAACGAATTACAAGAATTGTTGAAACTGGCTGCAGATCTTATTGCACTGCAGCTATTGTGTAACACCGATGTGTCAACTCTACAGAAGAGGACAATAGCATGACAGGGTGGATAACACACTGTAAAAAGTCTGTACATTCATCTGTTTATCTCAGTCATAGATAGATATAGTCAAAGTCTGCTTTATTGTAAATTCTGCCCATTGTACAGTACATACATATAGACGATTTAAAATTGCGTTACACTCAGACCCATGGTGCATACAAATAACACTAACAGAGAATAAAAAAATACAGATAAATACAGATTATTATATATATATGTAAAATTCAACTTTACAAGCAGGGATATTAACAAAAAATAAGATAAGGTAATGGCAGATAGAGTGCAAACCAGTGAAATATACAACAGTGCAGATGTGAGATATAACCAAAATGCAGAAACATCACTGTTTTTTTTCCGTTTAGGTGTGCTAATGACTGTTTTAGTGGTTTTCAGCATTAGGTCAGACTTGGAAGTGGTCCTATTTCTCTCTGTTGCATTTTTAATTGGTCTTAACCACAGTATGAATGAGTGATTTGTGATTGGGTGGAGAACAATGTGAGCATAGTGAAAGAAAGTGATGACAGTGACACAAAGCTGAAGGTTTACAAAGTGTATGACCCGTATTTACTTTACGATTAAAATGTATGTTGTTATATGCATCCTAAATCTGAGGCCTTATACAGTATAATATTGTAAATGCCTTTGTAATGTAATGTGATTCAAATTATAGCAAGTGAGTTTTATGACTAATCTGGCATACATTTACCTATTGTTTGTCTATTGTATTTTACAGAAGGTCCTTGCACCAGAAGACCTGTATGAATCCCAGTGAGCTATAAGCTCAAACTATCAATTTTCTATGCCATATCTCCATTCCAAACTTTATTTTCCACTCCACTTTTCCCACTCCACTTTTTCCACTTTTCCCAGTGTTAAACCTGCCACCCTCTTCTAAACCTGTCTCCACCCCTTCCCCTTAACACGGATGCCACCGTGCCGGCAGCTCGGCAGCATTGCAATGCTGGGTTGTTTGCTGCGAAGGAGCATGTCGCACAGACTGAGTATATTGCTGGTTCTCTTCGGTCTCGTGTGGTGTCTGCTGCTGCTTCATTACACCGTCACACAACCACGTCGCCAGAGCAGCGCTGAGCTTCGCCAGCAGATCCTTGAGCTCAGTCATCGCTATGTCAAAGTCCTCAGCCAGGAGAATCAGAACCCTTCAGGGCCCCAGGGCACCTCCATGGCAGGATATGGTAAGAACATTATTCAAATTAAACAATTTTTTAAAATTTTGCTTGTAAGATGTGGTCATTTGCTTAAGTCAAATTGAGCGCTTTGAAAGTTGCACTCTGTTTATTTTTCCTCATTAAGTGCTTTACCTGTAAATAAATGAGTACTTATAAACTGTTTAATACCACATATGCATGAGATATAATGGAATATCCCTTTATTCCAGTGACCTAATGAAAGTTGTTTTGTATTACATAAACCAGGTCACATTCACCAGGTCATGTTACCTGGGTTTAGGATTTCATCTATGCCTGTTAAAATATACTCATTCATGCATGAATTGCTTGCTTTTACTCCCTGTACGCGCTATTATAATAAGATAGCGGTCAGGATGGGTGTGGCTAATGTGGTTTAGAGTTTACATCATCCTAACATTTACAATATCTTCTTTTGCCGAAGCTGATCTGAAGAGGACAATTGCCGTGCTGTTGGACGATATTCTAAACCGTTTGGTGAAGTTGGAGGGGAAAGTGGACGTTGCTGTAAACGCATCGGTGCACAACATCTCTCATCCTGCCGGGGGTGCCGGCACTGTCCTTGCTGCTGGAATGACTGTTTCCAGGCCTACCAAGCTAAATTTGCCTACCCATCGGAGAGACCGGCGTACTAACCCACTACAGTTTCCGCCACAGTCGCCCGATAGACCACATAAGCCGCACTCTTCACAATAGCAATCTGTGCCATGGACTTCTGTCATTACTGGAAAAGACTGAAATGTACAGAGATATATATTTTTTAGATCAAAGCAGCTTTTTAGACTTTCTTTAGCCATTTGAGCTTCTGCTTGATTGTTTTGTGTTTTATTAGTGGATCACACAATATTTTATTACGTATGTGCAATATGGATCGTAAGATCTGGAGGACTTGTTATATACGGATGAGTGTTTCATAATATATGTGCAAAACACTACACAAGTAGATCTCCACTGCTAACAATGTGTTAGATGCACTTAGATTGACTTTAAAGAAGAGGCTTACACGTTTATGACATTTTTAAATTAGAGTACACACATTGCTGAGCTTTAGCTATTTAAATGTGGAGAAAATAAGCAAATCCAAAGAATATTTATATTCTCAGTGAATAGATTATTAATGTGTTTATTACAGAGTGAGTGTGAATTTAAGGATGGAGGATATACCTCATGTGCTTTCAGGACATGAACCCCAGCAAAACTGAATAAGCTTTCCAGAATTATCTGTACCACACAAAACATAAATGACTGCGTACAATAAAATACATACTAGTTTAAAACTTCTGTTGTCTGTGTGGGTCTATGGGTTAAAGGGATAGTTCACACAAAATAAAAAAATTGCCATTTGAGTTCCAAATCTGTATAAATGTATCTGTTCTGATGAACAAGTTGAAAGATATTTGGAAGAATGCCTGTAACCAAATAGTTATTGGACCCGATTGACCACCATACTAGGGAAAAAAAACTTAATTTTTTGTTCTATTGAACGCAAAAGAAGACATTTTGAAGAATGCAGGACAACAAACAGATCTGGGGCACTTTTGACTACCAATGAAATGTTTCCCACTATGGTAGTCAAAGCGGGTCCAAGAATTGTTTGATTACAAGAATTCGTCGAAACATCTTTCTCTGTTCACCCAAACAAATACATTTATACAGGTTTGCAACAAGAGAGTGAGTATATAATGACAGAATTTTCATTTTTGTGTGAACTATCCCTTTAAACCCAAATATTCGTTCCTCTGTGCGTTCCAAATGGGAAATATCGCCTTCGGGAAGGGGACACCACACGAAACGTCGCTCCAAATAAAGAGAAAATTACTTTTTTATTACTCCTTTTACCGAGTGAATTTGTACGGACACACTAAGAGAAACAACTGCGTTTTTCCCCTCAAGAGTTTACACATCAAGAGCTTTACTCTTCGAAGGGAGTAGGGCACACGGCACAGGGATGATCACTTCGGAAACTGAGGGTTGTCTTCTTCCGCTGAGGCGGAAGTGACGTCTTTGTTTGAGTCCCCTCCCATCATTTCCTCGCGCTTCTAGCAGTCAGCCATTTTCTGCAGTTAACGTTTATCGGAAGCGGAAATTTTCGGCGAGCAATATCTTAATTTTAACGCTTTAACGAATCGTTAATATTTAAAAAATGAGCGATGCCGAGGACACACGTTTTGAGGGAAGGGTAAGTATTGTTTTTGTTTTAAGTTAACTGTTTAACAGTTTACCTCAAATATTCTTTCTCTTTCTTGGCTGCAATGCACGATTTAGCTAGCAACTCATTTCTTTTGTTTATTTGTTACGTAACTGCAATGGATGATATATCAGGTTATATGTAGGTATATGACACTAATTTGCTTACTAACGTTGTTACCAATTTAGCTATAACGTTACATTTTAATGTTCAGTTTAACATAAATACCAAACATGCAAATACGTTAGTGAAGTAAGTTTCGCTTAACTTACGCAGTAGAAATATTAATTCAGCCCTGTTAGATACATCTCTATAGAGTTAAAATAACACTCTGAAAGTGTATGATTATCGTAACGCACTTGTTTTCAAATCTGAAGTTAAACACGAAGGAATTAACACTCGTTGTTTCCTTGTGTGGATGCTAACCAGCATGTATCGAATTTAACGATGTGAAAAATATTTGAGTAGTTTCCTAATTTAGTTTTTTTGTGTGAATCAAATATTCGGATATATATATAAATGTTTTATCAATAGTTTTAAAATGTTACTTAATCCAAGCTCTACCTCCTCTACATTCACGCAGTAGCAACTTGAGTTCTTTTGGTTTCTCTTTCCTGCAATTCAAGCATTTCTGATCTTTCCTTACCCTGTTTTACCAGTCTCTTGTGTTATATAACCAAGCAAACATCTGTATATCAAAAGGAGTAGTGAAATCTGAATAGTTCACTTCATATTTTTTCAAAATTTCCCTTGATCTTAATTGCTCTGAATGTTCTTTTTTCATTAAGGTTATTGGTCGAGAAGGATTTGAAGAGTTAAGGCCAAGAATGTGGAAGAATATTCAAGATAAAAGAAGGCTTTTGAAAATGTTTACAGAGCAGACGGTTAAGTGGGAAGGGGAAAAAAGAACAGAAGATCGGTCAGATAGAAGCACGCTCGCAAATTGTGTCTAAGCAGAAAAAAGAAAAGATTTCAGATTGGGGTGAAGAAATGAAAACTGAACAAATGAAGACCGAAGAATAAAATGCCTGAGAGAAAGGAATAGCGTATACTGAAAACAGAAGAAAGAATCAGTCCGTAGGTTAAGTAAATGAAAAATTTGTGTTACAAGTGTCTTTCAAATCTCTCTCTTGATGATGATGATGATTTGCATGTTTGTACTTGTTTTACTGTGATGAATCGGGTAAAAAAACACAAGCATAACGAAGACCTCATTGTAAATGTATAAATAGCGTTATTAACTGATCTTTGTTTTCCGTGACATAATTTGAGTAGTTCTAATACTTCCCTCCACAGCAGTATTAGTGAATGTGTGGGTTTCTTTATGCACACGTGCTTGCTTTGAACGCATTTGTCTTGTAAATATTCTAACTCGTTCCTGTGACATTAGGAATCCCGTTCGCCAACCAAATCGGAGCGAGGCAGTCCTGCCAGGGCCAAGTCGGAGAGCAGATCTGGCTCTCCCAGCCCTTCCAGAGCATCCAAGCGTTCTGAATCAAGATCACGATCCAAGTCCAGGTCAGTTTAACACAAAATAAAACATTTTCAGACTTGTGGAACCTATATTTAACATGGAAGTAAATTACAATGACAAATTTCAGGATTATGATGATGAACTAAATGAGCACTTCATGAGGAGCACTACATAGTAAATGACATGAAAATGCATATGGAGAAGTTATGTTTAAAGTTAAGTTTTCTCTTACCCCCTCAGGTCTCACTCTCGCCGCCATTCAAACCGCCGGTACAGTCGTTCTCGATCTCGCTCCTACCGGAAAAAGTCTCGTTCTCGCTCTTACAGCCCTGAATATCGCCGCAAGAAATCCCAGAGTACATCACCCATGTCTAACCGCCGCAGACACGCCGGCAGCAGGGTGAGTATCACAGGGTCATGTGTGCGGTTAAATCAGTGTTATTTTTATTTTGACTTATGTGGCCCCATTTTTGTTAATTCAGAGATTACATAACATTAAGGTATATAATGCATAGTCGCTCTGAGTTGAGCAATTCACTTGAGTTCAGAGCCATGTTTTTTGCGATGTGTTCATAACTGCTTGTGTCTAAGATGTGTATTTTTTCCCCCCCACGAAATGCACGTAAACCCCCCATCACAACATCATAGGGACAGGCATGACTCTCTTTAATAACCCCTTTCATTCCCTTTTATTACATCAACAGAGCTCATACAGCCATGACTCCAAAAAAGACTCGAACAGTCATGGTGATGTCAGGGTATGTGGACCTTTCTAAACCTTTTAACAGTTACCACTTAGACCAAATAAGTCTCCATTTTGCCCTAAAGCGGTAAAGAGGCCTTTTACAAACGTAAAGTAAATTAATTATGAAGGCCGTTTCAGACGGCTCATGCAATGCACTGCATATACTGTTGTGATGTAGTGCTTTGTTGGATGGAAAGCATCAAGCTGTAAGAATGTTTTTGTCTGAAGAAAAATCTCAACCAGGGGTTATTAAATACTGTCACACAGTTACCCAGAGATATTTTGAGAAGTTTGCAGTAGTGTTGATTTCATGTACATCCATCTCTGTGCAAAAGGAATTTTGAACCGCTTTCCATCCAGTAATTGTCATTGCATGTGAGTATTTCCTAAAAGGACAAGGGGTTGATGTCTAGGAATTGGTCAGCCTTTTGGTTAGAAAAATTTAATTATATATTTTTTATAATTATTTGCATATTTATATATTAGTATATAACAAGCCAAAGGTCATGGTCACAATGTTATATTATATATCACATAGTTCAGTCTGGATTGAGCAGTATTTTGGTCAGTGCTAAAAAGATGCAGTAACCACCAGCCACAGAATTAATGTTGATGTTTGGCACTGTTCTGTTTTCTAGTAGTGCTGAATTGTCTTTATCTTCATCCCTCTGCCCCTCTTACAGGCCAATCCAGAACCAAACACGTGTCTGGGTGTATTTGGTCTGAGTCTGTACACCACAGAGCGAGACCTGAGGGAGGTCTTCTCACGTTACGGAGCTTTGGCTGGCGTCAACGTTGTGTACGATCAGCGCACGGGGCGCTCTCGCGGTTTTGCCTTTGTTTACTATGAGCGCATCGATGATGCAAAAGAGGTATGTCCTGGGCAGAAACGGCCTGTGTGTTGTGTGGCGGGACTTGATATATATAAAATATTTCTCGATCAACCTTCTCTTAAATAATTGTTTTTCGTGGAGCGTAACCAAGTTTAACTGTATTTGTATATTAAAATGATGTAAGCGACTTGAATATAAAAAATGTACTTTGATTTTGATCATGTCGATACATATTTTCTACAAAGAGGAAAAACAAAAGATAATTTACTTTATTGGATACACTGAAATTGCAGCTTTGCATAACTGTACATGAAACCATCAGAGATTCTAATTGGGTGTGAATTTATGGTGTGGCTCAGCATCTTTTTTCATCCAGTTTGGAATGTCAAATATAGTATCTGGATGGGGCACAGTGCTAAATGGTGTATTTCTCACTGTAGGCTATGGAGAGAGCAAATGGCATGGAGCTGGATGGGAGGCGCATCAGAGTGGACTATTCCATCACCAAACGTGCACACACCCCCACTCCCGGCATCTACATGGGTAGGCCGACACAGTGAGTAATTTGCAGGCTAATAAGCACTTCACCATGATGAATAAACATGGCTTGTATGGATGGTTTTATAACTCTTGAAATATGACTGTCACAGTAACGGAGGTGGGAGCAGCAGCAGTAGTGGTGGACGAAGAAGAGATTCATATTACGATCGTGGGTATGATAGATATGACCGTTACGACGAGTACGACTACAGATACAGGTGAGGTGAATCTTTACTGTGGTAAAACTAAGAATCTTCTGCATTAGTTCATGGATTCTGAACCGTTCCTCTGTTTTCCAGCAGGAGGCGCTCTCCATCACCTTATTACAGCCGATACAGGTCTCGCTCAAGATCTCGCTCCTACAGCCCACGTGAGTGTGGATTTAAATGCCTTCATCAACCTAAATTTTCCACCCATGCCCAAATACATGTCTGCTTGATAGGCAACAGTTTGTAGAGAACATTACTCATGAACTCGTGAAAGAAGTTCCATTATTCACCAGTAACAAGCAGAATCACGTGTACCATGTGATGGATGTTTTATTATAGACTTGTGCTAAGGAATATCAACTTCTTTTTGTGTTTTGCAGGACGATACTGAGAAGATCTTGAGTACTTACTTTTTGCCTGTTTGCATTCAGTGATACATTTATAAAGACATGAAGTACATGTAAAATCCACCCTGAAAGAGAACCTGTGTGCGGGAGCAGCTCTGATTTGACAAGATTGGTTTGTTTAATAGATGTCTTAATTGGTCTTTCTAGTATGTAAGTTTAAGGTTTGTGGACATCATCATCATGACGTTTTGTTATGTGCAAACATTTTTGGAAGTGTGTTTGTATGGTCTGATATGACTGTGCATTTATCCGTTTTCTTCATATAGTGGGAAAATTTTAGAGGGGTCTTATGTTGAGAGTGTGTGTGTGAGTAGCTTTAAGTGACTAAGATTGTCTGTTTGTCTGTGAAATGCTTTATTTTCAAGAATAAGTGGTGTTTAATTTTTCTCAAGGAATAAAGACTTGAAAATACAATGCTTCTTTCTGTCTTGACACTGCTTTGACATACTATTTACTCTTTTAAAAGAATATAAGCATGTTTTTTAAGTAGTGACAAAGTGTACAGAAAAAACGTGGACTACTGTAAACTGAAAAAGATCTAAACTGTCTTTCGCTGCTGTCCTTCTGAAACCACGTATTTCCATATTTTATTTGCCATTAATCACCCTTTGTCAATGGGTTTTCTTAGCTTTGACTGCTGTAAAAAAGTGAATTTGGACAAAGGTATACAAGTGTATACGGTTTCTAGTGTAAGTACTGATTTCTTATGAACAAATGTAAGTTAAATAAATTCCCCATCAAGTGTCTTAAAATTTTGACTTAAGTAAAATGGAAAAGTTAAGCTTGAATTTGATTAAAATAAGATATAAAGTAATTTAAAAACTGACTGTGATATGGTCTCAAAAAAATGAGGATAACAGCATTTTCAGTAAAATCTTTATTTGCACTTGTGAAATATTGATTAAACCCTCTTACTAATACTGCTAATATCTGCACAATATGATGGTGGTGGTAACATTTGGTCATAAACATGTAATGTGTTTTTGAAATGAATGTTTTGCTGCTACAAATGAAAAGTGGTTTATATATTTAGCTAAAATAAATTCTCTTCATTCTATTTAGACATGGTAAGAACACAAGTCAATAACTGAAGCAAGTTGAAACATTAAATTGAGGAGAGTACGAAATTGTTGCTTTCCCCAAAACAATATAATGCAGTGTTAACATAAGCAGAATACACCCCGATGTCACGGTTTTTAGTTTGAATTTCATGGTTGACATGAAGTCAAAGAAAAACTTTAATATAATATCTTATTTGAGTATGTGGAAATCCTTGTGCATCATTCCAGCCCTTATGTTACAGCAAATTTGTCACTTACTTTACAACACCTTAACAATCAAAAAGACATTATATAATGCTTAACAGATCATTAGTTATTATTAGTATGGTCCTGATACCGATTAATATAAATTCAAACAGAACTGAAAGTTACATTCAAGTAGATATTTTTGCTTTATTTTATAAATTTTAGTTACATTCCATTATGGTGTATCTAAAGCAGTAGCATTAACACAACAGACTGACAGTGCAATCGTCTTTCAAGTATTTATTATTGTATTTAAATGAAACTATTGCACAACAGCAATAGATACAAACATTCCAAATCACTTACAGTTGAATACTCCACACATTCTTTAGAAAATTAATGTACAGATCCCATATTAAACATATTCATGGTTGAAGGATCTACTGCTTCATTTAATTGTGTGTATAAATAATGTTACCAACCATCGAATTTAATGCTAGACACCAGGATCTGACAAAAAATGAAGCTTTATCATATGTTTAAAAACTGCACAGGCACAAGTATGCATGCAAGCAAGCATGGCAGAGCAGGACTATTGAGCACTAGTCTCTACTGGACTGTCAGCCATATTGTTTTCACCTATCCAGGCATTTCAGATCAGCAGGGCAGAAGGAAAGAACTGAGACATTACCATTGTTTAGATTCCACTTGGTGGGGTCAGGAAGTGACATGGGGCCAACGTTCAACTGCTGTATTCAACTTTTTAACATAGTTTTCTAACAGAGGTGCAACCTCTTGAAAGCAGTTTGAGGTTTCGTAAGTCTTATAATACGCACCAATCTATATACATTTTCTGTTTTAAAACTACGCCTTTGTCACAGTAAGCACAACAGATATCATGCTGTATATATAAAATAAACTTTTACAGCCTAACAACCCATGACTATTTATGTCTTTAAAAATGTATTTTTCTTTGTGACGTTGTGCCTTAAGTTAAAAAATCTTAGAATTAAAATGATTGTATTAAAATTGCACACAATTCTGTAGTTTTATAATAAATGAAACCATAAAATCATACTAACTTTTGACTGCTATCAAAACACATTTTAATATGTCAAATATTACATATTACAATGTAAAGGTAAAAACAGACCAGTTCTTAAGTATGAAAGGAAAATCATTGTATTTATATTTTCTTGAGGGACACTAAATATCACAAATAAATACTTTATCATAAAAACTATGCAGGCCCTTAACATAACCTGGTTACAGAATACGTTCAATTCGTCAGATGAAGCTGAAAACAGCCACACTATGTTGCATTTGTGTTCAATATTTTAACATGCTTCTATTTCAATATTGTGTCCAAACAACCTAAATCTATACATTCAGTCAGTATTTACATGAACTAAATACTTTCTCATTTTAAAAATGGTCTATTTTAATGTTCTAGAAAATATATAATCCCAGTCTTGTACATTTAGGCTACTATAAATCCTCTGAAAATACAGAAATGCTTGTATTAGGCTACTAAAAGAATCATCCATGTCCGTTATGGTGGCCCCGCCCATCAAGACACAAATTTGAACAGTATGTGTTTCTGAATAAATTGGAATGTTACAAACCTGTTTATTTATAACAACTGAATGAAACATTTTTAACATTCAGAATATTTAAGTAAATATGCTTTGTTTGTAAAACAAAACCTATAACCAGTAGCATAGCTTGTTGTAAACTATAAAAGCATTTTTTTTATTTAGAAGAGGGTGGGACAATAAGTTCATGGCGTTACTTCATACTTTATAAACTTTCTTTTTTTGCCACTTTAAGCTTTAGAAAGCAAAATGTAGGTACACTTCAGACGTACAGGCAGTACTTAAGGAGCCGTCCATATACTGTATCTAAACATTTATATTTTCTTTAATCCCTTAGGGTTTTTTTACAATTACGTTTGCAGTGATTGAGATTTTAAACCCATGCAGTCAAAGGTCAGAGTTTCGTTCCTAAGAGCTCTGACAAGGCACTTGTGTTTTGTAAAGAAATACCACGACAATACATTTATGATGATTTCTTACATTCCATTATGGTGTATCTAAAGCAGTAGCATTAACACAACAGACTGACAGTGCAATCGTCTTTCAAGTATTTATTATTGTATTTAAATGAAACTATTGAACAACAGCAATAAATAAACATTCCAAATCACTTACAGTTGAATACTCCACACTTTCTTTAGAAAATTAATGTACGTAGATCCCTAAAGAACACTTGTAGGAAATTGTAACACTTCTTAAAGCAACTATATAGCCTACACGATGAATTGTTTGACATAAACACAGGAATCAGTGTAGCAAAAAAATGGAAGGAGTGAATGTGTACCGCCATTTTCTGTTGAAATGTACGGTGATTCGTACAGCCAAGCAAAAAAAAAGACTAGGCTAAACGGTCTAAAATACGTATATATCTCTTTTAAACAACAAAAGCACGAGGACACTGAAATTCAGTTTTTCATTCGTTTTAATACTTTTTGGACAACAACATTGACATGAAACAACGCTTCTTAGTGTCGTAAAACCTCTATAAAAAGTTTCTGAAATCGATTACTGTAGAGTGTTCCATACATTTGTTCAACGAAACATGGACAGCAAGCACGCAAAAAAGCCCCTGATTTTTTTAATAGCATTAAATGCTTTCTAGCTTACATAATGCTTAAATCCACTGTTTTTCAAAGAAAGCGTCCTGGTCTCTATAACCATTTGTCTCTATATAATCTATAGGCTACGATCCACTGTTATTTATATATGGTTAGCTCTCATTCTGCGTAAAACGCCAATTTGTTCGGTTTTATTTTTTAAAGAAAAGCTTCTGGACATATGAAACCTGTAGGTATAGGCTAGCACCCTTAATCCTCGTTTAACATCAAACCTGTTTTCTATAGAAAACATCTACACTGTCTGGGGGGAGCGAGCGGAAGTCCTTTTCAATGATTTGAGGCAAATGAACAACATGTACATAAAAAGTTTGGGGATAACGTCTGGTCTAAAATTACACCCCATAAAAGTTTAGTATAGGAAATAGAGGGTGCAAAAAGGGGGGGCAACGGTATGAAATGAGCTTCTGACCTGAACAGCGAATGAGAGAAGGCGAATGCCCCACATTGCAAGACAAAGGGATATAGGGTATCTAAAGCCATTTCATCAAATACGTCTTTCCAACCCACGAAACAGGCATGGCGAGTAAAGCAAATACTGAAAGACAAGTTTTAATATCAACATTTTCTATATGCAATAGATTCATGCGAACTGCCTACAAATACCTCGTGAAACGAAGTCCTCTTCCATTTTCCCTTTTTTATGCATATGCTACCATTTAAAATGACAACGAAATTCATGTCGGAATAGATGTTGTTGTCCGATCTCTAATTTTGAGGCTAAATCAAGTCATTCTACCTCATAGTAGACGTTGCATTTGTACCGAAGAGCAGTGGATGAAAACCAATGAATGAACAGTCAGTTCGGTGGGCAGCTAGAGTAGTAAAGAAAAAAGGAGCTGCGCTGTGATTGGTCTCCCCACTTCCACCAATAGGAGCGCGTCATGTGCATGCCATTCTACAGTAGTATTTCAGTTTGTGAGAGCCATACAACTGACATCCAGGCCCATGCTGTTTAACTTTTCCAATAAAGCAAATAGATTACTTGAGACAATAACGTCAGTTGTTATTGCTGCTTATATTATTAAATGCAATTTTGTGTAAAACCAACAGTGTTTTGGCGGATTGATTGCCATTAGTATTTCCACAGAAACAATATCACGGTACATTCCATAGTGAGATCATTTGTAAATCTGTGATTTTGCTACAAATAAAAAACTATGGTCACTATAGTTAAACTATATAGTTTTCGTAAGGTTGGACCAGTAGGCTGTAAACAACACAATATTATTAACTGTGAGAATGTAACCAAGATTGTAAGGATCGTTCAATACAAAGTATTAAACAACTCGTCTCACAGTTGTAGAAAAGAATACGATGCATGACTTTAATTTGGTGTGTTTTAAATAGCACACCAAATATTGTCAATGATGGAAGCAATGTTGATTATTAAGAAATCAAACCTACTTGTCCCAGGGTTGGTTAAAAAAAACTGGGCTGAAAATGAGAAACTTCGTTTCATTTCACTATGTACAAGCTGCTCAAAACGGCTATAAAGCTTCTTCGGCTCTGCATTAAATAAAGGTGGTGTGATACGAAAAGACTTTGATTAGAAGCTACATTTATTGCACTGTCAAATGTATCCCCCCAACAGCTAATAATTCATTAACAACATAAATATGGATTTTTATTTCTTAAACTCATCCGCATTTGAAAAGAAATTTCTTGTAAAAGACTTACAACACGACCTATGTGTGTGACGAAGAGAGAGAGAGGGAAAGAAGCGCTGAAGGGCGTGGGCCCAAAGTAAATGTATCCGCAGTACTTGGACGGTGGACCGAATTGCAGGCCGCACATCCAGATAAACAATATTTATAACGTCCACTCTTTTTCAGGAAACAATTTTCCAGGAAACAATTAAATGTGGCGAGTTATCAGGTACTGCGTCAGGGATATATTGCTTGAACAAACGTACAGGCCTTTGCTCTACTCCCCACTGTGCCAGAAGCAGGCCCGCCTCACCACTCGCCATTACGACTTTTCTGCTCCGCATGGCCCTCCCCTTTCTTTAGGCACCGGAAGTGTATAATTCGCTTTGTTTAGTCTGGCTAAGGCACGTTACACTAGATGATCCACATATGTCAAAACTTAAAGGATGTATCCTCGCTCTATGACTATGAAGAATATGCGTTGACATGCGCAAATGTGCCACACGCGTAATTTATTTGATTTTTACGCATATCTACTTGTGTGGGAGCAGTCTTTACAACAGAGCCATTGCAGAAGAGGCGTGATTTTAACCATATTTGTGAACTGCACGTTGCTGGTGTTTAACATAAATATACTGCATTTGTGTTAAGTAGAGAATGTGTTTCAAATTAAGTCCAATGAAACAGATGCTGTATGAATGGCACACCCTCCCCCTCATCCCCTATATGGCAACTACCATAAACGCACATACGTAAAGCCCCTGCGCTGGGTTCGAGCGGGCGGGCATGCGTGCAACGCCTTCTTACAACTTTACCAACAACCAATAAGAGAGCAGAACGGCATTTGTGGAGGAAAAAGTCCACAGAACGGAACATCATTGAACGGGTAGATCTAGCTTTTTTCACGGGATCCTTGCATATGCACGTAGAGAGGTTTTACCCCGTCCCTATCTCTCTTATTCTCTCTCTCTCCATCTGTCCCCACCCCAGTCGTCCTTGTGCCATGTTCCCCCAATCCGACACTTAATTGAGCAACCGGGACACCTCACGTGCAGGACTGATTTGTAGTTTGAACACGTGGCTCATTCAAAAAGGCAGAAGAACCTAGATGTTTTTTTTTGTTCCCCGTTCTCTCTGTTATTAAGAGGCGGTGCTTACATAAACGTGTGTGACAGTTTAGTCGCATTGTCAAAGAAAAATAACTTTTCTCTATTTTCTTCCAAGCCCTCGCCCAAAGGAGGTGACGGAATAAATAATCGAGATCGCGTAAAGCGGGAGGAAACGCAAGTGCGCGCAACCACGGCGGCGATCTCGTCCATCAAATATCTCAATTGGGGTGATTGGGAGAACACTCCCAGACCCTCAGCTGAGCGACAGTGCGGCTCTCTCTCCGAACACTGCCCATCCGAGCGACGCGATAAAGGGCAGCCCCTCTACAACACGGTCGCTCTTTTCCATTTACAACAAAATGAATAAGCTCTACATTGGGAACGTGAGCGAGCAGGCGAGCGCGCTGGACTTGGAAAGTATCTTTGAGCAGTGGAAGATACCGTTCAGTGCACCCTTTCTCGTAAAAAGTGGCTACGCGTTTGTGGATTGCCCCGACGAAAAGGTAGCGATGAGGGCCATTGACACTCTTTCAGGTGAGAATGAATTTTGTGTAGGCTACGCTATATAAATGAACTGCGATGCGCAAGCAATGGACACACGTTTAACAATTAAAAGCCTGTGCAAAAGAGCGATGTGTGCATTTAATGAGCAAGTAAAGGCTGTGTGAACAATTCACTTTCGGTTTTTTTAAACCACGGGCTTTCCTTGCTGAGGACGCAAAGTCTCGTTTTACTACCAAAATAACTGAACTGTCCATCAAAGTTATAGCGTTGCTTGTCTAGGAAGGGCGAAATGTGAAATAATGTTTAACTCATAGATGTTAATTGGACGAGTGGTTGCACACACTGTTCATTTGAATTAAAAAAATGTCTTGATGTTTGGGTGGCTTTTAAACGTGTCTCGCGGCTTTTTTAACACTTTCTGGAAGTAGAAGCGAAAGTTAAGTGTTACACGTAATTTATCGCTTTGCGAACTTTGCCATTGTTAAATTGTATTACTTTGTTGTTGCAATTACGAGGTTTGTAACACCAGGTGGTTGGCTTGCATTGGTGGCTTGTAGGCCTTCGACTAGTCGCCTTGTCTCAACAATAGTGGTTCATTTGTATTTGGGATGAGTGTAAACAGTGTCGATTTGCAACATTTGCTTTAACATCATATACGTCTGTTTTAATTTTTGAGATTTTAAGTAAATGTCTCGCTGCTCGTGGCTCAGGCCTCCACGCAAGCGTGGGGGCAAATTTGTCTTCCATGTTTAACCTCTGGGAATTCCCCCCTAAATTAACACTGATTTTGCTTTTGATCGTCGTTAATATTTTCTTAAATGTGTACATGCGTGTGTATGTTTTGTTTACGGCGCATATTTTTTTGTTCTAGTTTGCAGTGCACTTTCGCGCATTGTAAACAATTTGAAAAATAATTGGACATTTTGCTTGTAGTGTAATTTTATTAAAATACAATTAATATTTTTCAGGGAAAGTAGAACTCCACGGAAAAGTCTTAGAAGTGGAGCACTCTGTCCCTAAACGACAAAGGTAAGAATTCTTGCAAATTTCGCTTTTTTTAACACACCGGCCACATTTTGTTTTTAATTAAATTAAATATCCATATATTTTGACCCAGTAGCCTAGATTTTAAAATGGGCTTGTTTTTTCTCTTTCACTGACTTATTTATTGTTGATGTGCTTCAACAATCTGCTCAAATTTGCAAGCGAAAGGCAAGATCAGGGTGGTGAAGGGTCTGGTTGTAAATTCGGAGCGTAAATTAGCATGAACGTTTTTGTATCAAAGAGGTGTGCAAGATAGGCTGATGGATCCTCCATCTCAGCGTGCGGAATCTCGGTTTTTGTCAAATCCAAGGTCCCTGCTTCAGAGTTCACATGGTACTGGGCCTTCAAGGCCTCTATAAAACAGGAAACGAAGCAGAGGTGTGCAAAGTCAAAACGCAAACGTTGTAAATGTGTCCGCACGTTGCACATGAATGTGCATCTATGGAGCCATGCTTGCAGTGGCGTCCATTTAAGAAGAAACTACTATTCAGTCATGCCTCTCAGTGCTTCCGCCCCCTCTTTCCCTTCCTCGCGCTGCTCATGCACGAGATGGACTCCTCAGCACGCGTGGATTGGAAGGGTCGAGGTCTTGTCACGAAAACTGGTTTGCGGGTTCACAGGAACCTAAAAGACTAGACGTGGTCAAAGCCACAAAGCACAGTTCATTTGACCAAACGTGTTACTATTTTATGGTAAAATTGTAACAGTTGCGTTGAGGTGGCGGCTACAGTTTTAATGAATTTTCAATTTATTTTCGAAGAACAGCCGTCCGTCTTTATAGTGCATTAATTATTTGACGTCTTTTGGTTATTTTCTACTAACCAGCGGCAGAATGTAAGAATAAATAGTTCCGTTTATAATTAATGCAGTAGATTAAATCTGTTTTACCTTTTCTCGTTTAATTCTCAAACAAAGGACTCCACACTTTATTTTTTTTCTATTATCCTACATTAGGCCTATAATTTATTATATTTCGTAATGGTTAAATGTTGGTGGTTGCTCTTGCGGAGTCTTTATTTATGTGATTCTTAATGAGACAGTGGGTGACATTTTATTCACGTTGACATTTAAAATGAGTTTTTAAAGAGTTTTGTACAGTTTGGTGCAAAGCAAATGATAAATTGACTGTCAAATAGACCGTAAAATTAAAATGTTTAAAATTTAAAATGTTGCCCCGTTACTCAATTTTCTGTGTGTGCTGTACATGTGCTAGTCATGCAGATAGGAAGAGGTCAGAGGTTGTGTATGTAAAGTTGGTTTAAACTGAGCCAATGAGAGCTAAGTCCGGTGAAATGCATGCTGGGAGCGATCTTGCATTCTATCATACGAGCCTCAGCTTAGGCCCTGCCCAACTTAACACGCACACACAGATCCATAGAAGTTGGCTAAAATGTGTCCCTTTAGCTTCGTTGAGTGTGGACTATGTGAATGTTCCAGTATTAGTGTGCATGCTATGGAATAGTTTCCTTTAGTGTGGTCAAAGTAGCAGGGTGTGTGCAAAGTTGTATTTACACCAGATTTATAATTACACGTGAATATTGTGAGTTCTTTTTGTTAACCTTCACGTTAACATAATAAGTCTTTCTCTTTTAATGCTTACTTGTAATTTCTGTAACGTAGCTTCTTGAAAGCTTCCATGCATAAACATGACGGTTGTCTTTAACCAGTGTTGTGTGAGTGTGTGTGTGTGTGTGTGTGTGTGTGTGTGTGTGTGTGTGTGTACACAAAGTGTACGAGGAGTGTGTGTCGAACCTATTGGCCATTGGAAGTTTGGTTCCAGAAGCCGTTTTTCTTCCATTTCCACCTTTCCCTCGATCACTAGCATTGGCGTATTCGCTCTGAGCTTGCATTGTATGTATGTGTGCATACAGACGTGTGGAAGAGGGGCCCCAACTGGAAAAGCGTGTGTGGGAAAGGGACTTCGGCTAGAGCAGATACTCTGTAAAATAATTTAAAGCTTTCAAACCAAAATATTTTTTAAACCAATGTATGTTGACTACTTCAGTGAAATTATCGTTGTCTTGAAATAAGCTGTGGAAAAATTATTTGACGTGCAAGGTACTGGGGAAACATTGTATATAGGTAGTTTACGTTGTCTTACTATAATTTGACTCTGTTATTGATTTTTAATGTTCCATGTATGGGGTACACAACTAGTGGTATTCAAAAGCAGTGCATTTGCTGAGAAGATTTGCAAAATCTACAAATTAGAACAACCTATAAAATTAAGTTGTGCTTTCACGTTGGCTCTGGACGAAATGTGGTTCTTGTCATTTTACACCAAAATATAAAAATGTATGAATATTAATACAGGATATTAAAATAGCAGGTTATAGTGATTTATCTAGGGCCATGTGACTCATTTAATGTCTCGCTGTGTGTTCTGGTGCTTCCAGGAATGTTTGAGGGGGGAGCTTGAAATTCTAAACTCTTTGATATATGTTCATACATGCATAAATGCAGAGAAAGTAATGTTGCATGTCTGTAGCATTTTTGTGTTTTAAGTAAATGAAGATGCCCTGAACTTCTGTTACATCACAACCGAACCCCCCACCCCTTCTCCCTTTCTCTTCTGTAGGCTAGCTTGTTACCATAGTGACCAGACCCCACCCCCTGGGGCAGAGAGAGTTTCTGTTACCCTGAAATGGGGCACCAGCACCCCACCCCCGTCCTAACCACACATACATGTACTCCCCCTTGCTCCTATAGCTTAATCTGCTGTAGGGGAACATTCCATATTGCATTTCTACTGGAATGCAGACCCGTGCTGGAAAAGCACACCATCGCTACCAAATTCCTCAAAAGAAACGGGAAGTTTTTGATTTGTGTAGCAAATCTGGGATGTAGTACAACTTGGCTTTTAGCAAAAGTTAAATGTAAAGATTTGTCTTTAATTATTTGCCATGTATAACTTAAATTTCAAGTGTTGTTTTTTTTTTTTTAGTTAAGTTCTCCTGCACACATGCACCTATATGCTCGGCCCTCATCCCTTGTGGGGATTTCCCACATTTTATTCATACAGATAAGTACTAATGTTTCCTTTAGCTTAAATTTTTCTATACTATTGGGTGTACATGTTTTTGTATTTAGATCAAACTGATGTAGTTCTCTTTGGTTATTTATATAATTCCACTAGCTTTTTGCCACAGTAGGTTTTTAGTGAAGAAAGGGCAGCTTCTCATGTTCTTTAATATCCCTCTCAGGCCATAATTTGAAAAGGGTCAATTACTTGTTTGTTTTTAAATAAACAATTTCAGGATTTTCTCTACGGGAACTCCTCGCTGTTTAAAATGAGCTTAAGCACTGAACTACCTGGGGTGTTTTGCCTGACTAGATATAGTTTACAGGATCAGATCTGGATTCCCGTGCCTTGAATTTTTGACACTGCCGACAAATGCTTACATGTGGCAAAGCATGCAGGGGAAAACATGTCCAGTGACTGTGAACATCACCAGAAATCACACAGAGATGTTGAATGCAAGTTCTTCATACAGTCTGAGACGGATGACTCTACGCTGCTCTTTTCATGCGGCCAAGTTTCCCCTTAAAGCACAGGCACAGTTTTCAACATTTAATTTCCAGACCTCACTGTATAGCATGTATTAAAGCTAAAATAAGGAGTGCATTCTCAGACGTGGCCATTTATTTATTTATTTATTTGAACGTGCATGTCTAGGCAAAACAACAGAATTGGATGTTTTTCTTCCTAATGATATTGAGAAAGAAAAGAAAATTTGGTGGTAGTATAAATGGAACCAACAAGGCTTTTTTATGTTCCCAATATAGATGTATACACATGCGTATTTCCTTCTTTACAGAGAGTAAGGTGCAGCCATTTGGTTAGACAGTTTTACTTCCTTTACGTCAGGAAATAGTTGCAACAAAATCTTGCTTAAAGGAGTTTGGGTTATTAAGATGGCAGTAGAGGGATGGTTTATTGACGTATGATTTCTTTTGGCACTTTACAATTTGTAGCGATGCACCGATACCAGTATCGGTATTGGGCCCGATACTAAGCTCACGTACTCATGCTTGAAAAAATGCACCGATACCTTGTGACATAACTGTGACATTTTGCTTTGAAAGTTTGTGACAAGCACATAAAATTATTAATTTTTGTGTTTAAGGTGGAGTTATGAAATTATGAAGGTATTCTATTTTTATTAGTCTCACTATGTTGTGAAAAGGTATAGGCATCGGTATCTGCGAGTTCCAGAAAAAAAATATATGTACTCGTGCTCGGTCTTTAAAAAATGGTATTGTGCATCCCTAAATGAACATTAAGACATTACATAATTATTTTGAAAAAAAAGACAAATCAAACATGAATTTACACTTCACGTATTGTTAATTACTAGTAGGATTTTTACTATAAATGCTTTTTTCTACTAAAAGTTTAAAATCCACATTATTTCAAGCCAGGATGATTTTTGTGTTTTTAGTGAGGTGTGTGCGCTGGCATGTAGATAGCCTTTAACAAGAGTGTAGTGCACTAAATAATCCAGGTCTATGAAAGATGCTGTAAAGCGCTTGTATGAAAAATTGTTGAGGCACACTAATGCTTGGAGCAAGTATGCACACGCAAATTCATTCACCACAATCAATGACACGTTGCGTCTTCAAAACCAGTCGCCTATGGGTCCCTTATTATTGTATGTGCATGTGTGATGAGGTGCGTTTGTGTGTCGGCCTGTTCAGGTAGAGGCGTGTTTGTGTTCCCATGTCCTCTGTACATTTTGTTCTTGTCAATGTTAGTATGTAAATATACAAGTATGCAGTGTGTGAACTTTGGAGCAGGCCGCTATATATGTTGCGTAATCACTGCACCAAATGTACACATTTGTGAAACGCTGACTTGTGAAGTGAGTGTCCTGCACTTGCTGGAATATTTGTGAATATTACAAATTATTTGGGGTTAGAATTTAGAAATGGTTTATTTATAGACTTCAAAATTGCAGATTGTAGTTTTTCCACATACTTTGAAGTTGCACTTTGGTCTTCATTTTAAAATCTTTAGTCTGTCTGTATTGTCTCTGGTTTTCTTTTGGCTAGAGAGTGATTCGCTACCACAGAATTTGACCTTTTTAGGTTCAAATAACTAGGTAGCTTGGTACCTGTTGTGAAGTAGAGATTAAATGACTTCTTCAGAGTAGGTGAGGTAATTTCTTACTGGTGCTTTGAAGAAAAATGCAACATCAGCGCTTTCATATACAAATACACGTTTTGTAAAGTAAGGTTAGGTTTGTTCAGTATCAAACTAATGAGTTTTGGAGTAAAAGTGCAATTCCTATTAATAGAAAATCTGAATTTTACAGTCTAAACTACACTCTTTCCTTATATAAAAGGCCTCCAAGTTGACCCTACGTTTATAGTTTCAATCTACAAGTCAGCATTTAAGAAAACCAGGCACCTGGCAAAATGCCAGACATCACGGACATCATGCTGTCTTGTCTAGTCAGTTTTATCTGTTTATTAGGAACGCAAAGATATCAATCGCGCATCTACAACCGAAGGTTAATTACAGCACAATTGGGAATGATCGTGCACACGCACATGCAGCAAACTAAAGTATTGCGATCCCACAATTCTTTTTAATTTTAATGTCTGATGTTCTTACGACAACCACCATGTTACAGACACAGAACATTAAGAGTTTGTAACTTTAGCTTTTGGACTGGAATTGTCACAATTTTCTATCTATATAAAGAAGAAAATATATTTATTTATTATTCCCTCCTGTGCAGTCATTTGCACGCGTATGGATTGATAAACGCCTCAGTATTTCAATGCATGTCCATGTGTAGATTAATAAGCCTGATGCATGATCATTTTGTATCGATGATCAATAGCTTGATTTCTAAACTCCATATTGGAACTGAGAGGCTGGAGTTGCCTTGTCAGACACATGGGTGGCATTAGAGGACTGGTTTGGGTTATGTACCTTGTCTGGGAATACAACAAATCCCAGTTTTGTGTTTGCTCCAGCTGATGAACTCCAGCATGCCATTTGGTAGTTCTAGTCTCATCACTAGTTTGCTTTGGTCTAATGGTTACTGATCATTTGCTAATATTACCCCTAAATTGTTCGCTAATCTGAAAATACACACATTTCATGGTCAGGTTGTCTCGGAGATATATTAATACATAAACACTGGTGGGGTTTCATTATGTGAATCTTATACAGATGGCATTATGTATCTGGAGGAAATCTAGGAAAAACTGGTGACTGCTCAAAAATGACTACATCTTTTGATTCTATAGCGGTGGCCTTGAACTATTCAATTTCTGAGTGTTTACAGAATTGAGAAGGCAAATTTGTGTACTTCGTGTACAGTGTTGTGGTCTTTCACATGCGCACGTAATTTTGGTGACCGTTCACAAGGCATGTAAGAAATAAATTCCAACAAACAGCATGGTAATAGTTGTTAATGTAAATTAAATGTATTAGGATAAAGATATTAAAAGAGCACATTCTTGTAATAGACGTTCTAAAGTGAAATGCCAACTAACTTGCACTGTTTCTTAAAATATCTGGACTGTTTTAATCTCAATATAACCTGTGGGATTAATAGATGGCCTTGTGTTATTTATAATGACATTTCTGTCTTTGCAGGAGCTGCAAGCTGCAGGTCAGAAATATTCCACCTCACATGCAGTGGGAAGTAAGTGCTTTTTCTTTTTTAAATACACTTGAGCAAGGTCTGCGCTGTTGAAGCAGTATTGTGATTTGTTGGCTCATCACCTCACCAGCATTGGTATTTGAACCACCAACCTCATGAGTGTTTACACTTGAATGAAATACAGAGACGGCAGCATGCAGGTTTTTTGTGTGTGACCTGAATTCTGAGATCTGAGCTTCATGAAGCCTCATCATGTGATCTAGAACAAAAAGCACTGATTTATGTTTTTAAAAAAAGATTGTATAATTCCATGGATACTAAAGTGCCATTCCCCCTGATCTATGTCTGTAACCTTTTCTCATGTTTGCAGAGTTTTTTTTGTAGAATTTTGTATTTGGACTTGTAAATTACAGTCTAGATCTCTAGTCTAGTCTTGATTAGATCATTACGTTCTAATAAAAATGCCATTTAAGCTTTACTAGCCCACCACCATTGCGTAAGATGTTGTTGAGCTTCCCTTATGAAATAAACGTATGTTCAGAAGTGCTCTCAGGTGTGGCACACTGCTCTCTCTCTCTCCTGCTCCACGTGTGAGCTAAAGTTCCCACCGCCCCTTTGATAAGTCGCCGGAAATGTTTGCTTGGCTTGTTCCTCTCTATCGCTTCATGCTCATTTGGTGATTCCGCAGTGCATGAATTAGACCCTTGCAGAAGTGTTTCAGATTCATTGTACTCTGGTGTAGTTTTACCTCTGCTGCTTTATTCATTCAAAAATAAAAAAAAATTTGTCAAGCCTACATGGCATTCGAAACCAATATGACTTTCCTCTGCGGGACACCAAGGGATTCCAATCCACAGGGTCCCTTCGGTGCTTACTGTTCCTCATAATCGCTATTGTCAATTATGGTGCTGTATAGCTGACTGCTCACGCAAGCAATTGATCTGCTTTATATCAGAGATAAACTCTGTAATATCGAGTTTAAAACTCTCTTGTATGATATTGAATTCCTCCAAGACCCTTGTGTTTGTAGGAATTTTATTATGATCAAAACATTTGATGGATGGAAGTGTGGAAATCTCTAGTTAAAGAGACCGAAAGCGTTACTTGAGCCATTAAGGAAAGCGTAAATTATATATTATAATTATTCTGCAATCAATGATATCGTCGCTGTGCTTCTGAAACCTTTTATGTCCAAGTGTAATGTTTTTCAGGAAATGGGAAAAACACTACTTTTTAAGTGATTAAATACTGTCGTCAAAGTTGATAAGCAATACTTTTTATTGGTTGGATATTTGCAAATGTTTCTGTTGTAATTTACTATTTATTTATTTTTTAAGGATAATGTCCAATAATATTATGAATTTGATATATTTTTTTGTCCACAGCGTATTTTATTTTGACTGTTGCCAATTATAGCATTTGTTTTTGGTAATTACTGTAAATTATCCTAATATAAGAAAACCAAGAGTTGCAAATGATGTCATCATCAACTGTTTCATTTAATACATGTTGGTCAAGTGGATATTTTCACATTTAAATTCAAGTTTCATTTTTTACCTATGGCACACCCAAAATAAACTACAAAAGAAACATTAAGTTGTTAGGCTTAATGAATACAGACATTTGTGGAGTAAAATAACGAATACTAGGGTCACTTGGTAAGTTCTGTAAATTTAGCCTTTAAAAATCATAAAGAATGCAATTTAATATTTGTAGATTTTTATACACTGACTGAAACGTCAATTCACTGAAGAATTTATGATCTGTCTGATGAATCATATGTGCACAGCTTTTTGTGGTGGTGACCGAATTTTTAACAGCGCTTTGATAGCATGCAAATATAAAAGTTGGTAAAGTGTTTTTTTGGGGGGCGAAAGTTTAAGCATTTCAATGTTTAAAACAACACACACTAAAACATTTACACTTAAAAGCACAAAAATCCGATAAAACGTAATTGTATTTAAAGATAAATGTCCAACAATAATGTGCAATCTCTTTTGCACTTAGAAATAAAGCACAGTTTCTTTTATTCCTCCTCAATATAATTCCACCGCCTCTGATGTCACGCTACGAAAATGCCAAGTATCTACTCGAGCAAGATTTATTTAACCCCTCCCCCTTTTTTATTGTATGCGTGTAACCTTGCATTTATTTTTAGTTCAAATGGATTTATATTTGTATTGCTGTTTTATTAGTGTGGGTGGGCACATGTTGAGGCTTTCACGTTTGCTTGAGATCTCGAAGTGTGTGTTATCTGTGATGCCGTAGCTTTGGGATTTTCTGTGTGACCAGGCTCGGGCAAGCTCAGCCAGAGCTCGATTTTAACCGGTGCCCCTTCTGGCTGCGGGCCTATTCAGTGTGGACGCACAGAATGTGTAGATCAACTCCACTCCTCCTTCCCCTCACTGCATGGTGTCCAAAAGCCAACCACACCCCTTCCTCTTTCACCCGATTGAATAAACCCTGGTCTCATTGGCCTGTTGACAAAGACTGACGGGTTGCGTAGCCAGTGGCAGCAGATGCCCAATGGCTGCTGGGAATTCCATAGTAATGCATGCGCCAACCAATAGGAAGACGTGGGGGAGAAAGGGAAGTGATGGCGGGTGGGGGGTGGTGAGCCTAAGTATGTGTGACGTATAGAGAGCTGGTGGATTTGAACATTGGTAAAAGGAAACCAAGAGGCGTTCAATGGCTGCATGGTTCCTTCAGTGAACGCGTGGTGGAAACTTGAAAAATTGAACGAAGTGTAAAATGGTGTCTTGATTTTTTTTCCTGTATTGTTTTTGGCTTTGTGTAATGTGAATAAAGTAAATGAACCAATACTAAGTTATGTTGGTTTTGCATAACTTTAGTTTGTAAATCCAGACCAGCAGGATGAAAACTGTCATCCAATTTTACGCTTCTGTTCGCCAACCTTGCCCTGATATGTTCAGTTTTATACCATTTTCATACCTTGAGATCTCAACACCTCTACCACAATTTTTATTCTTTCATCATTGCTCTTCCGCACAGTCCAAAATTTCCTTTGCTTGTTGTCACCAACAGGTTCTGGATGGGTTGTTAGCACAGTACGGCACAGTGGAAAGCTGTGAACAAGGTGGGTTGTGTACTTCACTTCAGTCTTTATTTTAAAAAAGGTAATTCTCTACCCCACCTTGCTTTTGCTCATTGTTATATTATCCTATCGCCAGTCAACACAGACACAGAGACAGCTGTTGTCAACGTGCGATATGCCGCCAAGGACCAAGCCAGAGAGTGAGTACCATCTGCCTCCGATTCGGCCCACTCGGCCACCCCCCAGCGTCTCTCTGTCCCATGTCTCTCAGGGAAATGAGAACTGTTAGTTCTGCATGCAATGCTATTGGGGTTTATTCAGCAATTATAATAACTCATTCAGTGCCACCTACTGTTTGATTAGAAGAACTGCAGAGCGGTCACAGGAGTTGAGGAAGCCCCTGGTAAGTGAATGGAAAGACTGGGATAAAAGAATCTTTGGCGATTGTTGCGCACAATAGGGAGTTCTTGTATGCATCCGCTAGTGGGTGTCAATGAAAGATTTGGTGGGCTCAAAGGGGTCCGGAATTCCGTCACATTTAAGCCTCGTGCTATTAAACCCCTATCAGTTTCGGTTTATTTTTTACATGAGCGTTGGGGAGAGTCTGTGTTCATGCCTCTTGCTTAGAATGGTGTCCAAGAAATTGGGTGTATTTGATAAGCTATTTTTATTTAAACAATAGATTTAGCCTTTTTCGTAGGACTTGTGCTTTGATTTTAAATATATTTTATCATTTGGTATCCCCTGCATTCAGATAATGTTATGACACATTAAAAACATCCATCTGCATGCAATGAGTTGCTCTTTGTGTTTTTACTCTTATAGGGATAGTTCACCCAAAAATGAAAATGATGTTATCATGCACCCTTTTGCAAAACACAAAAGATATTTTGAAGAAAGTTCAAAATTTCCCTTGACTTCTATTGTATGGACACAAAACCGATGCAAGTCAATGGGTGCTGGTTATTAAACATTCTTCAAATGATCTTCTTTTGTGTTCTGCAGAAGAAAAAGTCATACAGGTTAGAAATGACAAGAGTGTGAGTAAATGATGACAGAATTTTCATTTTGGGATGAACTGTCCCTTTAAGTTTAGTTTCAGAACTGCTCTTTCCATTTATTATGGCGTTTGTCCTTTTATTCATTAAAGTTTAACTTCAAAAAAGTTTATTTTATGTTATGTCTGTTTGATAGTCAATCTAAGTTTATATTTCCCCTCCCTCTTTTTCCAGAGCCTTGGACAAATTAAACGGCTTCCTAATGGAGAACTACGCACTAAAGGTTTCATATATCCCAGATGAGAACGCTGCAGCCGACCCTCCCGCCGTGGGCAACAGAAGAGGCTTCAACCCACGCGGGCCGCCTCGCCAAGGTTCCCCCAATCTGGGCGCGAGACCCAAACTGCAGTCAGACGTGCCTCTGCGCATGCTGGTGCCCACGCAGTTTGTGGGAGCTATTATTGGCAAAGAAGGTGCCACCATTCGCAATATAACAAAGCAAACTCACTCGAAGTAAGAATGCGCTGTACTGTACTTCCTCTGGTATCTTTTTCAAAAATGATAAAGTTTAAGAAACCCTATGGATAAAATGATGGTTGTCTTGCGTGAAGGGAAACTCCCTTTGTCTTGTGGGTGTTGGAAAGAACTGCGTTGATCTTATTGGTTGCGTATCCACGTATGCGCCCGCAGGATTGATATCCACCGGAAGGAGAACGCCGGAGCGGCAGAAAAGCCCATCACTGTTCACTCCACACCAGAGGGCTGTAGCTCGGCCTGTCGGAGCATCATGGAGATCATGCAGAAAGAGGCCATCGACACTAAAATGTGCGAGGACACGGAAGCACTGTACGTCAATCCACTCGTTGTTCTCCGTCCGTCATACTGTGCGCTGTTACGCAGACACTTGTGCTCACAGTTTGTTCTCCTTTACTCGCAGCACTGAAGAAATTCCCCTGAAGATCTTGGCTCATAATAACTTTGTGGGTCGTCTGATTGGGAAAGAAGGACGCAACTTGAAGAAAATCGAGCAGGATACTGACACAAAGATCACAATCTCACCGTAAGTACTATTTTAAAATGTACTACTTCTTTATGATGTGCCAGCTCTTCCTATATTGCTGTATATATGCTGTTTGAGTTGTTTGTTGTGCTGGTAACTTGATGCACCATGAGTCTCATTTTTAATAAATGTCTTAAGACGTCATCTTGATTCAAAATAGAGCAAGAAGTCAACCAAACAACATTGCTGTATGTGCAAGTGGCACTGCATGACCTTCTAGATGGATAGGTGACTTGCAAAACCGTTTATATTTTCTTGTTGGGCCTGAGAAAATGGATTATATAGCTAATGAAACCTCTTCGTGTGTTGTAGATTTGTACAGATAGTTTAAAAGATAGTTTGGCATTCAAGCGAATTCAACATTCCTCAAGTTGAAATCGTAAAATACATTTCTTCCATCGTTCATTTGCTAGGGATTTCTAAACCTTGATATATTTGACCCACAGGCTGAAAGTTTGTCTGCCGTTCAATTAAATGTAACATTGGATAACATCCATCTTTCCCATTTTATTCCCACTCTTTACCTGTCACTCCATTCTCAGCCTGCAGGATCTGACCCTGTATAACCCAGAGCGAACCATTACTGTTAAGGGCACATTAGAGGCTTGTGCAAAAGCAGAAGAGGAAATCATGAAGAAAATCCGCGAGTCGTACGAGAACGACGTTGCTGCCATGCATGTGAGTTTATTAGTCATGAAGCAGAACTTGTACTGAGGCTCTACATCGTATTGATACCCCAAAAATGTGAAATGTTCCTTCGAATGGAGAAACGGCCCAGGCAGCAATGTAACGCAGTTTATAACTCCTTTACTTTTACACACATGATAACATGAGACTATGGTGACATAATTGCTTGCATGTAATTTTCGTGATGTCATTTTCACACGTTACATTTTTTCTTTGAAAGTTGATTCTATGCATTCTATGTTCATTCAAAATCCCATTCCAATGTCACATGAACCGTTTAAGAGAAACTCTGTCCTCCTTTGTTCCTCCAGCTTCAGTCTAACTTGATTCCTGGGCTAAATCTGAATGCGTTGGGTCTTTTCCCTGGTGCGGCGAGCGGCGGGATGTCGTCACCTGTGTTTCCAGGACCTCCAGCTGCGGCTCAAGCTGGCTATCAATCATTTGGGGTAAAAAAATACATTTGATTGTCTGTTTAAAATATTAATGCTCATAATAATCCGCATTTATGGGTGTGACAAACTATTGGCTGTTTAAAAAAGGCACAAGCCCTTCAGTGAGGCCTTCCCTAAATTTTCAGCTTTACATATGAAGCTCATCAACACGGGAACAAGAATGCCAGCCTAAATTTCTGTTCAAAAGGACTGAACACGTATAACACACCATTCAAAAGATGTGAATAGGGAATATGTAGGTGTGTGTGTGGGAGAGAGAGAGCGAGAGAGAGAGAGAGAGAGAGAGAGCGAGAGAGAGAGCGAGAGAGAGAGTGAGCGAGAGTGTGTGTGTGTTAATGTGTATGTTTCTCCCGTAGTGCAGCGTGTTTGGGGGCGAGGTGCCATTTTGGGCCTCTACACTGTCCTCCAGCAGCAGCCCAGCCGTGTCTGTAAGTTTCTTTACCCACCATGCACTGCATGGCTTGGCTGCTTGCTAATGGATTTACTGAGGAGACGAATGTTAGCGTCCGGAGTAGTCGCAAGCCGGGTGGCTTGACTCTGCCCCGTCTTCACTAACAGAGTTGCTGAAATGCTGCGTTTAACACGTAATATGTGGACCTGAAGTCTTGTGTGGGGTGGGAGATGAATGTCGGTCCAGTGAGTAGGGAAGGGCATGAATAACATGGACTAACATTGTGAATTAGAATTAAAGGGACTGTTCACCCCAAAATGACATTCTGTCATTCTTTCTCAGCCTCGAGTCGTTCCAAATCTGTATACATTTCTTTGTTTTGATGAACACAGAGAAAGATATTTGGAAGAATGCTTCTGACCAAACAGTGCTTGGACCCCATTGACTTCCTTAGTAGGAAAAATGACAAGGGTAGTCAAAAGTGCCCCAGAACTGTTTGCTTTCTTACATTCTTCAAAATATCTTATTCGTGTTCAACAGAACAAAGAAATTTATAAAGCATTTTTCCTACTATGGTTGTCAACAGGGGCGGACTTACCATTAGGCAAAGGTAGGCAATCGCCTGGGGCCCCGAGCTACCAGGGGCCCCTAAAAGGAAGGGGTGGACTTAACCAATAAGCCATGTCAGCAGCCACGTAGAGCCCCAAGTAATCATCAAAATAGTCGGGATATCCCTGTTAACGTTTTAGGTTATTACATCTGTACGAAGGCACTCCCCCCATTATAGATTAGAGTGGACCATTCCATTAGCACCGTATATGCGCGAGACAAGTTCGACACCAGCTAGAGAAAGTTAACGCAGCGGCGGAATTAGTAGAACTGCCCACAGCGAGAGTGTCATTGTGTGGTACATTAGCTGCTAAACGAAGTAAAAGTTGCAGGGAAATAAAACAACAAAGAACGCAGCTACACCAGCGGAGAGGAAAAAAGACGATTTACAAAAGATTGTTGCCAAAGTCTCTGCTTTTTCCCCACACAAACTCCACCGCTGCTCCTACAGCAGCAGCGCCTCTCTCTCCCGCCAGACACAGCACTCTCCCAGCCACGAGCAATGATAATGTGCCGGTGAGTATTTCTCCATGAACACCGACAACAGTTATAATGACTGATGACCAAAACATCTGTCAAACAAAGAGGAAGAGGGCCAGTTCAAAGGTAGAAAGGTTGTTTGACTCCGCTGCGCAGACCAATGGGCACATAAAGACATAATATAATAACGTCAGTACAGTGCTAACGATTCATACTGTACACACTAGTACAGAAATTTGGTCACATTTAAATGCAGGTCGTAAACCAGAAAAAACACGGAGAGAGGGCACACTTTGTATATAGTAATCCCAGATCAGGGTTTTTCCTGCATAAAGAAATTGAAGGTGGCCGCTTCAATCAAATTTCGTGCCGCCTAAGGCTCGATTCACATTTCGCGTCTAAAACCGTGCGCAAAACGTGAGAGGCACTGCTATCTCCTTTTTACAAAGCGCTCCGGCAGTTGCGCACGCAGAGCGTCTGCCGTTGCTAAGCAACCATGGGCCACGATAGCCATTGAGACGAGGAGGTATAAACAAAGGATATATGGATTATATGCACTGAAAATACCTTGCAATAACTCTACTACTAGATTTAGTTATGCTGTGATCATCTGTGTCTCCATTTTCATTGAGCTTGTCTATATTGGTTGGTTGTTGTCACATGACCTGCGGTGCGCTTGTGCCTTTCTGAAAAGTTGAGATTTTTTCATCTCGATGCGGCGCCGACGTGCCTGAAAAAAAAGCGTGTCGCCCCCTATGCGCGTCTACATTCAAAATAACGAATATGTGTGCGGAAAAGACGCAAAATGTGAATCCGGCCTTAGACTCTCGTCAAAAATATGTAGAGTGTCTTGACAAAAAACACTGCGTGCATTATTAAACAGATTGTCATTTGTAACTGCAATTACGAAACAATGGAGGCGCTGTTTCGTTACCAGCAGTGAGATGCTGAAGAGTTCAGTAAAAGAGCTATATTAGGAGCCGTATTAGCTGTGTTTCACGGCTATTCAGGAGTTTTACGTTCAATTTACATTTTCTTGAATTTCTTAAAGATTTCCTAAATTAACTTGTTGTACATCATTATAATGTTTTTAGCTGTGAAGTTGGCTCGTTGAATCAGCGTTATTCTGTACACAGTGAGTTCGCCAGTATTGAACGCACATTGCGATCAGAACGACTCGCAAACAAATGACTCCTTTGAACCAATTCGTTTACACAGAATGTAAGAGATCAGTGAATCGTTCAAAGCTCAGTGAACTACAAGAGAACGTAGGGTGTGAATGAGCTTTGCTCATTTAGTTAGACTGGTTACTTATGGGCGAAAAAGTCTTATAAAAAAGGCTTATATTAAAATTTTCAACTTTTCTGTTTGATTGAATAAATTTAATGCTTTATATAACTTATTAGTTTTCATTTCATCAAATTTTTTTAGAACTTTAATATAAGTGTTTTGTTAAGACACTAATCCCATGTTTTTCATTTGGGAATTCATTATTATATATTTTTTAATTAGTCAGTATCTGTTTCCCCTGTCACTTTGACTGGGGGTGAAAAGTTGTGTGCTTTGAGGAGGAAGAAAAATAAGGGTTGCAGTAAAGTAAAATGGTGCATAGTTGGGGCCCCCATACATCGATTTGCCTAGGGCCCCCAAATCACTAAATCCGCCCCTGGTTGTCAAAGGTGACCAAGAACTGTTTGGTTACAAGCATTCCTCCAAATACCTTTCTCTGTGTTCATCAGAACAAAGGCAACTATACAGATTTGGAACAACTTGACGGTGAGTAAATGATGACAGAATTTTCATTTTTGGGTGAACTGTTTCTTTAAATGTATAGGGGGTGTGTGTGTTTGCTTATTTTCACCTCTTGCCCAATATGCTAAGAGACACATCTTGAATAAGACTTGATTTTGATGTTTCTGAATTGTAGGGCTGTGTATTGGCAAGTGACGAAATACAAGTGTATTTCGATACGATACACATTTGCGATATATTGCAATACTTTAAATAGAAAATGTAAAAAGTAGAGCTAGAAATACAACATGCTGTGGACCACCGGGGGTTTTCTGTAAGGATAAGTGTAAAAACATCCCTTACCTCTGCAGAGTGGCCATGATGTGCGATGCATGGACCTTTAGATCAGAGGTTTGGGTTCTCAAACTGTGGATTGCGCCCCTCAAGTGGGTAGCACAGGGGAATAAGGTGGCTCACGCAAGTCACTTGGCTGTTGTGGTGCATTACAGTTAAAACAATGAACATGGGCAGTATAAAACCCCTGGTTCATCCGTGCTGTAAATGTGCTGGTGTCACATCCGTGAAAGCACAATAAATGTCAGTTACTTTTCTTAATAAACTTTCTGTCAAATGCACTGCAGTAGCCAAGTGACTTGTGTCATGACTTGCGAAGCGTACAAACAGCATTATTTTATATAACTCATTACTCCATGACTTATTTTGAGTTATCTCTGAGAGCTCCAAGCGTTCTTATTTTTCACCAGGCTTGCTTCCACTTACTTTTGGCCGTATGTATATGACATGATTAAAAAATGTATATCGATAGTAGAGGTATCACTATCGATACACTATTGGAAAAAAAAATATTGCGATAGTTACATGTATCGATGTTTTTGCACAGCTCTACTGAATTGTGGACACGACCGTCAAACTGCACATTTATATCATGCAATTCATTTTCTCAGTTCTTTAGCTATTCTTTTTACTTAAAATGATCATAATCTCTGACTTTGTAAACAGGCAGTGTTTCTAGATCGGCATTACTGATGTGTAAACGAGTGTAGTCATGTTTATATTTTGCTTCATATTTTGTCAATTTCATGGAGAAGTTTTGGAGTTGAGAAAGTTTTGAGCTTTTGATCTTATTTAAAAATGTCAAGAAATATTTTTTTTCTCACGATATAACCCCTCTAACATAAAACGATCGAGTGTGAATGGTTCGTGGTTAGCAGACAAGTCAAATCTCATTTTAGTCGTCAAGAGACTTCTCTTGAAGAAGGTTTATCTTCTATTGAATGTGTGTCAGCAGGGACAGGTGGAGTCGGAAACGGTGCATCTCTTTATTCCTGCTCTGGCAGTTGGTGCTATTATCGGCAAGCAAGGCCAGCACATCAAACAGCTCAGCCGCTTTGCTGGTGCGTCAATCAAAGTAAGTGTTGGGAAAAAGAGGCTCAAGTGGGTTCTTTTTTTGACCGCTCGCCATTAAAAGTTGAGTGAAGAATGTAGGTACATTCTTTTTCAAAATGTGATATTGCATTACAATACCATTAAATAATAAAAAAACACTTGGAATGTGACATATTGACCGAATATTATTAATTGAGGTAGAATTAAGTCTAAAAATCTGCTTTTCCTCTCTTGAAAGATTGCCCCAGCTGATGAAGCTGACGCCAAGCAAAGAATGGTCATTATTACTGGGCCACCAGAGGCACAGTTCAAGGTAAAACCTTGTCATAAGAATATAAAGGTAGACTTTTAAATATGTAACTAAATAATCCCTGAGTAAATGTCTTCCTCAGGCTCAGGGACGAATCTTTGGGAAGTTAAAAGAAGAGAATTTCTTCGGACCGAAAGAGGAGGTGAAGCTGGAGGCTCACATAAAAGTGCCATCGTTCGCTGCTGGCAGAGTCATTGGCAAAGGTGGCAAAACGGTAAACATGCGTCATGCTTTTCTGACATCCCGTTTCACTGATCAGGTCATCTCCTGCATGTCATGTTCATGTGTTTCTCTTAGGTTAATGAACTACAAAACTTGACCAGTGCGGAGGTGGTTGTCCCGCGGGATCAGACGCCTGATGAAAACGACCAAGTAGTGGTGAAAATCACAGGCCACTTCTATGCAAGCCAGGTGAGTATTTCACATTATAGAGCTGCGTTACGGGCTTTAAAATCAAAAAAGTGACTGAGTGATGTTGATTTGTTTTTTGTGTTTCTCAGCTGGCCCAGCGAAAGATCCAGGAGATTATCTCTCAGGTGAGGCGGCAGCAGCAGCCCAAGGCCTCGGCCACAGGTCCGCCAGTCGCCCGGAGGAAATAGAGCCACTGTTTTTTCGGAGACTAACTGGATATGGGACACGCCCATCTCAAGGGTCAGGGAATGTCCTTATAACCCTGCCAACTTTAACACCCATTCCTCCTCAAGATGTAGTGAGATTGTTACACCCGCACACCCTTTCCCCCCGAATCAAAACATGAGAAATTCATAGCAAAATTTGTCCCCCGGCCAATGGCTGCGCAGTCTTTAATTGACAGTTTTTCGTTATTTGAGTTCATTTGAAACAATTTTTGGTGTTCAAAATTTTGTTGGGAAGGAATGGGTGGAATGTGGTGGGGTTCGAGGTCTTTGGATTGAGATGGGTAAGGATTAATGTTTGAAGTATGGGATCCTGGTATCCAGAGTGGCTTTTTATAAATTCTGATGCATTTTATAGATTAATAGATTATATATATACATATATGAACTTATGAAAGAAGGTGGAACAACACTGCCACTTATAACTGAGGGAAGTGTTGATTGGTGTTGGCCAGGAAATAGTTAATATGCATTTTACTGATCTACCTCAGGCTAGAGTACCTCAGAAAAAAAGAAAATGATTTATGAAAAAAACGTTCTGTTCTTTTTTATTTTGCTTTGTGGTATTTTGTATACTTTATAAAGCTAATAGTTCTTGAACATTTTTATTTTTTTAAGAAAATGTAAATTTTTGTCTGTAGTTAACTAGCGGACCTTGAACTCCGCTTTCCGCGCACGCAAAAAATATAGTTTTACCGTATACATTAGCGCGCGATAGCTAAGAGCGGAGTTCAGGCTGCTTTGCTAGCTACGGATAAGAATGAAATGAAAAGCGCCTCAGTGTCGCTGAAGAGCCACCACCCTCTGAACACCGTCAAAGTAATGAGAATTTCAATGCCAATCGTACACACCGCATCAATGCAGTGTAGACAGACAGACACGCTAATAACCGTTGGCGGCAGCATACCTTTCTCTAGCATTTCATTACAATTCAGTTAGGGTTGGATGCAAGCAATAGAGGTCGGGGATGATCGACTTTCTTTGACACCCATAATCCTTAGCGCGACTAATTGTCTATCATAGTAAAAAATAACGGCCATCCCGATTGAGGTTAGTTTTTCTTTTCCCGTGCTCATCTTATTTTTTCCTCTCCAAATTTGTTCTTGGGCCGCGCTCCCACGCCGGCTTGCATAAAACTGGGCTTTACATGCAGAAGATTTTTCAGTGTTTAACGTTGGTCAATGCATGTCAGGGGTCGGGGGATTTACACTGTTTCGATGCTTTTGCGTTAATAGCTTTAGGTTACAATAGTCAAGGGCGCGTCTCTAGGCTAACAAGCAGTAACATAGATGGATGAGCGAACGGTTTCATTTATAGTTTTTCGTTTATCATTCAAAGTGTAAAAATACAAAAAAAATTATATTATAAAATGAACATTAGCAAGAAAAAACTAGTAAAAGAAACTGAAAAAAACAATATTCCTATGTTTTCACGCCGAATGTAAATATGATTTGATTGTGGTAAAATTGAGTGCATCCAAGCTTCCACACTAGTAAGACCGCTGTCTACCTCAGCTGAGGTAAAAGGTGGGTGGCAGCAATCCTGCAACCTCCCCTTTAAACCTCCAGCGCGCGCAGCAATACCTCAAGTCCCTCGCGAACGCTTCCACACTGGGTATGCGCGTTGCGCCTGGCGCTGACCGGAGGGGCACAAGTGATCATTTTGTTTTTCTTTCCACACTTCTCTTACACCGTTTTTGATCTACCTCTTATTAGAAAAAGTATTTAAATTAGAGGCATATTGCTATGTGTTAGAATCTATAGGGTCATGTTTCACCCGCCCCTTTCCTCACAGAAAAGTATCTTTAAAAAAAAATCATGTTTGCGTTAGACTTTGAAGATGAGTGAAAAAACGATTTCATTTTTTGCCTGCAATTTATTCTCTGCTAACTGATTTGATAAACCTCACATTATTGCTTTATCTTTCTGCTTCTTGGATTGGTGGTATGAGTTTGTTGTATTGGACTTTATTTCTTGCATTGGTATTGTCTTAAGGGTCAACGTATTTAATTTCCGATCTGATTAATGGCTAGAAAGAGTTTGTTGTCAAGGGCCTGCTTCATTTCTTATGAAAAAATGAACAATGAAGTCTTTGTTTTTACACTTCATGTCTTATGGATGCTACAGTTTGTTTGTTTTTTTCTTCTTTTTTTGACTGATCCAATTTCATTTCATGGCTGTGTAGTGTGGTGAGTCATGTTTCAGTGGGAATGTGATGTGGAATTCCGGGAAATGGAGTTGTTCCCAAAAAGTGGTTCGATTTCAGCATGATAAACAACATCCCCTCCGACCGTGCTTGTGCGCCCTCACACACCTCCACTTGTCAAATGCCTCCGATACAAAGATGATAATTAAAAGTCAAGTTGGCTCCCAGCAACCATTGTTTGTGGTTCCTTCTCGATGTCCATGTTTTGATTTAGCCTCTTTATACCCAACAATAGTTGTAGTTGTTATGGTTTAGAAGTTTATTAGAATATTAAATGTCCAGCATGTACATGAAAGGTAGCCTTTTCAAAGAGCTGATAAGTTTTTAAAGCAAAAGTGCCATTTAAATTAATTACTATTTAATAACTGTCTGAAAACCCATGCATATGTTTATTAGACCTGTCAGAAATAGATTTGTTTCACGTTACTTTCTTCCATTCTAGGTGAGTTCCTATTAAAAGATGAAGTTCCATTAAATGAAAGATCATGGCTGTTATCTGACACTTGCTTGAATTTTCTAGTAGTACTTTCTATTGTGTTTGCCACAAAATTACCCACTCGGTTAATATCAAATCAAATCCCACAGAGAATCACTCGTGAACAATGAAAACAGTTTGATGGTATAAAATAATGTTGTGCAAAATTGCTTCTGTTGCCTTGCAAACTGCATGACATCAATAGTGTTACTCATAAATGTTCATTTTTATAATGCAGTTGATTATACAAAGAATGCATATTTTTTTTGTCAGATAAGTTTTAGTAGTTAATAGTTTTTGATATTTAAGATCTTAAACCAAAGTCATATATCCTAGTCTTGCCATCAAATCTATAAAAACTGCATGCATTGAAACAAAATGCTAACTTCAAACCATTATTTTAACTAAACCAGTATAGCAGCTCAATCTAAAGTGGTTTGTCTGTCAACAAACGGCTTCTCTCTTCATTGGCTGGAAACAGAGCAGATCTCAGTTTACTTAAACTCCAGCTTTCGACACCAGAGTTTCTCTCTGCATCATCGAACATGGAGCGTCTCACCGGACGATACCTGTAAGAAAGGAAAGAAATAATAATTAAGAATAAGGTGTCTTGTTTTGCAATGTTTGTTTAAAGGTACTCACTTGTAGATCATAATAGCAATGAAGGCAAAGATGGAAATAAGCACAGCACTCGAAGATAAAACTACCTCAGCAATGTGGGAGGGTTTAGGAGTGCCTTCAAAGAGAGAAAGAGGTACAGGATTCAAGAAGACCATTCAGCATAAAAAGTTTAGAGATTATATAAAAACAATATTATAAATTATTAAAACCAATTTTATATACATTTGTTTATAATAAATATCTTTTCCAATATTATCCCTGTTGTTTGACACTTTAAAGTCCAGAGACAAGGCATACAGATTGATAAAGGACTTACTTTTGTCAAGGCGGTTGCCAACGGTTACTGAGGTGGTAGCAAGAGCCAAGCCGCCGGGAAGTCCCAGAGTGATGTTGACGCAATACGTGCCCGGCGTCTGAAAGATGCGTGTCAAACTAATCTTGCAGCCTTCACCCGAGGGGGACGCGTCCTCACACAGAATATTATTAAACTCCCTACAGGTGGAGTCAGCCAGCACTGTACAGGCCACTGAGGGAACGCTGAGGAAAGAAAGAATGATGTGTATAACATGTCTGAGTGTAATACAGACATGATCTGTAGGCGTACTGAATGTTTTTGACGTGCTGTTAAATTCCAGCGCTGCAGGGCTTCTGGGATTCACTGCGGACTAGAATCATTTTCTGTGATGCAGTGAGCAGTGTTGAAGTCTCGAGACTCGAACTCGGTCTCGAGACCCTATTTTAATGGTCTTGGTCTTGTCATGGACTTGTGTGCATTTTGACTCGGTCTCGACTCGTACTCGAACATGTTCGGAATTGGACTTATGCCCGAGTCCACTCGAGTCCCAGCATTGCAAAAATATTAAACACATGGAAAAGAAATCCCTTTATGGGCCAAAAATGAAAGTTGTTTCTATAGCTTTTCATGGCGTCTCCTGATTGTCTAATATTGATGTCCAGTCTGTACAAAGTAAAAACTGGTTGAAATTTTGAGTTTACACATGGAAATAAATTAAGTGAGACGCTTTGAAATAAACTGAGCTGAATGATTTGAGTGCAGTAAGATAGCAAGCAACCATTGAATCAAGGTTAAAAATGGATGATTTGTCAATGTTCATTGCATTGAATCAGTATCACTTTTGTACCTGCAAAAATCACCATTATTGTGATCTTTTTTTAGCTTTAGTTGAGCTCTTGGCTCTTCTATTTTAATGTTAAATTAGGTTTCCTTCAGCCATAACTGTGTTAAAATAAATTAGTTGTGGCAAAGAGATGACTATTTCTGAATGGTAATGCATGCATTTTGAAATTGTTTAGATCACTGTTAATAATTGGGTTTGGTTTATTAATGTGTCAGCTCTGTGGATCTGTAGTTTGATATACTGTGATTTTTTTAGGAATTAACATATTCACAATCTGTTAAACCACTTTAACACACAACTACATCAAGAAAATGCATATGAAACTCAACAATGGTGACAATAAACAAAAGAAAGCTTCATGCTGCAATGCATGCTGGGTGATCTGTTTATCTGAATTATTTTGACGATTGTCATCATTGTTGAGGGTTGTATGATGAGGGTTGATGTCAGTGAAATATGTTTGTTTATTTTCTCTCAATACTTGTGCATTGACTAGCCAGAGCACTCAGACCAGTCATCAATTGATCAATAATTTTTAAAACTAATACATTTTATTACAGCCTGACAATTTCCATGAGAACAACCCCAACTTTTGTAAAAGCATGTCACAGTGCACAAGTGTTTTATAACACTACTACATGACCTGAACGAATTAATTTAACAAAAGTCAAGGATCAAGAGCCCAACTAAAGCAAACACTGATCACAATAATGGTTATTATTGTGGGTACAAAACTCATTTCACAGAGTCTCATTTCATTTATTTCCATGTGAAAACTGAAAGTAGTCTGATAAACTCCAGATTTGAACCAGTTTTTACTTTGTACCAAGGTCCCCTGTACGTCAATATCAGACGTTCAGAAAATGTAATAATGGGCCAATAAAGGGACGTCTTTTTCAACATCGAAAGATGCAGAAAAGACGTGTTTTGGACATATCTTTGGTCAGGGGGAAGTCATAATTATAATAAAATTACCTTTACAACACTTACTATGTGGCCTTTTTTACCCTCAGCTAATAATATTTTTAAACTAATATCAGTCTAAGTAAATAAAACACAGTGTACATGCCATGGTATATTTAATGCACTGAGCACTATGAGCTCGGTGCCAGTTTTATTATTTCCACCAAACATTTAACATATTCTTGAAGATTTCTATAGGTCTCGTCTCAGATCTCTTGTCCTAGGACTCGGACTTGACTCGGACTCGACCCTCTCTGGACTCGGTCTTGACTCGAACTCGACCTACTCTGGACTCGGACTTGACTTGGACTCGAATGAGCTGGTCTCGACTACAACACTGGCAGTGAGATCTTTGGTGTCAGTAGAATTTATATATTTATTTGTCAGTTATATAAGGATACAACTTATCTAACTATATACGTATACAACTTGTATAGTATACAACAGTGAAATTCAATCTGGCAACTCTATAGATGGTGCAAAAAAAATATATATATAAGATGAAAGAAAAAAAAAATATATAATATATTATTATTAAATAAATTAATTGTTATTACTTTATATGTATATTATTTAAATGTAAGTAGTTGGAGGAAATAAGAAATAAAATATAATTAAATAAAATTATGAACGTTAACTAATGAACGTTAACCATGAAGTTTAGTTGGTGGTCTGTTTACATTTTTACAGAGAAGTTTCAAATACTCTTCAAAAACTCTTCTTGTGAACTGCATTTCTGTTTGTGTGTGTAGCCATCGTACCTGCCTGAGCATGTCACCACAAAATTGACAGAGGTGTTGGTGACTTCAGCTGATGACACATTTAAAATCTTATTGGGTAGCTCATTGTATAGAGCTAGAGGAGGTTCTGCAGAAACACACACAGAAAACAGCACAAACAAACAATTAAGCTTTTTAAAAACCTTCATCAAATAAAATCATAATGCCTTTAGTTGTTAGGCAGCGTTCTTAAATCATCCTTACCAATAATAATGACCTCGCCCTCAAAGGATCCATACATGTAACGGAAACAGTCTGACTCCCTGGAGTGTGTGTGTCTGATCATGGATGGGGAGATGGGCTGGCTATGGGTTGGGCTGGTTTCAGGTACAGGAGTTGCTGTAACGGCAGATGTCACATCTGCATCTGTTTGGAATGATTCTGTTGTCGGGACAGCACTTGTGGGAGCTCGAGGTGTAGTTGGCGAAGGGTTGGTTATAATAGGAGCTAGACAAAAGTTATCATTTAAAAAAAACAAAATTATTACAAGCATTGGCCCATTATGCTGGGATACAAATGACTTTTATTTTGTAATTTAAAGGGACAGTTCACCCAAAAATACAATTCTGTCATCATTTACTCACCCTCAAATTGTTCCAAATCTGTGTCAATTTCAATAGAAAAAAATGTCAAAAGTGCCCCAGAACTGCTTGCTTTCCTACATTCTTTTCTATAGTAGTCAATGGTGGCCAAGAACTGTTTGGTTCCAAACATTCTTTCAAATATCTTTCTCTGTGTTCATCAGAACAAAGATATTTATTCAGATTTGGAACAACAGAATTTTCATTTTTTGGGTGAACTGTTCCTTTAACAAGTGTCATGGTTTCACACTGTTAAACAACCATAAGCTCTGTGTCTTACCCTTGGTGGTCTCCATTTTGCTGGTGACTGTATGAGTTCCATGTGGTGGTGTAGTCACTGCTGTTAATGCAAAAAATAAATGTGATTCAGTCCTTTCATCCTTTATAGACCATGAGGACTCTCAGTCAACATCCAAATATCTAAAGCTATTTGGAACATATATGCGTAAATTCACAAATAGAGACTGTTTATAGCTATTTGTCCAGATTTTAAGGACATGTCTGATGTCTTACAGAAGATGAGATGCTTGTGTTTTTGAGATTACCTGTGGTGCGAGCCCGTGTAAAATGCATTGCAGTGGGAGTTGGTGGTGGGCAGGGAATGCGAAACGCTGCTTCTACGAGGAGCTTGACCGTTACGTTTCCAAGCATGTCGTACGCATGGGTCGCCACGTTGCTGTGGGTGACCAGTTGGTTGCCATCCCGAAAGTCCCAAATAAAGTCTACTACATCAGCTGTCTGTAGGTAGTTACTTGGATCGTGGATCTGGACTTTGAATATTACATCTGAGCTTCTGACAAACACATTTTTCTCCCATATTTGTACTGCTTCTTTTTGTGAAATGTTCACTGAGAGTGGAATCTTATCTGAAAATCAATCACAACTTATTAATCTTAAAAAGTTATCACACTTTCTGCATCAGACATGAGAATGAGAAACACTGAAAGTTTGTGTGTGTGTGAGAGAGAGAAAGAAAGAGACAGAGAGCAAAATAACCAGACCTGTAATGAAGTATACGGTATTGTCAGTAGAGAGTGGGGTGTACTTTCTGCGTTCACGTTTGCGATACACCATCACCTCCATCACACCAGCTCCAAAAGTCATGTTAGTGGTGTTCAGAGTGAGATGAGAGGAGGAGCCATCACATGTCTCAAAATACTGGCCTATATGATAGACACCAAGCTATTAGCGTGCTTCTATGTTGTAAACATGTAAGTATTTGGATTCACAGATGATTGGATGTGTAAATATCTCTCACCCATCGAGTGCCAAACATAGACATAACCTTTACGTCTCCAGTCACTGGTCTGAGGAAAAGGCTTTCCATCAGGAAAAACATTACATCTTTTCAAATCTGCACACTTTCCAAAGCCATAGTTATCCAACCATCCAACATACCCTGAGCGCAGCTGTCCATTGGCTGACAAAATAAAAGGGTTAAACAAAACAAACCAACAAACAACCAAATAAGATTTTTTTCCATAAATAGGGCAATGAATTATAAGGCAAATGTTCAAAATAAAATAGCTAATACAAACATTTCTAAGTTCCAATTTTTTTCTTAAAATAATTACAAATAAAGTTCATAGAAACAAATCACATTTTATTCACATTTAACTTGTTGCAGAGCCTTCATAAAGCAACAGTTTGATTACATCTTGCATTTCTTTTTAGTGTATTTGTGTATTGTCGATCACATCAAAAGCACCTGACGCCTCCGTCAAAACATCGTCACAGTGTTCGTCATACACCAGGTTGCCGTCAGCGTCCTCTTTCTGGCACGGCGGGAACTCCAGCGCTGCAGTGAATGAGACGCGCGAGCCGTTCATCGCAGGACTGTCGCTCGTGAGGCGCACTCGCGGAATTTTACCTGTGAGAACATTGCACAGTTAGCGTGTTACGAGCGTATGAATGTCGATATATATTTTACACGACTGTTACCATGTCTGCGCGTCAGCTCTTGTTTGAAAGGAGGATACAGAGATTCGTCCCATGGCTTGCTGTCCGGTTCCCATCCAGGGATCGGAAATGGAATGGGAGGCTTGTGTTTGTGAGGAAACATGTCGCCATAAGCTGCATAAATAATAAAAATGTAAATAAATGTGACTGTAAAAGTAAAGTGACACAACAACATTATTAGAAATCTTGTGTGCAAGAGAAGGTAAAAGACTGACGCTTTAATAATTAAGAAAAGCATATTTTCTTATAAAAGTCTAAACATAATTTCTGTGCATACTAGTGGGAAATAATTGAATACCTAAATTTTAATGTAAGGCGTAGCAAACTAAATGTGGAAACAATTAGCTTCATGATAAATAGGCCTATGTTGGAGGCACACAGCGAATATAACATGAGACTTTGGCAGCGCGCGCCTGTGACGCACGAAGCTAAGAAGTTGCCAATTTTAAAAGCGCAGTTTAAGAAAATGAGACCATCTAAAAATTACAGCTCAACTGAATCGATTTTTTCGTTATTAATATGACCATATATTACTAATATAATGTGTTGGACGGAGATTTACATTCGATACATTTGTCTAATAATCGTCTATTATGTCTATAACGAAAACTTAATATTGCCTGTTGTGCCTCGAACGAAATATTGTTTCGGGAAAGTTTGTCACAATACTGACCTGGATACATGGCACATAACGCTACAATGTAGCAACTCGTTGCCTCAAAATTTTTGAGTTTTAGAGATTCTTGGTTTAAGTAAGCAGAACCTTCAAATTTTGATTACTGTTGAGTTAAAGTTCATAAGAAATCTTAGTTAGTGCGAATTAAATATTTAATTTATCCTTTTTATGAAATTAAGTAGACAGAACTTAAACAAATAAGTACCAAAATTGCATTTTTAAGTTAACTAAACTAAATTCTTTCGGTTTCATTATTTTGCATATTCCTTAGTCTTAATATGCATAAATAAAACACCTTGACTTATACAATACAAAATGAGCAAGAAGAGACTGATCTCAGAACTGGCATTAGAACAGTTACTGCTCACTGGTGACATAACAGATGTTACAGGTGAAATGTAGCTTCGCAGAGACTAGGCACATGCACCACTCTTCTAAACAATGGTAACCACAAAACTGAAAAATATGTCAAACTCTTCTAAATATCTAAGAGAAGTGAACATTAGACACTAAAGAGTCTTTAACTTTACTAAAAACATATAAAATAATCATATATTTTTTAATTTACTCTCCTAATGCAGTCTGACACAAAGCATGCTGGGAATTGGGAATCCTTCTTGACCAATTGTTGAATTAACATGTTTAAATTAAGTAAGGAGGAAATAAAATTTTTGAGTTTTATTCAAGTTAATCAAAAATAATCATTATACTTTACTCAAAAGTAAAAAAGTGTTTCACGAACTTAAAATATTTAAGTAAGTAGAACTTTTTTTATAAAATTAAGTTTACATTACTTAATCTGTTTGATTATTTTGAACATTTGGGTTTACAGTGTATAATTAGTTTCAAGAGACTGCAGCGCGCGGATAAACAGCTATTTATTCGAAATACAATTTGATAGCCTATGTTGCGTTTAAAATAAGTTCGATGGTTTATCCTTATCAAGTGATTTTTGAAGATTATTTACAGAAGATTATAATATGAAGATTTATTCTTTATTTCTTTGACTTTTTGCCTGGACATATGGGCAACCAAAAGTCTTATTACACATGGAAAATAGTGTAGGCTATTTTACAATAGATTTGTGTCTAAAATCCTAATGTTATTGCGTTTCATCAAACATGCACGTCAAAAACTATTAGGATCATAAACATAAACTGAATAATAATAACAAACTGATAATAAAGCGCCCCTACTCACTTTTTTTGCTGTTGGTTATAGGAACAAACAATGCCCAGATCAGCACAAATATAATTTCCAGATGCACCATGTTGACGTATTTCTCTGTTTTGCCCTCTAAACTAGTCCAGTTGCTTGCAGATCCATCCGACTCACTTCTGCTCTGGCTCAACTTCCCCCTTCGTTTGCTCCAACTCTAATTTAATAGAACAAGCATGTGACGTTTCTGTAACTAGACGCATCTGATTTTCAATTACATGACCCATGGACCAACGAGGAGCGCGTGCACATCTCATGTGCACTTACACCATATTTCGAAACATTTTTGTATAAGAGCTGGCTTGATGTGTGCTAACTTTTCGAATTCATATCATATATGTGCGCCATTTTTGGTAGCCTATATATGTAAATCTAAAACTTGAAATAGCTGTTATAAAAAAAGAAATAAACAATAATAACCATGTTTTGTTTTGTGTCTAAATCCCCGTAAACAGCGAGCCCTTCATTTAGTTCTGCTAGTTTTGATTATTATCAGTATCAGAAACAAATATTACAGAAACAAATATCATCACACTTGATAGAACTTAATACAAATAGAAATAATATTTAGGGCAAAATATTATTTTTCTCAGTGATGTTTATAAAATAACATTATTTTACATTTTTATCATTTTATTTCTCATTATAATTGTGTCACTTATATATCAATTGAATTGTTAATAATGTAACAAGATACAACAATGGTTTATCAGAATAACCACGTTTCAACGAATTGCGAATATGCATGAATGTAGACTAAAATAATTTTGATTGCGTCCAAACTCATGAAAACACGTCGTTATTAATTTTTAAAATGTCATAAAAAGTCATAAAACAGTGCAAAAGTACAAAAGATTTGTGGAAAATGTGAAGAGCAGATTGCATGATTTATTTAAAAGCAGGTTAAAATACGCAGGGAAATAGCAAAAAACATTATTCATCAAGCATCAACGAAACCCAGAGAATATGTTTTAATACTGACCACATGATTCATAAATGTATTTCTATTTTATAAAGTTTGGCGCAGATTTTGTTTAAGTACACTGGCATGTAATCACATGCGTCTCTCACGAGCTGATGTAATTTCGTCAGTTTGAAAGTTCTTTCCCGTCTGTAATGTAATCACAATGTGACTTTCCTTTCAAGTGGCAAGACTTCCGTCCCGTTTTGTAGTTAAAACAACAACAAAAACAACAACAAAAAATGTTTTATAAAGAATATTTATAACAAAATTATTTAATACGAAACGCATGTGATGACTTCATGACTAGACTATATTTAATTCTTGTCCTCTTTTAAAACAATAGCGAATATGTATTTTGGCCACCAGAGGCTGCTCTCACTCTTTCACGAGGACATGGTTGAGGTTTTAAGTAGGTTTTGAAGAAGTGTTTCACTTTATGGTCTATGTGGGTCTTTGCTGGTTATATGATGGGTTCTGTTGGTGGGATGGTGGGTTGAAACCAATTAAAACTTACTAGAAAAATGCCCAAAACACACTTCATGAAGACATTCTGGCATTAAGTAAAAAGGCTCATACCGATTTAGGTAATCGAAGCCATTTACATCTATATTGTTTTTTTTAGCAGAGCAGTCAATACGCTTATGTATCACTGTGTATCGTAACATATGCATTTAAACAAACTCTTATTTTAATTTTACAACGATGAATAAAATTTAAGACGCTAAGGGTGCTGCTGCTAAAGCCTCCTCTGGGTGGCGATAGAGAGACTGTTCATCAATCAAAACACAAACGAAGAAGACCAGTCAGGAGCTGCTGAGGTTAATGTTTCTACTTACACAATGACAAACGAGCGATAAAATAGTCTCGTAAAAGCTCATTAGGTAGTCATGCTTTTTTGTTTTTTATCATTACCTCAAAATGTAATGTTTTTGTAGAAAATGAATTGTTAGTAACAAAGCTAGATAGTCAGCTGATCTTTCACGTGTGTCCGAATGTCATTTTATGTAGCTGTCATTTAGTATCGCTAGTGTATGACGTCTTTTTTGGCATTTGTTTGTGGCTTAAGTAATATTTCTCTATCTCATGATGTAAGCAGGTATTGGACAGCAGGTAACGTTAAAGCATACCGTGACCGTCATATCCGATCATGAGTGTCCCGTGTTTTCTGAAAACTTTTATCAGAAGTTTCACCGGTGTATCGGCAGTGTTCAGACCAGCGGTATTATGTTCATGTAAAGGGATCGAAACACGGTGAGTTTCTCGAGTTCTTTCTAGATGATTTATAAACTAAATACATGGTAAAGTGTATATTGTTATTGTTCTACTACTTGTTTGTTTGCTTTGCCTAAACTTGTATTTACTGCTTTAGGAAAATGTCGTCAAAGAGACAGACTGACCATCTAGAGAGAACTGCTAGTGTTTACAGACAAATGGTAAGTCTTCTTTATGCATCTTTATACCCTTTTTCAAATTGTTTGATGGCACTTTGAAATTTAGACATTAAATCCAAGTGGGTGAAAGTTCAGACACTTCTGTTGTGTTGTAGGTTACCCAGTGTGTCATGTGATTTGGGTGAAGTTATTCCAGCTGATAAGTTATAAGACCCCTTAACCCCCCCCGCCACTGTTTTGGGTTATGACTGTGTTTTTTGAACGCTCATTTATGGATATTATTTATTTTGAAGGAAGGGAATGTTACATAAATGTGTGTTTATTTTATTCCAGTTTAGTTCTTGGTAGGGCTGTGCAATTAATCGGAAATTAATCGTAATTGTCAATTTTGGCCTTCAACAATTACAAAAACAAAATAATCGAGGTAAAACGATTATTGCACCGCATTCCATTTTGCAAGGATCCTCTCTTTTCTTGTGGTATAAAACCACAGCGCACAGCTTTCCTTTATAGTGGTTCAACTGTGCTATTTCTTTACATTTATTTTTCAGTCGAATTCACGGTTTAAAAGTTTTTAGTTTTTTTCTATGTTGTATCAAAAGTTAGTGAGTAATCCTGTTAAATAACCGGGATCTCAATATCGGCCCAAATAACCGTGATTATGATTTTTGTCATAATCGAGCAGCCTTAGTTCTTGGTTGAATCAAGCATTGCATCAAATAAACAGATAAAAAAACATTAAGTTGTTTGCATTATACAGTCCATTGGTATCGCATTAGGCACTTTACCATATAAATATATTTTACATCTTAGTTTTACTGTACTTGCAATGAGTGTGCATTTGATTTAACGGTGTATGTTATATTTTGTGTCTAGGAACTTTTCTCTGCACGTGTTTGTGACATTGTGAATGAATCGGATACAGTAAAGAGATTGAGATTAGAGGTGCCACATCCTGACTTTAAATTCCGTGCTGGACAATGGTAAGAACTGTGCCTCAATAAAATATTGTCATTTATTCATTATTCATGAACTATTTAAAGTATTTTTTTAATAATAGGTTTAAAATAGGTCAATTAGTTTAGAGCTAAACATTTCTATATATTACTATAGATAACTTTAGTATAACCTAAGTAATAATATTATTTCAATCAATATTATCCAAGTATACTATTTAGGGAGAATGTAATTTAAAAAAACATCCAGGAGATGGCGCTTTCCTTCAGACAGTAGTCACTGAGAATGTTCAGTGTGTGAGCAAACATTTAATATAATGAAAATAAAAGCTTACATCAGTCTCTCCTCACACGTTCTCGCCGTATTGCGTTTGTTGAGTTTCGCGAGCCCGAGCGAGGTGAAAAAGTCAGGAGGTGATTTATGCAGATGTATGCACAGAAACTCCTCCAGACCATATGATGTTGTGTTACTGCTACAACATGAGCAGCTCGAGTCAGAGAGAGTGGGTGTGCATGCAGGGACAACGTATGTATTTGTTTCTTACTCCTGTTCTGCATACACTTGTGGCGTATTTTGTGCTTGGTTGTTTGTGTGTGGGAAGAATCTGTCTCAACTTTTCAAATATACTTTATGCATTTGATTTGTTAGGGAAAAGTGGACTTTGATAACCTTGTGTAGATAAACAGTAAAGTTGTCCTGCAGCATAGTTTCAGCGTAATGCGAAATGTGATGTGAATAGAATTCAATTGCATTCTTTATCACAGGGTGGATTTCTTCATCCCAGGTGTAGATACGGTAGGCGGCTTCTCCATTTGCTCCAGTCCCGGCCTGCTACAGAGAGAGGGAATTATCGAGCTTGCTGTTAAATACACACGCCACCCTCCAGCACACTGGATTCATACACAAGTGGGTTTGACAGGCTTGTACCTAGACATATTTTCAGACAGATTTAAGCATGTGCATCTCTGTTTTAGTGCTCGGTGGACTCTGAAGTAGCTGTGAGAGTTGGAGGTAATTTCTGCTTTGACCCTCAACCCTCTGATCCCGTGCTTGACCTGCTGCTGGTAGCCGGTGGTGTTGGAATCAACCCTCTGTACTCCATCCTGCTGCACACAGCTGATCTGCTCCGACACTCTTCTCCCGGTCATGCGTACAGACCCGGTCGCACACATCTTTGCTATAGTGCTAAAAACACGAAGGATCTTCTTTTTAAGGTATTCGTTGCATTAAAAAGATCTATTTATCTAGTTGATCGACAGGATGTTTATCTTGATGTGCATGCTCTCTTTAGAACACCATCGTTGACATCTGTCACGAGCTCTCGGAGAAGATCTCCTGCAACTTTCACGAAACTCAGCAAAGCTCTGATATAGAGCAGGAAATTCAACCTTACACCATCAGTGAGTCTATACATCTATAGTACCTGCTGTGAGAAACAATTTGAACATACTGAATTATATATTTAATGTTGGTTTGTCTTGTGTGTCCAGGTGGAAGGATATCAGAAGAGGTGCTACGGCCTCACGTAGACCCCAAACGTACGATGTGTTATCTTTGTGGTCCTCCTCCCATGATAGAGAAAGTGAGTGCAGACCTGCAGAGGCTCGGGCTATCGGAGGACAAAATCCTTTTCGAGAAATGGTGGTAACCCCACCCCTTCATTGCCTCAAACTCGGACGGATGGCTGCATTTGTGCATTATGGAAACCGAATGTAATGGTAATGGAGCAGTAATGCATTTGAGTTCAATTGGAACGCACAACAGACGTTTTGTCTGCATTCTCCAGGACTTTATTACTCTACCGATTTCCATATTTTCGTATTTAACCATTCATTCTCTAGACTGCATTCCTGAATGAAGATGGGCTGTACGTTAGGTTTAAACTTTCTGATGTGAGGTTACTTGAACTGTTTCTGTTTTACATCATTGTAATAATGGACTCCACAAATTGACCGTAACCAGTGCTGAAATGCTCTACATTATAGTTCATTTGCTGGTTAACTCTCCATAGGAGTCTAGGAGTATTGCACACGTAGATTGCACTAGGTTTTTAGAGATCTATGTACAATTGTATATGTTGTTTGCAATGAAATTTTAATATACATATTTATTATACATTTTAATATTCAAAACTGTGTAGTGAGATCATTTTGGGCCTTAAAGTGATAGTTCACCCAAAAATGAAAATTCTTTCAGCATTTACTCACCCTTTTGTAATTTCATACATGTGTGACTTTCTTTCTTCTGCAGAACACAGAAGATATTTTGAAGAATGTTGGTAATGCGCCGGCACCCATTAACTTCTATTGTATGGACACAAAACCAATACATGTCAATGGTTGCCGTTTAACAACATTCTTTTTGTGTTCTGTGGAAGAAAGAAAGTCATACAGGTTTGAAATGACAAGAGGGTGTGTAAATGATGACAGAATTTTCATTTTTGGGTGAACTATCACTTTAAGGTACTTATCATATACGTAAAGAGAACTGCAAGCTGTTGATGTTAAGTCATGTGCCTTTAATTGTCATCAGAAAGCCATTATTTGTCATTTCTATTTACACCATAAACACAGACCTTCACTATAACTGTTACTTCACAAAGTCAGATTTCAATACAGCGGTTTAAACTGTGCATTACAATAAAAAAGCTCATGGATATTGTTGGTAATAAATTGGACTGATGAAAACAAAATATACTGCGATTGGTAATATGGCATGTAACAAAATGATTTAGCATCAGAGATTCACAAAGGTACAAGCTGTCTCTTGACAAAGTGGGTAACGTTCTGAAAGGTCAGTGCGTTTTAACATCATCACAGATTTGCTCAAATCACACGTCTCTCAGTTTTCTGCACATGCACATTACAACCCAAATGACCAAAAGTGACTCAAAATACCTCCTCGCAATCTTACGGGACAATTATTCTGTCTGCAGAGGTACGCGCGCGGACGAGGGTCTGAAAAGACGCCGTTCTGCCTGAATAAACATGAACATATTGCAATGGTTCAATATGCATAAATGAATACTGTCAGCAGACTCCTGAGAATAGTGCTCTTTCTGTTCCGACTGGTCTTCTTTCCTTTAGTTTAGCACATGAAATCATGCTTTTTACCTGGTGATTGGTAGAATTTGCGATTTTAATGCTGTCCTTATTTACATAAGTGATGTTATCCATCTGTATGCGGTATTCCTGCGTCTTTGCTGGTTGATCTCTCCTCTTTGGGATTTTCGACAAATTCTGTCCTTTTTCCGTTTTGGGAGTGTCACGTGTTCGTTCTCTCTCCATCTTTTCCATTTCTCTCTCGATCGTTGCCAGCGGTGCGATCTCGGTCTCCGGAGTTTTCTTGCGATTTGAGTTTCTCTTGTTTTGACCTCTGAGGGACAGTTTCTGGAAAACACAAACAGGCCTTCAAACGCCTTTTGAAGATTTTCAAATTTGTGGATTGACAATTTCACACACCCCTCTCATACAACCCAGAGCTAATTTTAGCAGAATCTTTCTTTTCGTGGGCAGAAATAAACTTTGCGCTTGTCTGTGCCGTGTATACACACCGCCAGTTCTCTCCTCTTGCGAGGCAGTGTGGGTCTCTGGAGAAACAGGATCTGTTTTGTGGCCAGACTTCCATCACTAAGACAGAAAAGTCCAAACGCATCAGGGGTATAAAACACTGCTTAAAAATGTGTTTAAAGAAAAGCAAACTATATTTATCTTTCCACATCATTAAGAAGTCATCTTTAAATAAGTTTATTCAATAATTAGCTACCCCTGGCATTTTCCTAAGCTACTGTAAATTTAACATCCAACATAATGGTCTTGACACATGGATGAGGCTTTAATATGGAAATAGGACCTTTTAGTTTTGACAACAGGGGTGGGAAGCACACACATCAGTCTCCAACCGTACGGAGCCAAAGACTGAAGTAGAGGAATGTAGTCTGTCTTCACAGCGACACCCTGCAGGACAGAAGCATCATTTAAACAATATATTAAATCCTTTCACTAATGTCCTATTGAGAATTGTACCAACAAAGGCAATCTGCACCTGCTTTTAACAGACAGGAAGGCAATTCATAAGCAGACAGGTGTAAAATCACAGGATCATTTCATTGAGCTCGGCTGACTTACATCAATCACAGTCCATTGCTCCACTACAATGGCATCGTACGCTGCGGTTGCCGTGACATCACCAGGGGCACTTTGGAAGATGAAAACACTCTCCACCGTGAATGAAGATGCTAAAAGAGAGAAAATGATTGGAAATATAGTGCTGCGAGTGAAAAACATCCAAAGGCTACGTCTTAAGACAAGTAAAAATAAACTCATAGTTGGCTATACATTTTTAAAGGGGATAGTACAGCCAAAAATACATTATGTCATCATTTGAGTGCCCTCATGTGGTTCAAAACCTGTATATGACTCGTCTGTGAAACACAAAAGAAGATATTTTGAGAAATGTCTTAGTGGTTTTGTGTCTATACTATGGAAGTCAATGGGGGCCAACGTTGTTTGGTTACCAACATTTTTCAAAATATCTTCTTTTGTGTTGCGCAGAAGAAAGAAAGTCAGACAGGTTTGGAATGACATGAGGATGAATAAATGATGACAGCATTTTCATTTTTGACGGAACTATCACTTTAATGATGAAGAATTCAGATTTATCTGTTTAAATGTCAAATTGAAGTTATTCTACAAATATTTTTTTTATTGTAAGTACCTGCATCAGCTCCCAGGTGATAGTAGGCATCGATGAGCCGGGCACCACTTCTGAAGTGGTGGGTCATGTGATCCAGCCAGTGGGAGTCAACCGAGCTAACAAGCCCCGCCTCCCTTTGCACATGCAGTGGAACCCTCAAAGAGAAGAGTTTTGGCGATCCTGACAGAACCATTGTGTGGTTGTACAGAGCAAAGACCTGTACGCCTACATATAAATAACCAAATGTTTACTAAATAAAATATATCTTAAAAATTGTTCTTATCATAGGATATACATTATAATTGGGGATGCATGATCAATTATCGTCCATATCGGTATCATCCGATAAATGGTCATTTTCAATGTTATCGGTATCGGCCCAATTATGAATAATTTCCTCTGGTTGGATCAATTCAGGTGCTTAATAAAACATATCCATAACACATCTATAATTTGTTTATTAAATAAAAATTATACCAGAAAAGTTTAAAAGTTAAAGAATCTTTAACTAGTGTAAAGTAGGCTTGGTACATGATTTTCATGGAAAAAAGAGAACTAATGGTTACCTTGTTTTCTGCAGTGAATGTTTTCAAATAAAAGCAGTTGTCCACTTTTTGTTTCAGTCACAGAAAATGTAATATTAATATTTAGATACTGTATATCGGCCAATATATCGGTTATCGGCTTCCGATGGTAAAGAATTATCGGTTAGCGCTATCGGCCAAATATATACATATCGGTGCATCCCTAATTATAATGCATTGCCTAATTTAGTAAAAAAATAAACAGGATTATAATCAAAACACATTTGTTTGGCAAGGAATACAGAGGCTATTTTAAACCTGATGATCAAACAATGTTTGATACACTTATCTCTGATATAGCTTGACATAAAATGATGAATGCGAAAATGTGTATTTTTTTCTCCAGCCTTTGTTTTTCTGTATTTTTACAGACTGTGCACTCACGATTCAGCATCTGGGTGGTTCCAGTGCGCTTGCTGTGTTTTTCTTGACTTCTGACCTGCTCTCTATGGTCTGGTTGCTGGTTTTCTGCCAAATTACAGTTAGGCAGCACAGACTCTGTTTTAGTACCTCGGACCGGATGCATCTCTTGTGCACGAAAGCTTATCTTAGACTCCACTTGATTCTTTAAATCCTCATCTCGGGTATGTTCAAGTTCATAAAGATACTGATGATTCTCAGTGAAAGGATTTTGGTTATTCCAACGCTGGCTGCTCTCTGAGTCCTGCATTTGAAGGTTCTGGTTGATTAAGTCTTGGTTTGGGAAATCAAAATCAAACTTTGCAAGATTTTGGATTCGACTATCCTCATTGGCATCGTCCTCCTGTTGTTGCTCGCTCGCCGGGCTGATGGTCAGAGGTCTCCCATCCACAGAACACGGGCTGGAGTGCAGGGAGGAAAGCTCATCTGTCTCTAAGTGACCAAGGAAATACGGACCCCCACCAGGTTGTGGCAAAAATCCCACAAAGAGATCACCCTGATCAGCCAAATCCTGCACCTGCGGAGAGAAAGAGTGGAAGATTCACGAATAACACCGATCACGACACCTTGTCCAATTATAACAACATTCAAGTATACAATCAAGGTTGACAGTGAAAGCAAATGGATTCCAATGTAATATAAATCATTTCTACAGTGGAGTTGAACGGCTTTTTTTGCAGATGATTTCAAAAGGAAGCTCTTAGTGACAGCAAATGTTAATGAAAACCATATTTTCTACACACACGTACGTCTAAATCGTAAGTAAATGTCACACAGCACAAACCCATACACACTCAGTCAAACACAGCTTATCTCCAGATAAATGCAATCACTGAAAAGGCGACGGGGTGACTAATAGAACAGTGGGTGAATGCCGGGTGTCAGAGTATATGGAGCGGTCTGTCAGCTTATGTGTTCTGCTTTGCATCCGTATTGTGTTAGAGCGAGATACAGGCTGCTGTGAAGTGACGTTTTGTACATTTTTAATGTAGTGATGATGACACTCACATTTACACTTCAGCTTAATATGTTTGAAAAACGAGTCGTTAAACAATAACAGATGCATTTATGAAAAACGACTGACCTTTTTCACATAGCCCTGTATAACTTCTGGGTCGGGTTCCTGGTGACCTATGTAACACACGTCTGTCGCGAGATGAGGTCCAACACAGTTAAGCAAACTGCTGTCGGAACTACTTAAAAAAAGAGTCATAATAAGAAATGAATCTTAATGTAACTCAGAGGTCAACAGAGGGAAAGAAAGATGCTGATGTGTTTATGTTTACTTGTGTGTTTCTCTGATGAGCACAGCTCGGTGTAACTGTTTCTGCAGGTTAGCGCTGGCAGGGCCGCCAGAGTGAACGAATGGATGGACAGCAGCCAGTACGAATCCCTTCTGATATAACTCGCACACCTGCACCGGAAGCTCTCTCACTGACGACAGACACAGCAGTGAAGACACTGCAACTTCTGAAGAAAGAGAGAAAGAGAGAGTTGCATTCTGTGTATACTGTATGTTACATTATCTTGTAATCTTACAAACCTTTTGTACTTCAAGTGATAGTTCACCCCAAAAAAACAATTCTGTCATCCTTTACTCACCCTCCTGTCATTTGAAACCTGTATGAGTTTTTTTTCTTCCGCAGAACACGAAAGAAGATATTTTGAAAAACTGTTAACTGGAACCTATTCTCTTGCATTGGTTTTGTGTTTTTACTCACCGCCATGTCATAAACCTGTATGACTTTGTATTTCTTCTGTGGAACACGAAAGAAGATATTTTGAGAAATGTCTCTGTGGTTGTGTGTCCATGCAGTGGAGTCAATGGGGCCAAAGTTGGTAACCAGCATTCTTCAAAATAGCTTTGCAGAAGAAAGTTTGGAATGAGAGTGCGTAGATAATTCAAGAATTTTATGCCTTTAAATATACGATTTTTTTCAACCTGTTTGGCATCACTCCATTCGTGTTATTTTATATGCGAGTTAGTATCCAAACATTTTCACTGGTGCCAACGAATTGAGCCAATGTTAAATATTACACATGTAAAGGTTAGAAAACAAATCCTTGTGTCTGTTTTCATGACAGCATATTTGCATTAGTCAACACATTCCCCCTCCCCCAACATAAAGAGAAAATGGAAGATGTGTGAGGAAGATCATGATGAGAAGATAATGAGACAATGAAAAGGTGCGAATCATTTCATTCACAGCCATCTCTGACGAATAATATGATGACACACTCACCCAGTAAGACACAAAAAATGCATACGCACGCACGCACACACACACACGCACGCACGCACGCACACACACGCACGCACGCACGCACGCACACACACACACACACCCCTTAACCCTTATCGTAAAGCTAAACCTAAACATGTTTTATAAGCTGCTTTCTTCAGGGACCTAAAAAACTCTGCAATAGTGCAGAAATATTCATAATTTTAGATTCAAGTGGCTTTCTGGAAACAGCAATTAAACAAACTGTTCAGAGGTCATTACTGAAGTCATTATGAAGAGCAGAGGTGAGCTATAATTTACACAACCCTTGACTGGAATCATGTTTAAGAGGAGTAAGAAACCTGTTTAAACCAAACTGAAATGGTCTGAACTTGCTTCCACGATGAGGGGGGTTTCTTAGAATCTCCACAATCCTACGTCATATTCACAAATAAATGCGTATAGAAAGACTGAACAATTAGGTATATTGTATATTATTTTCGATTCAAGTTATATATTTAATCAGCTGTGTTCCCTAAGAATAATACCCATAAGCTTGGAGTTCCTAGAGCTACTGTCCAGGAAACATGTCTGCTTTCTGTCAGACTATGTGAATTTAAATGTACATTTTATGACACACGCACGCACGCATACACACACACGCACACACACACACACACATGCACGCACACACACACACACACACACACACCACACACACACACACACACCACACACCGCACGCACGCACGCACGCACGCACGCACGCACGCACACACACACACACACACGCACACACACACACACACACAAACCAAATAACACAATCTGTTTGCAATCATCAGGTAGTGGTAAAATTGCGGAAACGTTTTAGATTTTATGATGTCTATTAACTCTAGAAATTGAGCTGTTTTAACCAGCAAACGATGAGAAAGGCCTGAGGACGCTGCTTACGTTTTGCACGAGAGAAAGAAAACAGTGTTTGTTTACCAACACACCAAAATAAAACATTTCTCTCGACCTGTAAGGCTAAATATATGATAATCTGTCCCACTAATAAAAGGCAGAATTTACCCAGCCGGGGGTTAAGCATTTGGACACAATCATGTTCAGGCAAGAAGTGCAAAAACGTGGACCTATAAACTAACATCCTTCAGTTTAAGATAAAGTACAAATCTTTAAATATATCATCAAATATATTATGATGTATTATATTATCAAAATGTTATATCACATAATTGCCAAATGCAAATGCATAATATACAGTATGAACAAATGGTATCATATTATATTTCTTTAGGTGATGAATCAATTTAGCTGACTGTGTAGCACATAATATATCATCAAATATAAATAAATAAATATAAATCAAATATCCATTTACCCAAAAGTATCAGGCAGTAGGCACCTACATTTTTGCTTCCTAATACACTTTATAGCATCTTTGTTCACAAACACTTTCCCATTTCATTTGAAAATCTTCACACATCTGAAACAACGAGACAGTCACAGTTTTGAACATATTGTGTGGGTTTGTACTATTGTAGCTTGCAATATTGACTATTGTTTTGCTCACCAGGTGATCAGTGTTCAGCAATAAATGCACTGATCGTATCCATTCTGCTTAATGGCTGAAACTAAGAGCACTTCTGATTTAAACAATGTATTCACTGTTTACAATATAAATGATACTGTTTCATGAAAATAAATCAGATCTCTTTAAACCAAGTTTAATGGCTAACTATACAAACACTGTAAATGATTCTTGGAACAAAGAGTGATAGAAGCAAATCTATTACACTGCAACACAGACAGCGGTCAGTGCCCCTGCTGTGCTGACCTATCAGAGCTCCGTTACCATCCTCTAAATATTGATATCACATAAATATTAAAGTGATTGTTTATGATTCATAAGTAAGAGGGATGCGTATGACTGTGATGTGGGGTCCCTGGGGGTCTTTGCTTATTTTATTTGTAATAACCCGACAGTGAGTGGAATTATATTATTTATGGAGACCGAGTTAACTTAAAACAAGATTTTAGCCATAAATCCGGTTCAATCTCGCTCTTGCTCTCTCTCTCACACATGCACACACACAAATAAATTGCAGATCTTAGAAATAAGCCCTTCCATCTCCAAGATCAGATAATCCGTAAAGGATGGCTGGATTTTCTCTCTCTCTCTCTCTGGTCGTCTTTTATTTAATCTCATCTCAAATATTTCATATTTTTTATTTCATCTCCGTCAGTCTCATTCACTCATGAAGTCACTTATAGGTTATTTCAACATTGATGTCCTTAAACAAAGACACAAACAAACAAACAAATTCAGACATCTCTGACTCACACCCATGCTGTGACAGCAGAATGCAGTCAAACTCTTTTTGTGTGTCTGTGTGTCTCTGAAGGCATCAGTGAATTTTACATATAAATGACCTGCCTGTCTGTCTACTGATAAGCACCTAAAACAGAAAGCCTGAAGATCTGTGTGTGCGTGCAGTCTGAACTGTTGCCACTGTGCCAGTTTTTACATATTCCATTTTTTTATAAATAAATATTTGACCCAGGTCACACTCACAAACACACTTCCCTGCAGACACACACACACACACACACACACACACACACACACACACACACACACACACACAAAGGCAGTCAGCTATAACGAATACATTTAAGACTTAATTTACTTCAGAACAAAATTGAGGGGGACAATTTATGGGGACGGTTAGATGAAGTTTATTTCTCTTACCACATCAATTGTTTCTGTTTTCTTATTTTAAGTCTTAATCCAACAAAACTGTGTGAGGGTTTTTATGCTTAAAAAATGATCAATGACATAAGAAATTACTATAGAAATACATTCTAGAAATAAGAAATATATTCTCAAAAAAGCAGTCTTAAAGGGACAATTCACCCAAAATGAAAATTCTTACATCATCGTGTATATCATTGAAAGTATTGCCGCGGTCAGACTTTGAGCGTGCGAAATTCGTTCGGATGCTAAAATGGGCAGGAGCGATTCCTCCATCTTTTACATTTCTGTACCGAGAGGTCACGCTGTGACGTTTTTATCTTCTATTGGTCTCACGGGCTGTCTCATTTCGTAAGGCTGCGTCCTCCAGAGGTCTCTTTCGAAGGCTGCTACCTTCTTTGACAGGAATTCGGAGGATACATGAGCTGTATCCTTCGTTGCTAGAGATAACCCACAATTCTTTGCGTCGGCCAACGTCTGTTATTGGAATAAACGGCAACAGCTGCACATTCAATCAAATATGTTGTGTTTAAATGTTAACAGCTTACAATTTGTGTCACGTTTTTTTAATCTTAGCAGGCATATGTAGTAAATAGGTTTACAAGTGTTTAGTGGTTTTTAAAGTTTTGAAACAGTAAGGCAAAAAAATTATATTTGTTTAACTCTTTTGGCATTGTTTAGGATAGAAAGTAACAAACATTTTACCTCTTAAATCATGTAGAAATCATTTTAATTAATTTGACAGGTGTGCGAGTGCAACGTGTTGTCATAGCAACATGGTACTTCCTGTTTCCTTTTCTGCCAGTATGTCCTACGAAGGATGTCTAGTTTAATTCTAAGTCGAGCATACTCCGTATACCGCCTTTAGAGGACGATACCTCTGGAGGACACAAGGACACAGCCTTACGAAACGAGACACAGCTACGCACTCTAGTGACACGAATTCGCAGGTCAGAGTTCACCAAACTTGAACTTTGCTCCGCAGCGAAATGCGAAATATCTTCGGACGGGCTTGCGTTTCCAGTCTGTCGCATTCGCATGCGTATGAATGGCAGTCAGTTTAGATATTTGTACTGAAAAACAAAACAAAAATCCTGATTGAGAGAATTATATTTGCAGTGTGAGGATTATGGTCACATCCTTGTAATTACATCCAGTAATGGTCTGCATGCGGCTATGCTTTCAAGTCATTAAAATGAGAAGGCCTGTACCTCCACTTCAATCTGTGTCTTAGATTTTTCTCATATCCTCTCTCTGTGAATCCAGCAGGATCCATTATTGCCTCTCTTGAAGCCCACTAACAAAAGCAACATTAATATATTTAGAAACGTAAGCCCTCAAAGAATACACACACTGTTGTTTGCTCTCTCTCTCTCTCTCTCTCTCTCTCTCTCTCTCTCTCTCTCTCTCTCTCTCTCTCTCTCTCTCTCTCTCTCTCTCTCTCTCTCTCTCTCTCTCTCTCTCTCTCTCTCTCTCTCTCTCTCTCTCTCTCTCTCTCTCTCTCTCTCTCTCTCTCTCTCTCTCATCTCACACTTTTTTCTCTCCCCAGTTTGAAGCTTTACACTTTATCATCTGAAGGTGAGCGAATTTCTGTATGCATTGCAATGTGAACGCTGCTTTGAATTTTAAATTCACCAGCCTCCACTGTATTTTGTTCTGCATCTTCAAACGACACAAAGAATTTGGATCATTTCACTTTTTTAACAACAAAACTGATTAAAATCCTGCTAAGACGTTTGTGTGTGAACAAAAGGCCAGAAGGGATTCGAGCTCAGCGAAAAGAGTGACGTTTACCTTCTTTTCCTAACAGGAAGTCTAGGTAATGGTATGTGTAGGCCACTCCACACTGTGTCTCCACTTGGGCTCGTCTGAGGGTGGAGAAGATCTTCCCCGGAGCTTCATCTGAACCACGGGGCTTCGATAACTTACAGCCCATCTCTACACACTCACAGAAAGAGAGAGAGAAAATGAGACAGATGAAGATGGATAATTTGTCTAAAATATTCATTTATTCATAGCCGCATTATTGATATAACTGATTGCCTTGGCAGAAGTCCCTAATTGTCATGCTAATTAAGTTTGATTGACATTGAATAGAAACCGAGCATGTGCGAGACAGAAGGAAGGGCACGCGGCATCTCCTTAAACACAAGCGTAAACATTCACATCCATTTGTCACACAGAAACGAAACATAAAGGCTAAATGGAAAGTTAATCAACCTTCAAGCATCAACCTTCAACACATTCACACGTCATTCCGTGTCACGCCCCTTTCTGAGCGCACTAGCACCGTCTCCTTGGTTACCAGAAGCTGCGATCAGATAAGGACTACATTTTGATCTGTGACTACACAGCCAATCAAACAGCGCAACCCGGGGCCGATGAATTAGCGTGCGGCCAATGCTATTAAGCGTCACATCTAATGCGGCCTAACGTGATCTGACAGCGGAGCCCCGGAGACCGGTGTTCTGTCAATTTATGCTACCCATAGAATTTTGCTACCCTTGTGTTGTGATTGGGTTGGGGGAGGCGTAATTTAGGGGTAAGGGTTGTGTTGGGGGAGGGGTTAGTCCTGTTTTGAATGGAGGTAGCAAAATTTGACAGGTTAGCAGCCAGCATTGCCGTGTCAACGTTTGATGAGCCAGAACAGGTGAAACCGAGAGGAACCGGACAAGCCCAGTCACCGTGACAACAAGCATTAACTGCGCAATGATGACATGATGGAGGATGACACAAGGATGGGGAGGGATGGATGGCTGGTGTTATGGATCAGGCCATATTTTAAAGGGAATCTTCGCCCAAAAATGAAAATTCTGTCATCGTTTACTCACATTCAGGTTGTTCCAAATCTGCATACATTTCTTTGTTCTGATGAACACAGAGAAAGATATTTGGAAGAATATACAGATCCCCCCCATTGACTCCCATAGCAGGAAAAATTACTTTATAATTTTTTTTTGTTCTGTTGAACACAAAAGAAGACATCTTAAAGAAAGTAGGACAGCAAACAGTTCTGAAGAGTTTAATATTGGCGATTAATATTCATGAGGTGCAGAAATTACATCGAATGAGACCGTTGTGTGGGCGGCGCTGTCAGCCGCGACGTCGCAGAGATAGAAACAGTTTCTAAAATAGAAACGGCCGTTGCTCGTCGCGTTTGGTTAAGACGCGGTTTAGGATCTCTCTCATTTTTAATACCCTTTGAAACACTTATAATTACACCTGATACAAATCCATCCACACAAACAAAACAGTTCTTTTTTTTTCTTTTATTAGATTAAAATCACCTCAGGTGTCACAATGGTTGGTAATCTGCTCCACGTCAGATACTTGTGTAACAATCTGTATTTCTTTTACAACTCACAACTAATATTGAAGGGATAGTTTAGCCAAGAATTACCATTTTGTCATTGTTTATTTACAGTCATGTCATTCAAAACAGGTATATGACTCTTTCTTGTGAAACACAAAAGAAGATGTTTGGAGAAATGTCTTTGTGTCCATACAATGGCAGTCAATGGGGTCCAATGATGTTTGGTTACCAACGTTCTTCAAAATAGCTTCTTTTGTGTATTTTTTGTGCAGAAGAAAGTAAGTGATATAGGTTTGGAATGACATGAGGGTGAGTAAATGATAAAACATATTTTTGGGTGAACTATCCCTTTAATACTTGTTATTCAGAATTGAAGTGTAATTCATATTGAAATATAGGGAATCTAGGAATGGCTTACCAACAAGTTACCACGAAGGCTACAATAAAAAAAAAACTAAGATAATCCTTAAAGGCATAGATTTGTTTTTATGTTTTATTTTACAAATGACGGCTGGAATCTAAATGACAAATTCACCGGAGTGGCTGTGTGTTCACATCTGTGGTGAGTGATGTTAATGCTAGCAGTCAAGCATCCGGTTCCACTCCGTTTTCTTCACAAGCCTGACAGTCACTTCATTACTGAGGCTAAACACCCAGCAACAGACCGACAGCTCGCATCGTGGGTTTGCTCAAAATTACTGAAATAACATTTGGAGAGCTATCAATGCAGAAAAAGACCATTATCCCTGGAGAGACTTGTAATCCCATGTCACCTTTAGAGTTCTCGATAGATCTCAACAACTGTCATGAAAACATTGAATTAACTAACAGTTAGAGATTTCAACATGAGCATCATTTTTATAGAAATCGTAGAATCTCACCTATGCTGCCAACATTACATGTATAGTTCTGCATGTGAACGATTGCTTATATTTTTATTCCTCCTGAAGAATTTGAGAGAAAACATCTGTAAACTGATATTTAAATGATGAAGTCTTCTTCGCTATAAACATGTCCTCTGAAGAAAATGTTTTCTCATGGTTTTATAGACACTCTTGTTTTAGAACATAAAGAAATGCTCACATATTGAACATGAGAACACACGCACATATACATTCTCCTACTCTACATACGCATGTTACACAAACACACCACACATTTCTCACACTACCTGCACAGCCCTCAGCAGGAAAAAACACATGGAGATATTCACGCACAATAATCTCTCACTGTGATAAGCGTGAAGGGGGAGCGGAAGAAAAGGAAACAGAAAGATGGAGAGCTAAATTTAGGTAAGATGATAGGGAAGGATAATAAGTCGAGAGCACACCGACTGCAGGTGGTGGTTGGGAACTCGGGTAACCAACGGAGACGAGAAATTGTCAATACGATACAATGAAGAAAAGCAAGATTTTTTTTCTATCGATGTCTTGCTCTGGCAAATCTTGTATAGTTTGTCAGTGTAAAACTAACCCAGCGTTGGGTCAAAAAGGGCCAAACCCAACCCTTGGGTTAAATAACCCATGATTATATTTTATCCAACAATGGGTTAAAAATAACAGCAGTTTTTGGAGTATACTCTCTTTAGGTCTATTTTAAAAGTATACCTGATTTATTTTATTGCATGCAGATCAGAAATAGATGTATCAACATTAACAAATAACTACATAAAAGTGTCACGTTTTGGACATGGTACCATGAAAATTACATTTGGTGTTTTGGTCTACTAAGGTAAAACACTCTTGAAAGTACCTTTGACTACCATGTAAAAACAACAGTACATGAACATCATGTAAAACCATCAGCGTTCCCAAGAAAATGTTGCAGTTTTTATTTGAATGCAGTTGTCTGAAATGGTCGCGGTGAATGCACATGGCAGTAAATTGAGGTGTGCGGGGACGCGACAGTCAGGGTGTGAATATGTAGGCCTATATGCCTCGGAGGAAGTTTGTGTGTCGAACTCCGTATGGTATCGCAGGAGCAGCCTGGCATGGCGGAATATGAAAGTTGCTGATAGCACATTCGCCTCACATTTCACAGGTTCGTAATCATCTCTTACTCCACTTCTATAGCCTCCAATCTCTCACCCCTGCTATTTCTCACTCTCTCCGAGTATGACTGCTTAGCCTGTCACTCACATCTATATGTGTATGTGTGAAATACCATAGGTCATCTTCCTGTGGCATTCGTCTTACAAGCTACTATCACATGTGAATACACAATATGGCCCCAGGTTGTTGCTTCTAGTCAAGGGTAAAGCTGAATTCTTGACATTGCACAAAAATGTAAGTCAGTGAGGATGTCAGGTAAGGCAAATTAAACTGAGCTGGTTATATTGTAGCTCAACTGGTAGAGCATTGCAAGGGGTTTGGTTCCCAGGACCACAAATACTGATAAAATGTGTACCTTAAAGGGATAGTTCACTTAAAAATGAAAATTCTGTCATCATTTACTCATTCGGCATCTACTCTGCAGAAGAAATAAAGTCATACAGGTTTGAATTGACACCAGGGTGAGTAAATGATGACATCATTTTCCATTTTTAGGTGAACTATTACTTTAAAGTTGCTTTGGATGAAAATTTGTGCCAAATGAGAATGTGTGCTTATGATAAAAACAAAACATTAATACAATACAAATATTCTATTAAAAAGTGCACAAAAAAATGTGTACATTAGTGATCTTACATATATTAGAAAGTATGAAAGAGAAAGTATGGTATAATGAATATAAAATGTTTTTATGTATGCATAAGAATTGCATTATCATTTTTATATTTTACCTTGCACAATGATGAAAGTGAGACATTCTTTATGCACTTCTCTATGCATCCACACGCGCTCTGATATTCTGTTTTTGCATTAACAGTGAGCTGAAACTTCAAAGTGACGCGATCTCATAATCAATAGTCAGAAAGCATTGACGAATATATTCATTACAAGTAGTGAGAACATGCACACAGAGAAGCAGGTGGGACTAACGTTACTGAGCACGTGAAAGCGAGGAGAGAATGGCAAAGTTTACATACTGTATATGAGATCACAGTGACAGATATACTGTAGACATTAGTAAAGTGAACGTACCTGCAGGTCTTTGGGGATGTGCGGACTGGAGACGTCGTATCTCTCGATTTGTTTCTGCCTTTTCAGCCTTAACACCTTTAGTTGCTCTTCTGTTTCTTTCTCTTAAGCCTCGTTTCCTCACTGTGTGAGGGGGTAAGTGAACTGAAGACAGGTGCGAGCAGACAGTGAGCGCAGTTCAGCTCTGACTGCTGTGTCGACTCTCTCAAGTCAATACAGTGTGAGTGCGCGTGAACTCCCCCTCTGCTCCCTTTCTCTCTCTCTCTCAGATTGAAAGTAGATGATGCTCTCCACTGTTGCCATGTGGTTTTGCTTTCGTCCCTTGTTTAAAGCTGGAGTGTCATGTGCATCTGCAATTGGAATTGCAAGACACTATTTAAATCGGTTTCCTGGACAATCCTCCTGTCGCACACTGGTCTAGTCTGAAACAGAGCAACGCAACAGGGCTTATCCTTCTCAGGGAAAAATACCTACAAATGGCTTTTTTGTTTTAATCCCTATAGGATATGAATGTCCAATCCACGCGTGGAGAAAGAAACAGGCGAAAGTAAGCAGTAAAGAGAGGGAGATTTTTTAAAGATGTGTCTTCATGAGTGATAACACAATATATGTATTGTACTTATGTTGGGGTGTCGTTTCATTGTTTTTGAAAATTTTCATTTTATACTGTTTTTAATATAATGCAGACTCGTATTGGAAGAATATAAACGCACATACTATAAATGCGCTTTTCAAATGTTTTGTTACATGTATAGATATTTTAATTTGGCCACAAGAAAATAGTGTTGCACATGCACATAATTGTTAGAATGTTACCAACAATTTGTACAATTAATGAAAATTATGCCTAGTCAAAGACAATATTAAACAAAGCTTTGCAATTAACAAGTCAAACTAAATTGCAAAAATACTATCCTCAATGAAATAAGCTTATGAATTTTAATACCAAACAATTACATCAGGAGTTGTTTGTGACAACAAGGAATGAAACACCTTTCCAGCAACATATTACAAGCATTAAGACCTAAACCCATTTTCTTTTGTTTAGGTTTAATAACTATAATCATAAAACAACGATACCCCAAAACTAGAACTGAAGACTAGCAATGTTAAAGTCGAAAATCTTGCACTCTCATTTAAGAGACACAAATAAGACCAATACACATTTATTATTTTTTATTAACACAGCAAAACCTTACAAAGCCAACCTTACAATATTTAACTGAAGTACAATGGAAACCTGGAGTACAGTGATTGGCAAAAGCTCTCAGACTGTGGCGCAGGAGATTCCCACGAGGCCACGGGAAACATGAAATAAAATGGAAACGTTACAATGCAAATGTTTAAAAGAATGTATGATAAATCAGCTACCATCTATTAAGTTAATCCCCCCCGTAGAAAGAGTGTTACAAAACTACTAATGATAAAATGTCAGTGCTTTGTGTTCCAAACACCCAGAACTCTTTGCAAACATCTTTTAAAACCAAAACAAAATTGAACGTGAAAAAAAAGTGCTGAAAGTATAGAACAATGGAGCATGACTGTGTTCACAGTGACATCAAAAGTCCGTTATTGTTCTGAAACCCAAAAACAAGTTTGTGTCTGTTACAGGGCCGAGTATAAAATTTTATCATACTGTGTGAATTAATGCAATGATTTTATTTACACCTCTCAACTGCACTAACTTGGAGGAAAACCGGCAATAACAAAAATTAATCTTGGTACAGTGATAACGACAGATGCATGAATGATGAAACTACAATTTTGTACAAATAAAAGGGGGAAAAAGAAGCCACTGTACCCTCGTGCTCAACATCATCAACATAACGTGCCCTGAATGTGAGAACCCCAAAATGAAGCAATTTTAACGGTGAACACTCGCTTGCCTCGATGAGTACCATAAATGAACGCTTAAAAAAAAAAAAAACACTGAACACGGCATGAAAACCTCTGAACAAGTTACCTTAATGCATACAGTGGATCACCAAAAGTGAATCAAACGTTAAAATAAGCAAACATAAGTAAAATATAAATATGTATTTGTGATCTTAAAAGTGTCTCTAAAGTTTGTTGGCCATGACAAAGAAAGAAAAACAAACAATACAAATAAATGGGCGGAAAAAGCAAATAAGTGCGGATGTGAAAACTACACCTTCACATCACACCCCGGGGCGACCCTCTCTGGAAATGCATTCGAAAACAGAAATCTTGAGGATGTTCCCTGCTTGGTCTCCAGCAAGATGTTCTTCTCTGCTTCTATGGGAGTCTACCCTAATGAAAGGAATGGAGTTTTCTGTGAATGTGACTACCAGCATACTACAGAGTATAGATATTTTGAAGAATGTTGTTAACCAGCACCCATTCACTTGCACTGGTTTTGTGTTCATACAATAGAAGAACCACATCTCTGGCAAATACGTACCATGAAAAATGAGTCTGTGCAGCTGGTAAAAGCTACAGAAGGGTTAGCAAAGTTTGGACTCCACAATCCACATAGTTCTGAAATGAAAAACAAAAATAAACACCTAAATCGCAATTATACACTTGTTAAGACAAACACAGGTGTTTGCAATTTTCATGGTAAGCCAGCACTGCCCTCTAATGGCTTAGTAAAGCAAAAGATACGGGAATGAACATGTAAACAACACATTACAACTACTGGACAGGTATTATTCTTCTTCTAACTCAACATAAACTTCCTCAAAATAATAATTTTCTATGTAACAATTAACCAGGGTAAGGGAAAATTTGCTTTTGTACATCTTTTCTAGGGATGACAGGTTTGAGATAGAACCACACCGGGACACTTCGTGCATCGTTTTTCGAGATGTGTTTTGGCGTTCATACCCAAACGATTTTCACTGGCGCTGAGCCGAGGGAACGTGCAAATTCACTCCCAGACATAGATGGCGCTTAATGAAAAACAGAAATACCCCGGTACACAAGGTGGCGCTGCGCAACTATGCTTCTGACACTCGCTTGTCACACAGAAGAATTCATCTTGCTTCCTCTTCATCAATGTGTGCTCGGCAAGACCGTTTTGCTGCTTGAGCGCCACCAAGTCCTGTTCTACTGTAACTTCAGCATCTCCAGGCACGTGAACGAAAGAACCAATCTCATTGGTCAGCCAGTGTTTAACGCGGCGCATCAAACAAAAACAAAAAAAAAAGCTCGAGGCATTAAAAAAAATGACGCTTTTACGCCTGCCGTTTTGCGTGTCGGTGTGCACACTCACATTCGCGCCATTTGTTTAAGTCACGAGGCGTTAAACGCCGACGTTAAACACGCACGATTATCGTCCCGTGTGGACAAGCCATAATGCTATACCCTTTGATTACCAACCGGAAAAAAGGGGTGGAGCGCTGACCTGATTGACAAGCCTGGTTCTCTGCTCTCCACACCACTGTGGCAGGGGATACTACACAAAAACAACACTGGTTGAGCATGGTTAAAAAAGCAACCTGCAGTGCGTTTTTATTTTGTTTGCCTAGAAGTCAGACGTATGTCAGACCGAAACAAAATCTGGCATGAGACGATACATTTATAATTGCACATACGCCAGTGTACCTGGTAGGCATATGTGGTCTGTGCATAGTTCATGGGCACTTGTGGGATCATAACTCCTGGAAGGCTGGAATAAGAGTAAGGCTACAAAACAACAAGAAATAAAATGTGAGCGAAAAAAAATACATGTTGAATTCGGGTTTATATGAAGATCATGAACAACACTTTGAATACAAGTTACCTGCATGTATTGATTCCCTCCATTGAAGACAGGTGAGGGCGGGGCCAGGCTTGGGGTGCAGCAGCTGCAGTAGACATATGGGGAGGGGCTTACCCACTGTGAAGGACCAATTATGGGAGACTGCATGGAACCTAAAAAAAAAAAAATCGAGGAAGAATTGAACACAAACAATTGTTTGGTTAGTTTTAAATGATACAGCAATAATCACAAAAGTAAAATGACTTTAGGAAACTTACGGGAATTTCGCTCTTTCATGATGGCTGGCCCCAGTTTAAGTTTCTTCCCTTTAAAACTGATCGGTTGCTGGAAAGGAATCAAATATGGGACGTTAAAAACGCCCATTAACTTAAATTCAACACATGCAGTCACGACACCTGTGGATTTCAGGTACAATGCTCACCAGAAAATGTACTTATAGAGACTGACATATTTAAATCACACAGGTGAGAAATGTTTGCTAGCTTGTAGTAACACAAACTGTTGCTAATTTAACTCTTGTGTAACATGTGGACGCTTCTCTGAACCTGTCTGCTTAGAAATCACCAACCTTCAGAATGATCAAAAGAAACGCATAAAAGTCATTTAAACAGGTCAAAGTGACCATCTTACATCAATGATGGTCTGGATGTCAACGTCCTCACTGAAATAAACGAAACCGTACCTGCAAGAAAGAACGATTTTTCTTGAAAGTAACATCCAAATTTCTCACAACTTAAGTGAAATGTTTAAAATATCACAATGTGGGCTCATGATGAGGGATATGTTTGATCCTTATTCTTATTACCTAACAGAGTGTCTAGGAAAACACAAAGGCTTCATGCTAAAGTAAATTTGATGAATTTTCAGAAATGTTTCAATCACTTACCCTTTGCATATTCCTCCGCGATAAGTGATTATTTTGACTTCCTTCACAGACCCATACTTGGCAAAGAAGTCTCTGATCTCAGTCTCATCGACCTGATGGTGCACATGGTGTGTATAGCAAGTTTAGTATAGATAAACGACTCAATTACTTCAAGTCTGAAACATTCATTCACATTTCACTGAACAAATAAAAAAAGCTGAACTGTATCTGTTTGAACCACATAAACAGAACATGGGCATTGGTTCATGATAAATCCTTATGAAAATTAACAAATATATGGTATTTGTAATAAAAACAGTCACAGTTTAACTATGCAGTTTGTTGTAAAACTGCAGGGTTTTTCCTGCATAGGAAAATTGGAGGCTGCCGCCTCCGTCAAATGTCAGACTCTCGCCAAAATTATGTCGGTGTTTTCACAAGAAATGCTGCATGCGTTTAACAGTCATTTGTAACTGCAGTTGCGGCATTACGCCACAGTCAGGGCGTTGTTTCGCTATCAGCACACTGAGGCGCCAAAAAGTTGAAGAACAAGAGCTAGCTGTGTTTGACGGCTTTTTGTTTTGCATCAAAGTACGTTTCATTTCTTGAAATGTCTTAAATTAACACGACTTCCATCATTGTAATGTCTTTAGCTGTGCAGTTGGATCGTTGAATCAGCGTATACTGTACACAGCGAGTTCGCCAGTATGAACGCACATTGCGGTCAGAACGACTCGCACACGAATGACTCATTTGAACCGATTCATATAAACTATTGAACTTTTCAGTCATTAGCAAATATAAGAGATCATTGAATCATTTAAAGTGAACCACAGAGAATGCAAGATGTGAATGAGCATTGCTCATTTAATAAGACTGGTTAATTCCGTTGGCTATTGTGGGCTGAAAAGTTAGTTGAAAATGAGCTTTATTTGATTATAAAAGGTCTGTTTGGTTGAATAAAAGTAATGTTTTATATAACTTAATTGTCATTTTCATCTAATTTTATTAGAACTTTTAATATGTCAAAGTCACTTTGGTTAAGCCATTTAAAGGTACGTTAGGCCTAACGTTACGCGTGTGTGTGTACGTTACAAGATAAGGATGGCACAACCTACGCCCCATTTTGAGCCAGGAAAAACCCTTAACTGGTAATGGCAACCATAGACAACAAATGAAAACATGATCACTACACTTCTTTTACTACAATAAAACCATGGGTAAAGAAGTTTTTCTAAGAAAATGGCTTACCTTCATGTCAATGCCGCCGACGAACAGCGTGTTGGGCGTCATCTTGCCTTCCGGTAATATATAACCGTTAGATAACTTCAGAGATGACTGTAATCCCTGTCGTTTCTGTATATCCTGTGTGTTTTACAACCATTTTAAAAACTACATCGAGATGCAATTATCAAAAAAGTGAAGCAAGTGTATCGTTTAATTTTCATCAGTTAACGTTAAACCAACCAAAAAAGGTGAGAAATTTTAAACAGTTTAAGTTACCTTTGAATACAGGCCACATATCAAACACAAGGGTAACTGAACGCCCTGATACATCTTAAATTTGAAACGAGGCCACAATTACATTAACAATACCCTAAACCCCCAGAAAGTCACCAGAAACGCTAACATGAACAAGTTTCAATGTGTCCGATCACACACGGGTCCATCACATACACAAACCTCACGTTTCTTCAATAAGCAATCTGGAGATTTTGTCAAAAATGAGTTAATTGGAAGAACATCTGTGATCTCCTGATAGATGTATACCGTTAAACTAATGGGCGACGCTCCGATTTGACCTGATGACGAGTTTGCCGCGCAAAGACTTCGCGTACAGCAAAAAACTCGACATTAAAGGCAATCGACCTTGTCGATTGTAGGTACTGATAAACATATTAATGATTAATATTGTTGTTTTTTCACTTACCATATTTAAAAGCATTAAAACCTTGAATAAGTTAATGGAACGAGCAAATCGTGGCCTCGCTCTGTGCTCCAGGAAGGAGTTGCATTAGCGCCACACCCATACTAGGTCCTAATTGGAGAAATTGAGGACTTTTTTTATTTCTTAAAATTCTTGTTGCTGAATAAGACCTTTTTATCATTTTAAAGTGAAATTCTACATTTTCATAAGGAAGTGTTTTTATATATTTTCCCCGTATTATAATAGCTGAGCTACAACCTTGACGTAAGTTTTAAAATTTAAAAGACCTGCATTGAAGTTTGGACACGTTTTGGACCTTGAAAAGTTGTTTAATTTATTTTGCATATAAAAATAAACACAAGACATTATTAGTTTAATTTACATTTCTGGGTTTAGTTGACTTCAAAGTTTGAATTTGTTTCGGATGACGTGTCATGATTTACAAACGAGGAACATCACTGACTATTAGATCTCGCGTTTAAAAACGGTTGTGAATGCAGTTTAGAAGCAGCTAGGTCTAGATAAAAGAATATAGAAATGTAAATAAAATGCATATATATATAACAGATACAAAGATAGAAAGACTATGTAACATGACCAGTTTTGGATTAGGCAGGAGTAATGCTTTTTATTCATCCAGAGTTAATAGGATTCCAGTATTAGAGCATCCCTTGTGTCATGTGGAAAACAACACACAGTTACCACGGGAACAAAAAAGAAAACTTTTGATGCCAAAGAAACTAGAACATAAAAGTTACAAATATAATTGGTTTAAAAAAATTGCATGAAAAACATAACAAATGATGTTGCGAACAATGGACTAAAATCCAAACTTAAAAAACATGAAAAATTCAGGCACTGATTCATGATCAATCAATGAGTGAGTAAAGGAGGAAGAGAGAGAGAGGTTTAGTTCACATTGATGATATATATGGGTGCTCTCTCCCGTGAGATTAAACATTTGTCAATGTCTCGTCCTTATCACTACAGTCAGAAAAATACAGAGATAGAGGGAGAATATTAGCTTTTGTCTGAGGCAGAGCGTGTCTGTTAGGCTAATAAATGTTTTCACAGGATATCGATTTAGAAGAACAAAATATAGGTTACCACATAAAACCAAGGTAAAGTCCAAAACTTTCAGCAAGTAGAGCATTTCGAGGAAAGCTACACAATGGCAACTCGCATTAAACCGAGGTTTATGGCTTTAGATAACCACATGGAACAAAAGAACCAGGCTACAGAATAAGAGCCACTCCGTCACAAAGACCAGAGAGGTTTAATTTATAATGTACTTTGAAAATAAATACACAGCCAGAGGTCCAAGACTGAAAAAACGGTGTGTAGGGATTCAGTATCAGGGTTTGGGGCACATGAAGCGATCAGCCCGTGCAAACGTCCAGCAGAGCCTTCCCCCCAATTGTTTTAAGTGTTGAAGGTAAGTAAAGTCATATTTAGTTATTTGTAGAGATATAGGGTTCAAAGGTCAGTAGGATTAACAATAGTAAAGTCAGAGTCTTTGCTGTGAGTGCTCCCATCATCTGGACTGGAAGACCCAGATGTGGTTCCCATCAGAGGGTCTTGAAAATCTGCCTTGTTTAGGCCCCGCGCTTGCTTAAAGAGCGGTACTGGGGCGGCCAGGCTTTGCTCCTCACTCTCGGCTGGCTCTCCATCCTGCGAGACCAGGATGTAGTCGTCCCAGTTTCTCCTCTCAGTGGCCTAAGACAATGAAAAATGTGTTTTGAGGTTGAATTATTATAGTCAAGACAAGAACCTGTGCAGAACATATTTTACCCCAAAATAAAAACGCATATTTTAAAAACACATGACAGATGCTTTGTCTAATTGTCTCTTACCTGTGACTCTGGTATCGTAGGAACACACTCAGCCTTTAACATCTTCTCCTCTTTCTCCGCTACCGTTTCTCATTGCTGGGCGGTCTGCTGTGGAGCCTTCAGTTGTCTGCTGGTAGAATCATCGGTGTTTGTGGACAAGCCGTCTGGATTACTCTGGTCTATTAGTGTACTAAACTGAGAAGAACAGTAGTGATCGTCGGCAATAGTGATCTCCTCATTTTCCTCCGACTCCAACTGGCTTTGGTTGAATCTGAGAGACCCCTTTAGGATGTCCTTAATCTGAGTGAGTCAAAACAGAGATCTCGCCTTAAAATTGAATTTACAACTATGCAAAACTATTCAGACCCAATTCATACCTGTTTGAGTCCAGCAAGTGACACCAGAACTTCATCTTCCTTCTCCAGACGTTCCTGCAGTATCACATCTTGAATTTTGCCTGTCCATTAATCACAAAGCATAACCGTTCAGTGTTTATCAGCAATGATTTTATGATTGTGACAGCTGACTGGCTTTGTGACTCACCGATGTGCATGTTCATCATCTTGGCGCAGTATTTACTCATGGCCTCTAGATCATTAATCTGACCTTGTAAAAACGACACTTGGGCTTCTAGCTCCTCCTGTGCCAAAATACAAAAAACACATCCATGTAGCACCTAACACAGGAGCTCTAAAATTGATCCTAAACATGGATACAGAAGATAAGATACTGAAGTCTCCGAACAACAATGTTGCCTACCGTGTCTTTCTTGTTTATGGTTTTACTGTGTGACCGTGAGCGACTAATATTAAAGAAAGAGTCTTTCCTCGTTGCGGAAGAGGGCGGGGATGATGTGCTAGAGTCTCGTCCCTCTCTCGACACAGGAAGAGGAGGGGAAGACATTGCATGGTCCCGCCCACCAGACAGGCTTTCACAGCTAGGGGAGGAGCTAACTGTCCTAAAGGTGTGTCCTATTGGTATACATACAAAAGTTAGTGTCTGTAATATGAAAAAGATGAGAACTTGTCATTTAAAGCCTGGAAATAGTTTATTCAATAGATGTTAAAAATCTGCCTCCTTTCTGCCCCCTAGTGGCACAAAAGAACTCAACAGATTCACATGCATGTTTACACAGTGGACATAGCTCAAGCATCACCATTCATATGCAAACTCCAGCACTGATGTTGTTGGCATGGCAGCAGTTACCTGGGGTATCCAAGTGAATCTGGGCTGGGAGAGATATCTGAGAGGCTCCACAAGAACTTACATCTGAAAGACAATAAAATATTGCAAAAGCTTATGTCATGTATGTAGAAATGGTTACGTATGCCATATCATATCCTCTTCAAAGGTGTATGAGTAAAATTACAATTATTTTTTGACGTGCAAGGTTGAAAAGGTGTGTGCATACAAGTGTTCACCTTTGCTAAGGTGCACCGGCATGCTTTCTGACTTCAGAAGTCGGTGCTGATGCTGCGTTTGTGGGATGGGCGATCTCATCTGAGTGTTGGAGGGAGCGGTGCTGGAAGAAGGCTCGACCAATGGGCGTGGTGCCGGAGCTTGAGGGGGTGGAGCCGATACCACCTCACTGTTGATTGGTGAGATACCGCCAGAGGCGCCTCCAATTGGAGCGATGAGCTTTCGACCAAAATTGAGAAGAGAACTGGACACTTTATTAATGTTGAGAGGTGCCGCTTTCGTGCTGGCCCTGGACAAATAGAAAATAGATACAGATTCATTCCTAATGCTAAGAAAGCAGTTGAATTTGAACCATTTGGTCTTTAAAAAGTGAAACAATATGAAAAAAAATCACAAGAGCACAAAAAGAAAGCATACTGAGTCTTGTTGACAAGGTCAGCCCCTCTTGTTTTATAGTAGTCAAGGTTTTGTTGGAACTGAAAGTTCACTGGCCGATGATTATTCTGTGGTTAGACAAAAAGACAAAAATGATGCGTAATAGCAGCTTTGGGATCAGTTATATGGTCACACTTGATTGCACTTACGTTTTTTCATAATCCTTTGCTCTGAAGAAAATGAGTTGCGTAGAGCAAAATAAATAGTGCTAAACTTTAAATTTCTTTACAAAAAGTTTCTTGATATTATTATCATAATATGATATTAATGGCTCATATGAAGTAGTTATTAAAGAAAAAGAAGCAGGTGCTCTGCACATATCGAAACACAATACTATAAGCAGTTATCTGAACTGTTTGAAGAACTCATGTCCGGCTATACAATAATACATCGACATTCAGGACTAACTCTTAAAGGTCCAGTGTATGAAATTTAACCACATCTAGCGGTGAGGTTGCGAACTACAACCAACGATTCTGACACAGGACTAAGATGTCGCCACGTTTTTGCTTCTTTGCCGGGCTACTGTAGAAACAACATTGTGAATTCCATGTAAGGGGACCTGCGGTGTATGTAGATAGAAATAGCTCATTTTAAGGTAATAAAAACATAACGTTTCATTATGTAAGGTCTTTAATAGGGCTGTCAACATTAATGCGTTAACTTCTGCAATTATTTTTTTTCAAATTAACACAAAAATATTTAAAGCAATTAATGCAGCATCTGATTATTTTGTCATCACGCTTTTATTAATGTTAAGGCCTTTAAACCATTTAAGCGCGATTTGAAACCGTTGTTTTGACGCGTTCAGTATAGATAAACAGCTTCCAGCAGTGGGACGCGGCACAAGGCAACGCGACAGCGGTCCCGTCTGGTGTATACAGTCACGGGCTAAAGGCTGCGTCAGTGAATCTCTGTCACACACCGCATCAGTATTAAGTTCTCTTTCATGCTTGAATGAACAAAAACACACAAGATTATGCCAGAAAGCCCGTTTTGTCTGGCATTTTCATAAACACAGATTTCAACGTGTTAAATAAAATCCTAAATCAATGCAAAGAGTTGTGAAAATGGGAAAGGGCATCAGATCTGCGTAGAGTGTCAAGTCTTAAAGGGGCCGCATTCTTAAACCTGCTGCTGTGACTCCTGTCACTAATGTGGATTAAAGAACAAAAGAAAAGAGGAATTCAATGTGTTTTGTAGCTTTAATTCAGTTTTTAATTTAAAATTTAGCATTAAAGCAGTGGTCACCAACCCTGTTCCTGGAGATCCAACCCTGCTTCAGCACACCTGTCTGTAATTATCAAGCAAACCTGAACACCTTGATTAGATAGTTCAGGTGTGTTAGATTGGGGTTGGAGCTGAAATCTTCAGGACGGTCGATCTCCAGGAGCAGGGTTGGTGACCACTGCATTAAAGACTGTAAAGTGTTTGAGAACTTAATTCAACTTCTGTATATTTCCTACCTGTTAGACATGATAGGTCTCAATTATACTGTACTTCAATGTTGAACGGCTACAATCAATGTTAAAATAAAGAAAAAAAAATCAATTTAATGGAGACATCAGTTGCGGTACTAATATCAGAATGTTGGCTTTCATTCATAAAATGATGCTGTTAAAGAAGTTAAGAAGATTAAATGTGAAATTATTAGAATGTAAAAGTATATTTAAAAACATTAAAGTTATATACGATTAATCGTGATTAATCACAGAAAAAGACTTGTGATTAATCAGATTATTTTTTAATCGATTGACAGCACTAGTCTTTATAAACCTCTGAAGACAGTTATGTAAATCATATTGCATTTCTGTCAATAGAGCCTCCAAAAAACTACACATTGGACCTGTAAGAGATCAAATATTAAAATGTGAATACGCTGGTTCCTTAGAACATAAAGGCCCGGTTTCACAGACATGGGTTAGCTTAAGTCAGGACTATGCCTTAGTTCAATTAAGATATTTATGTCGCCTTTATAAAAATACCTTAGAAGAACACATTACTGGTGTGCAGCTCAAGACAAAACAATGGCACCGATATATTTTAAGATATTGCTGGGCAAGTTATATTCAGTTAAGACAGGTCACACATTCATTTTAGACGGGGACTAGCCCTAAGCCTTGTCTGTGAAACCGGGCCAAAATGTCTGAATGAACTGCTCTTTCTGTGAGTGTTAAGTCAGGTTTATTTAGTGTCTGGACACTAAGACCTCACATGAAGTACACTTCCCAAGGAATGCCAGTTAAAAGTTCAAACGCCTGCATCAACTGAAGTAATCATTCGCTCTTTCTTGCTGGTCTCATTCTATAACACTCTCTGACTCACTTGTCAACTTCAACGGCAGAAACACAAATGCTTTTTGACAGACCGTCTCTGCTCTGACTAATTCTGTCAACTTTGATTTGGAGGAGCTCATGACTCTCACTTAAAACTACATTGTCTTAAAGTGATAGTTCACCTAAAAGTAAGAATCCTGTCATCATTTCTTTGCCTTCATAAATGATGAAGAATTTTGGGGTACAAAAGAGCAGTTATGTGACGGTACCTTAGGATCTCGAAGGAAAAGTGCTTTCAGCAGCAGCGAGTGGATGTCTCCAATCGGAGGATAGTGCATCAGAAGCCCGAGACACGTCTGGAAGTTACTAGCGATCACTATAACATGAATAACACAGAAATCACACGGTTATGGCACATTCAAATGTACAATAAAATAAACTGATAATGTCCTCCAGAGATCTTTGTGCTGTTTGCTCTGTGTCTTCTTCATGTGATGGATATAAACTAGCTACTCTGCATGTCATTTTGTTTGGTCACGCTTGTGATGTTTTATGAAAGGACATAGAAGTGTTATGGTATACATAAACTCAGAGAAAAGTCATAAGCGGCCAGCATACAGTGACACCTCTATGCTCATACAATTTAATCGTTTTAGTGAGACCCACAGTATTCTAGCCTGAACATACCAAGTTGTGCTAATCGTATTATTCAGGCCTCAGGAGTCTTCGGAGGATTATCTTACATTCCATTAGTTTGTTTTTGGAATGAAACACAGATTTTCCTGGGTAGCTTAAAGGGATAGTTCACCCAAAAATAAAAATTCTTTCATCATTTATTCACTGTATGACACACAAAAGATATTTTGAAGAACGATGATAACCAAATACTGGACCCTATTGACTCCCATTGTATGGACACAAAACCACAAAACCAAACACATTTCTCGAAATATCTTGTTTTGTGTTTCACAGAAGAAAGAATCATATAAAGGTTTTGAATGCCATGTGGGTAAATAGACAGATTTTTTTATTTTTGGTGCTAGCAACAGAAAGGTCCTGGGTTCAATTTCCAAAGAACACACCTTTAGTCATTTTAAAGACATAAACCTAATAAATATAAACTCACATGCATCTCTGATGTACAGAAGCATTGCAACAAACACGTAATCCACCAGGTCCAATGTGATGCTGTCTGCAAAAAGAGCATCCCACACCACCAACAGATCCTGCAGAGAAAACTCCCGACCATACAGCAGTCGAACCCAGCGACTGCCCAAACACACACACAAATAGACAATTTATAAATGTTGTAAAAAAATAATTTATCTTTATGATTTAAGACATCTGTGCACAACTCGTGCACAAGCACACTTACATTCCGTAGATCTGGGGTGCTATCTCTAATCTGTTGAGGTGCATGTACAGTTCAACGTCATGTTTCTTTACAAGCTGGTCCTGAATTCGGTTGACTTTGGTCACTATAGCAACAGATGGGCCAGTGTCTTGTGGTCTTGCAAAGGGGATGCTGGTTAACATCTCCTCTTTGCCCTGAAATGTTTAAACAAGATGCATGTTTAATATATGGCAATAGTTTTAAAGGGATAGTTCACTCCAAAATGCAAATTCTGCCAATCATAATTGAACATTTTCCACAAAAGAAGATATTTTGAAGAATGTTGTTAACCGGCACCCTTTCATTTGCATTGGTTTTGTGTACATACAATATAAGTCAATGGGTGCCGGCACTGTTCAGTTACCACCTTTACCACCTTTCTTCAAAATATCGTCTTTTGTGTTACGCAGACGAAAAGAAAGTCATACAGGTTTGAAATGACAAGATGGTGAGTAAATGATGACAGACTTTCATTTTGGGGTGAACTATCCCTTTAAGTCAATGCCTTCCGATAATCAAGAAACATTACAACAAAATATTAGCATTGCTACCTTTCTGACCTCCCGCTCAAAACTACTGAACCAGGGCTCCGCTGTCTCCATTAGATGAGAAAACATGGCACTGTGGAGAACATGAAAATAAATAATGTTGAATAAATGTACAGTTAACTAAAGGACATCCAACGTTACAATATCTGTCTTATACTCACTAGGCATCATGTTCGTGGAATTCAGAATCCAGAAGGACTCTTATCTCTTCACTGTAAAAGTTTATATAACAAGCCAAAATTAATTAATACATGGCTGTGTGAACCGTGAACTAGCACTTGCAAACAACTTCAGTATTGTGACACTTCTAGGAGAAACAGAATATTAAATGAGAAAAACAGACGCAGTGCGTTTCTTGTTTTAATCCACTCCCAATTGATTGGATCTAGAAAAGCATTTCGTTCAGAATTGGAGTTGGCCTCAGACTGACAGCTGGAGGGGAGGGGTTAACAGATCTTCTGCCCAAGCCGTCAAACTGACATCACCAGGAAAGGTCCGCCATTATTAAGAATCTTAAGTTAAGGAGCCCAAACACCTTTACAAGACAGTGTGAAAGCAAAGAGATGTGTCATGTTTGTGGTAATTAGGTCAGACCTGGGATTGGCCGTCTCATTGGCATGCTGAAACGCCTGGTGATCACAGTGAAGAACAAACACTATAGGAGCCAGTAACTCATGCATGCCCTGCAGAGAGAGAGAGAGAGAGAGAGAGAGAGAGAGAGAGAGAGAGACAGAGAGAGAGAGAGAGAGAGAGAGAGAGAGAGAGAGAGAGAGAGATGAGAGAGCGAGAGAGAATGAGAGAGAGAGAGAGAGAGAGAGAGAATGAGAGAGAGAGAGAGAGAGACAGAGTCTCTCCCAGCTGAATCTTGCTGGAGTTGATGAATCTGATGAAGACCTTTCTTCCTTTG